>NC_087242.1:1644099-1958950 GCF_034640455.1 Diachasmimorpha longicaudata
ACTCACGTGTGATATAGAGAGAGAGAGAGAGAGAGAGAGAGAGAGAGAGAGAGAGAGAGAGAGAGAGAGAGAGAGAGAGAGAGAGAGAGAGATTTTCCGCGCTTTTGTTGGACTGCACATGTCATCACTATCTTCACTGTCTAGGTAATCATCAGTATATTTATCAACACATACGCGTACTCTTTTCTGGCGAAATTGAGGCTTTTGTCGTCCCTCATACGATTCGCGACCCGCGAGATATTTTTCAAGGGACTCTAAATCGTAACTTTCAAAGTTTTTAGGCATTTTTACTATTGCAATGCCTTTTAACGAATGGCAACAAACGCGTCACTCGATTTTACAAAAAAAAATCGGTATAGGAAGGTTCCATGGTAAGAGTGGGGGTACCGCGCAACATACAAAAACCGCGAAAGTGGGGCGCATGTGTGACGCCGCCGCCGCAGAACTCCCTGCGGTGGGGGGATAATGTGTGACGGTTATAGGTCTGTCATGCGTATGGTGGGGGATTCTGTCCCCTCCACTCTCATACGTAGCGCTATAAAACGCGGGTGCTCGCGGTGGATTTGATTCAGTCGTCCTGATTTCATCCATTCATTTTTTCAACATGGAAAGTACCCAACAAAAGGGATTCAGTGATGCTGAACAGCATGTGGTCTTGTCTCAAGTTATATCTTTGAATAGATCAGAGACAAAACAAATTCGTGTCGGCTTAAAAGTTACGTGTTTCGGTCAATTCGTCCCGGTTGTGCAATTTATGGGCGTACGCCCGAAACGCGCCATATTGTCAATGACACGAGAAGAATGGACCTTTTTTTTCAACGATTTGGATGCTGTAACCGATTACTTTGACCCTGAGAAGTTCCACCCAAAGATCAACCACAATCTACCTGCAAAGGAATTTGGGGCCATAAACGTGAAATTCCACCGCAGTTTTGAAAATCCCTGCGTGACCTTTGTTCGCAATGATGATGCAAATCCGACTCCCATAATGATGATGGGGCAGAGCATCATTACATTGAAAAACAAGGCTGCATGGATTAATCAGTGGCTGGATTTCTTGGAGACATTGCCTCTCAAGGAATATAAGGAATCGCTTGTACAATCAATTAAAGGAATTGCTATGAATTATATGGAATACAATAGAATGCCTGCCACGGAGGATCTTCATCATCGCATACGCGTAAATTTCGAGGAAATTTATCTCATGGCTCGCGATGATCTCCGACGTACAATACCCCACGAAAATCTGGGATATTTGTACCAATTATTTGGAGAATTATTCCATAATTGTTTTAGTTATTTAGATAAATTCGCGGGAGGGGCTTACAGAATGCCCTCATATTGAAAAAACCATGCACATATGATTTTATGTAAATGATTTGTAAAATGGAACCTACGATTTTATGAAATATAAAAAAAAAAGATAAAATTTAAACCCTATGTTGAATTATTTATGAAAAAACCCTCAACATCTTTTCAGGTATAAAAAAGACGGAAGGCAAAAAAAAAAACTTTTGAAAGGAAAAAACATGCAATAAAAGAGAGAGAAAAACATAGTCAAAAAAAAAAGGAGACATCGTTGAGAATTTTTCCAACGGTCTTCCATAGAAAGGGAAAATTTATTACCCTAAAAAACCTGTAAAAAAAGCATTCATTTACTGCGCCATTCATGCCAGGGCATTGCGCAATCCTCCATCTAAAAAAAATAATGGGCCAGTTTCCCTTAACACGTGAACGACATTCCATTGCATAACAATGGAATGCTTTCAGGCGTTTTGGGACCTGCTCGCATTCCTTCGCCACCCACCCACCACCCACTTCCTGTCAAACAAAAACATTCCTTTGGGGACCCTCACCCCAGGGGGCCCTAGAGCGGCGACGTCCTCCTCAAAGGACAATGGGGAAAACGTGTTCGGACACGTCTGGAAAAAGGGGGGAAGGGGGGCGATTCCTGGAAGAAAATTCGCCAATCGTGCCCACTTACTACTGTGGCTCATCGGCAGTTGCCGAAGATCTCGTTGTCAACGTTCTCAGGGGCCTTCTCGGAGTGGACACCGTACAAGGATCTGTTCCTCTCCATGGTGGTCGGGAGTTCGGCGCTAAGTACTGTGGAGAAGTTCCACTATCTGCTGACGTCTCTCACGGGTGAGCCTAAGCAGCTGATCTCCACCTTGCCCGTGACCGAGGACGCGTTCCTGCCAGCGTGGAACGCTCTCTTGGCTCGTTACGAGAACAAGAGGCGGCTCGTCTCTATCCAGCTGGGGAAGCTCCACGCGGCGCCGAGGGTCATTAACCGCACCGCCAGGGAGTACAACGTGCTTCTCAACTCCGTGGCTGAGGCGGTCACCGCGCTGGAGTCTCTGGGTCGTCCGGTGGAGCATTGGGACGATATGCTCGTCCACCTCGTTTCGACGCGGCTGGACGCCAAGATGCTGGAGGCCTAGGAGATTGAACTCGGCTCATCAACGGAGTTCCCCACGTACGCCGCTCTCAGGGAGTTCGTGCTCGGTAGGGCCTTGGCCAGGGAAACGATGGAGATGCACGCCTCGGAGCCGCCATCGACTGCGTCATCGAACCCTCACCAGGCTTCGAAGCCTCAGCCATCGAAGGGCCACCCCTCAAGTCAGACCGTGACGGTCTACGCTCCAGGCCAGCCTGCTCGGGTCTACAGTGCCTCGGCTGGTCCTACTTCGCAGCCTATGTCCGGGAAGGAGTCGGGGAGCCACTCGTCTCGAGCTGTGAAGCCTCAACCTCAGCCTCCGTCTCAAAGTTGGGCGGACATGTGCTTCCGGGCCTGTCCGATGTGCGAGGAGGAGCATTCGTTGGACAGGTGCTCCAAGTTCAAAGCTCTGTCTCCTACCGAGAGGAGATCATTCGTCGTTCTCAAACATCGATGCTTCAACTGCCTGGGGAAGCATAATAGGGAGAGTTGCCGGAGCCTCAACAAGACCTGCGTTGTGTGTCGGCAGAATCACCACTCGATGATTCACATCAATCGTCCTCAGCCAACACCTCAAGGATCCTCCCAGTCTCGTGACAGCCAGCAGGCTGTTAAGACAATGCAGAAGCCTCAGCCCGGCCCATCCATACAGTCCACTGCCTCTAGGCCTGACATGTCTCCACAGTGACATGCGATACCAGCGCCTACGCCAGAGTCGTCGCCGCGCCATGACCTCTCTCTACGGCCGGCTCTGGCGAGTGATGCTCCGTTTGTAGCCGCGATCAATCGCGAAGTCTCTCCACAGCCCAGACCAGGTGTGATTCTCGCCACAGCCCTAGCCTCGCTAGTCTTGAGGGACGGCGCTTCTCACGAGGTTAGGATGCTGCTGGATACTGGTTCTGAGCTGTCGTTCGCTACAAGGGAGCTAGTCAAGAAGCTCAGCTTGCCGATTTCTCCAGCTGTGCTACCGGTCGTTGGTATCAGTGGTTCGACCTCTGCCTCTAATGGGTTCTCTCAATTCTCTGTCAAGTCTCTGCACTCCAGCAAGCAGATTCTTGTCAAGGCCTACGTTCTCGATAGCCTCACGTCGTCGTTGCCGTCGTTCTCTGCCTCTCAACCTCAGCATTGGAAGCATCTCCGAGGGTTGCAGCTAGCGGATCCACACTATCTGACGTCAAGACCTGTCGATCTTCACATTGGCGCAGATTTCTTTGGATCGATAGTGGAGCCGCAGATTATCAAGGGGCCATCCGATTCTCCTATTGCGATGCTGACTCTCTTCGGGTGGGTGGTGCTCGGGCCCACCTCTGCAGTGACGTCGGCGGCGAGCTCGCATCACGTCTCTGTCAGCAACGAGGAACTTAGCGAGCTTCTCACCTCGTTCTGGCAGCAGGAGGAGGTATCTGCGGCGGAAGGCAAAGACGTCGCTCTCACGAGGGAAGAGGCAGAGTGTGAAGAGTTCTTCCAGCGCACCCATACCCGGGATCGCTCGGGGCGCTATATTGTGCGTCTGCCTCTCGTTCGCTCTCCCGCAGAGCTCGGGGATTCTCTAGGCCGCGCGAAGGCGTGCCTCGCGAGCCTGCTTAGGAGGTTGGAAAAGAATCAAGGATCTCTGCAGCTGTATAGTGAATTTCTCAAGGAGTACGAAGAGTTGGGGCACATGGTATGTGTTCCAGCTATGCCTGTCTCAACCGACTCTCGGATCTTGGACCGTCAACCTGGCGAGATGACCTTGGCACATGGGGCTTCGGCCTCAGGAGGGTTGAGGGTCTCCGAGGGCGGGTGGTCATATCAGGATTCCGGTCAGAGTTCGTCTAAGAGGCAATCTCGCTCTTCTGCTCCTACGTTCTACTTCCCTGATCATTGCGTCCTCCGGGAAAGTAGTGAAACTACGAAGCTGAGGGTAGTATTCAATGGTTCCAGTAAGAGTAGCTCCGGAGTGTCTCTCAACGACATCCAGCATACTGGGGCCAAGCTGCAGCGCAACATCTCTGATGTACTGCTCTGGTCTCGACAGAGCAGGTACATCTTTATGACGGACATCACGAAGATGTTCCGTCAGATCAAGGTGCATCGGGAGGACTGGCCTCTCCAACAGATTTTGTGGCGTGATTCTCGGGGCCACATCTGCACCTATCAGCTCACCACCGTCACCTACGGGACCAAGTCTGCTCCATTTCTCGCCTGTAGGGTTCTCGACCAGCTGGTCAAGGACGAAGGGCATCGGTTCCCTCTAGCCGTTCCCCCCTTGAGCAGCGGAAGATATATGGACGACATCTGTGGTGGAGCTGACGAGGAGGACGATCTCCACTTCGTAGCTCAGCAAGTGGCGGAGCTCTGCTGGGCTGGCGGATTCCCTCTAGCGAAGTGGCACTCGAACAGTCCGTCTCTACTTCGTGCTCTGACACCGGGAGGCTTCCCTCAGAGTCCGAAGCCGCTAGAGGACTCTACCACGAAGATTCTCGGCTTGAAGTGGGATCCAAGCGACGACCGGTTGAGGTTCTCTATCCAGCTCTCAGTCGGCGTGAAGCCATCGAAGAGGATTGTGCTGTCGGAGATTGCGCAGCTCTTCGACCCTCTAGGGCTGCTCTCACCGGTGGTGATACGTGCCAAGGCTTTTCTGCAGCAACTGTGGCTGGAGAAATTGGACTGGGACGAGGAGTTGCCGGTGCACCTGGTCCAGAAGTGGGTTCGGTTCCGAGAAGAACTGGCCCAGGTGGATCAACTCTCGATCCCGCAGTGGATGGGATATAAGAAGGATTCTCGGGTGGAAATCCATGGCTTCTCGGATGCGTCTCTACTAGCGATGTCGGCGGTGGTCTATTTGAAGGTGACAAGTGAGGATGGTGTCAGCATCTCCTTAGCTGTCGCTAAGACGAAGGTAGCTCCTCTCAAGAAGCTCACCATCCCGCGTCTGGAGCTCAACGCCGCGGTCATCCTAGCTAAGCTCACAAGGTACGTGATTGATCAGCTCAACCTTGGTACTGTCCTGGTGCACTTATGGACGGACTCAGCTGTTGCTCTGGCGTGGATTTGTGCTCATCCTTCCAGGTGGAAGGAGTATGTCCACAATAGAGTAGCCGTGATCCAGGAGCTTGTGCAAGAAGCCAATTGGAGGTCCGTCAGTGGGAAGGAGAATCCGGCTGATTGTGCATCTAGGGGCATCTCGGTGGCTCAACTTAATGGCCGTCATCTGTGGTGGACGAGCCCAAAATGGCTACGGAAGGAGGCGTCTCAGTGGCCAAGTGGAAGAGCAACGTTGGACCCGTCTACGGATTTAGAGGAGAAGCCGGGGTTGACTTTAGCCGCTTCGTTCGGAAGATCGAGTCTCTGGGATCTCTGTTCGCGGTATTCCTCTCTCTACAAGTTGCTGAGGATCACAGCAATTTGCCAAACGGTTGTGGGGAATATGCTGGGGAAGCTGGAAAGGAGGAGGGGCATCATCGTTCCAGCAGTGTTCAGCCCTGGAAGCATGGAGGCAGCTCGGCTTTATTGGGTCAAGGCGACTCAAGCCTATCATCTCCAAGCCGAGTGTGACATCATCTCTCACGGATTGCAGTTGAAGAAGTCTCATCCGTTGACCAAGCTCAGGGCCTTCCTTGATCAACAAGGAGTTCTCAGAGTCGGCGGGCGGTTGAAGTTCTCTACTCTAGGGCCAGAGAGTAGGCATCAGGCCATCATCCCTCAAGGCTCTGTGCTCGCCGAGCTCATCATAAGGGACTCTCATCAGCGGACGCTGCACGGTGGGACTCAACTCACCTTGGCACATCTCCGGAGGTCTTACTGCATTATTGGAGGTCGTCTACCAGTAAGATCCTTCATCCTCAAGTGCGTGGAGTGCGCACGTCATCGGGGGATCCGCGCTCAGCAGCTGATGGGTCAGCTTCCAGTGGCAAGCTTGTTGGCGGATCGTGCCTTCTCTAACACTGGTGTGGACTATGCCGGACCAGTGTCGATCAAGACCTGGAGGGGACGTGGTCACAAGACCCAGAAGGGTTGGTTAGTGATTTTCGTGTGCATGGCCACGTCCGCTCTCCATCTGGAAGCTATCACGGACTACACCGCGGATGGTTTCATCGCCGCCTATCGGAGGTTCGTGAGTCGTCGGGGATACTGCAGACACTTGTACAGTGACTGTGGCACCAACTTCATCGGGGCGGATAAGGAGCTGAAGAAGTTGTTCTCCGCTGGCGCTAAGGAGTTCCAGCATCTCTCTGCAGTATGCCTCAAGGATGGAACGTGTTGGTCGTTCAATCCCCCTGGAGCCCCTCATTTCGGGGGAAAATGGGAAGCAGCGGTCAAATCGGTAAAGTACCATCTCGCTCGAACGGTTCGAGATACGGCTCTCACGTTCGAGGAGCTCTCTACGCTGCTGTCCCAGATTGAAGCCGTTCTCAACTCCAGGCCTCTACAACCGCTCTCGGAAGATCCTGACGATGTGTCCTGCCTCACCCCGGGGCACTTCCTCATTGGAGAAGCTCCAATAGCTCCTCCGGAGCCCTCACTGGAACACCTCAACGTTGGACGACTCTCTAGATGGCAACTGATCTAGCAGAGGCTGCAGTTCTTCTGGAAGCAATGGTCTACAGGGTATCTGCAGCAGCTCCAGTCCATCTCCAAGTGGCATCACCCGTCCAACGAGATCAAAGTCGGCAGCCTGGTTCTTCTCTACGACGAGCGGTTCCCGCCAGCGAAGTGGCCTCTTGCTCGGGTCACAGCTCTACATCCTGGAAGGGACGGTCTCTCCAGAGTTGTGACCATCAGGACCGCGTCGACGACGTTGACCAGGCCGATCTCCAAGCTGGTTCTGCTACCGATCTCTACCAGCTGAGAGCTGGTCCCTACCGGCTTCATTAATGTTTGCTTAAGTGTTCCAGGTCTCTGCAAACGGTCTCTACTCCTCCTGTGTCAGCAACGGGGTTCCTGACGGGGGGGAGAATGTTGAGGCGACGGCCTCATGTGGCGAAGGGTGGCAGCACCTCCTGGGCGAGGTCTGCCTGACCGGCCGCGCTGGTATCCAGGTGCCTGATTGCACCTGGGGCGCTGCCCTAATCACCGTTTCCGATGATTTATCTGGAGCGTTCGATTTTGTTCTCGAACGTTCCATATTTCCGTTGGAATTCTCTCGACCCTTCCGGGGGTCACTTCTCAACGTGCTCTCATGGTGATCTATCGCTACGGTACATCTCTGTCGCCAAAGTTGTCTCTACCGCGCTCAATATTTAACTGTTCGCTCGCGGCTTATGTGCAACGCACATAATTATAATTTGGACAGTTTTTGTGAACAACTCGACATTGACGTGAAAATAAATAAGTTTTTCTGAGTGACAAATAGTGCGTCTCGTGTCACCGTTTATTCTCCCCCGTTAACCCGCATCCCCCTCTCTGCCGGTTTTATGTCTGCTCTCGCCGGAACACATATCTAGGACAATTTGGCTGGCGCCATTGGATTCGTGAGACGATTTCCGATCTTTCTTGGGGTCCGGGAATTTTCTAAAGTCGATTTTTTCGTTTTTCGCGTTTTTCTCGGCTCCTGGGCCTCCTAGAGCCAAACGGGCCCGGATTGTGACTCAGATCGTTTTTCGCCCATATCTTTGGAAATATCATAGCTAGGACAATTTGGCTGGCGCCATTGGATTCGTGAGACGATTCCCGATTTTTCTAGGGGTCCCGGAATTGTCCACAGTCTATTTTTTCGTTTTTCGCGTTTTTCTCGGCTCCCGGGCCTCCTAGAGCCAAACGGGCCCGGATTTGGACTCAGATCGTTTTTCATCCATATCTTTGAAAATATTATAGCTAGGACAATTTGGCTGGTGCCATTGGATTCGTGAGACGATTTCCGATCTTTCTAGGGGTCCAGGAATTTTCTAAAGTCCATTTTTTCGTTTTTCGCGTTTTTCTCGGCTCCTGGGCCTCCTACAGCAAAACGGGCCCGGATTTGGGATCACACCGTTTTTCGCCCATATTTTTGGAAATATCATAGCTAGGACAATTTGGCTGGCCCCATTGGATTCGTGAGACGATTTCCGATTTTTCTAGGGGTCCGTGAATTTTCTAAAGTCGATTTTTTCCTTTTTCGCGTTTTTCTCAGCTCCTGGGCCTCCTAGAGCAAAACGGGCCCTGATTTGGTATCACACCGTTTTTCGTGCGATTCTTCTGCGCATGCGCAACAGTCCGACTCCCCTGCGCCTACGCGTCAGTCGGATTCTTCTGCGCATGCGCATCAGTTCGATTGCTCTCCGCCTGCACATCAGTTCCACTCCTCTGCGCATGCGCATCAGTCCGACTCCCCTGCGCCTGCACAGCAGTCCGATTCTTCTGCGCATGCGATTCAGTCCGATCCTCCTGCTCCTGCGCATCAGTCCGACTCCCCTGCGCCAACGCATCAGTCGGATTCTTCTGCGCATGCACATCAGTTCGATTGCTCTCCGCCTGCACATCAGTCCAACTCCTATGGCTCCTAGAGCAAAAAGGGCCTCGATTTGGGATCACACCGTTTTTCGTCAGTCAGTCCGATTCTTCTGCGCATGCGCATCAGTCCGACGCCCCTGCGCCTACGCGTCAGTCGGATTCTTCTGCGCATGCGCATCAGTTCGATTGCTCTCCGCCTGCACATCAGTCCAACTCCTATGGCTCCTAGAGCAAAAAAGGCCCGGATTTGGGATCACACCGTTTTCCGTCGATATCTTTGGAAATATCATAGCTAGGACAATTTGGCTGGTGCCATTGGATTCGTGAGACGATTTCCGATTTTTCTAGGGGTCCGGGAATTTTCTAAAGTCGATTTTTTCGTTTTTCGCGTTCTTCTCGGCTCCTGGGCCTCCTAGAGCAAAAGGCGCCCGGATTTAGACTCAGACCGTTTTTCGCCCATATCTTTGGAAATATCATAGCTAGGACAATTTGGCTGGCGCCATTGGATTCGTGAGACGATTCCCGATTTTTCTAGAGGTCCCGGAATTGTCCGCAGTCTATCTTTTCGTTTTTCGCGTTTATCTCGACTCCTGGGCCTCCTAGAGCCAAACGGGCCCGGATTTGGGATCACACCGTTTTTCGCCCATATCTTTGAGAATATCATAGCTAGGACAATTTGGCTGGCGCCATTGGATTCGTGAGACGATTTCCGATTTTTCGAGGGGTCCGGGAATTTTCTAAAGTCGATTTTTTAGTGTTTCGCGTTTTTCTCGGCTCCTGGGCCTCCTACAGCAAAACGGGCCCTGATTTGGGATCACACCGTTTTTGGCCCATATCTTTGGAAATATCATAGCTAAGACAATTTGGCAGGCCCCATTGGATTCGTGAGACCATTTCCGATTTTTCTGGGGGTCCGGGAATTTTCTAAAGTCGATTTTTTCGTTTTTCGCGTTTTTCTCGGCTCCTGGGCCTCCTAGAGAAAAACGGGCCCTGATTTGGGATCACACCGTTTTTGGCCCATATCTTTGGAAATATCATAGCTAAGACAATTTGGCAGGCCCCATTGGATTCGTGAGACGATTGCCGATTTTTCTAGGGGTCCGGGAATTGTCCACAGACTATTTTTGAGTTTTTCGCGATTATCTCGGCTCCTGGGCCTCCTAGAGCCAAACGGGCCCGGATTTGGTATCACACCGTTTTTCGCCCATATCCTTGAGAATATCATAGCTAGGACAATTTGGCTGGCGCCATTGGATTCGTGAGACGATTTCCGATTTTTCGAGGGGTCCGGGAATTTTCTAAAGGCGATTTTTTCGTTTTTCGCGTTTTTCTCGGCTCCTGGGCCTCCTAGAGCAAAAAGGGCCAAGATTTGGGATCACACCGTTTTCCGTCAGTCAGTCCGATCCTCCTGCTCCTGCACATCAGTCCGATTGCTCCCCGCCTGCGCATCAGTTCCACTCCTCTGCCCATCAGTCGGACTCCCCTGCGCCTGCGCATCAGTCCGACTCCCCTGCGCCTGCGCATCAGTCCGACTCCCCTGCGCCTGCGCAGCAGTCCGATTCTTCTGCGCATGTGCCTCAGTCCGATTCTTCTGCGCATGCGCATCAGTCCGACTCCCCTGCGCCTGCTCGTCAGTCCGACTCCTCTGCGCCTGCGCATCAGTTCGATGCCTCTGCACGTGTGCATCAGTCCGATTTCTGCGCACTTGCACGTCAGTCCGATTCTTCTGCGCATGCGCCTCAGTCCGATACTCTTGCTCCTGCGCATCAGTCCGATTCTTCTGCGCATGCGCATCTGTCCGACTCCCCTGCGCCTGCGCATCAGTCCGACTCCCATGCGCCTGCGCATCAGTTCGATTGCTGTCCGCCTGCACATCAGTCCAACTCCTATGGCTCCTAGAGCAAAAAAGGCCCGGATTTGGGATCACACGGTTTTTCGCCCATATCTTTGGAAATATCATAGCTGGAACACTTTGGCTAGCGCTATTGGATTCGTGAGACGATTTCCGATATTTATAGGAGGCCCGGATTTTTCTAAAATCGATTTTTTCGTTTTTCCTGTTTTTCTCAGCTCCTATCGCTCCTAGGGCAAAAAGGGTCTGGATTTTGGAGCCCACCTTTTTACTTCCATATCTTTAGAAACATACTAGCCAGCCGTCGAAGCGCATCAGTCCGTTCCTCCTGCTCCTTCGCATCAGTCCGATTCTTCTGCGCATGTGCCTCAGTCCGATTCTTCTGCGCATGCGCATCAGTCCGACTCCCCTGCGCCTGCGCGTCAGTTCGATTCTGCGGCGCCTGTGCATCAGTCCCACTCCTCAGCCCCTGCACGTTAGCGTTGGCGGTGGCTTTGAGTAGTTCCCAGCTGTTTCAATGCCCCAGCTGTTTTAGCCAGTCGCAATCTTCCTGACAAGCAGAGTCTGGCTAATTGATCTCGCTGTACCGCTGAGATGCTGGCTGGAATCCGCACCTCCGCAGTTGTCAATCGCGTTCCTCCTTCTGGTGATTGGCTCGACTGCAAGGAGATATTTCGATCCTTCGTCTTGGATGAGCTGTGCTAATATATGTCCAGCGAGAAATGGAGCCGAACGAGTTCTGTACGTGACCATTGTGAGTTGGTACGTGGATATCTCTCCAGTTGAGTCCGTCTATAGTATTTGTCGGAGTGGCCAATTATCCTCATGCACACCTATTTCGCGGAATATCTTCATGATGTCCGTCATGAAAATGAGTTTGTGGTTGCGAGAGTAAAGCAGCAAATCCGAGATGTCCTTTTGAAGTTTTGCTCCTGTGTGCATGAGGTCGTTTAATGACTGATCTGAGCCTGAGCTACGTGAGTCAGTGAAACCTACCCTGAGCTTGGTCGTCTCCCTGCGTGCCTTGAGCACCCCATGGTGTGGGAAGAAGCCTCAACCTTCCTGAAGCCGGAGCTTTATGTGCTAAGGTCATCTCGGCGGTCGTACAAGCTCCAATGAGCTGGCTTGAGATTCGGCGCATGTGACCAAGATCCTCGTATTTTAGGAGGATTTCTCTGTAGAGCTGTCTATACGATTCGTTCTTTGAGAATTTTTGATGGAGTCGATGCGGGCATGCAAGAGCAGACGATCGAGTATCTCGAAGCCATGATGCTGAAGATTTCAGAGGTAGCCGCACGATGTAGCGGCCTGAGGAGTCCCTTGTGTGAGTCAGGCTGAAGTGTGCTTCACACTGAGCTTCTTCCTCGGAGAGTGAAGCTGGAGATGCTTCAGGAACCTCCTCCTGCACCCAAAACTTGGTGAGGAAATTGTTGAGTTCATCATTGGTTGTTGCCAAATGAGTATTGGCCTGGAGCAAAGATTCGGTTCCACCAGTCGGTCCGAAGACGATCTAGCCAAGTCGGGTAAGCTGATCGGACGGTGAGCTAGCCCCAGCTTATCTGATGTCTGGGAGAATGAGTTGTCCATATACACCAGCACCGAAAATCACGTCAATGGGCGCTGGAGTGATGAAATCGGGATCAGCGAGTTCTAATCCTTTCAAGTGATCCCATTTGCCATATTCCGATGAAAGCGTCGATAATGACGACGTGAGTACCTTGAGGACATAAGCCTCAATTTCGAGCTGAAAGAGAGGGCAAGTGGACTGTATAGTGAGTACTACTTTACCTAGTACTGGCCCAGATGCCGTCTCTCGTATGCCGGAGATGGTGAGAGAAGTCGGTTGTCTTGCCAACCGAAGCTGTCGGTCGTAATGATTGGAGATGAGTGAGACTTCTGATTCAAGGTCGATGAGTAGGCGAATTTGATGGGGTGTTTGGCCTGGACGTAGCAGGAATGCACGACTGGTGGCCAAGAGTTCTCCTCGTCGAAGATCCTGAGCAAGAGTTGATGGTTGAGCTGAGCAGGCGACGGCATTCTGAGGCTCATCACTTCATTCTGCTGTAGTGCTATAGCATTGAACAGCGCCATCTGGGTGAGTGAGGTGATCCGGAGCTGTGGCTAAGTGTGTTTCTGTTGGCCGGTAATGCAGAGTTCTGACGCAGGGTCGAGCGTTGATGGATGAGCACCCTTGCGTGGTTGACCACGCTTCTGGAAAGTTCGAGCGTAGCGAAGGATGAGTACCACTGCGGGCGACCCCGAACGTGAATCCTGGCTCACGTGTTCGCCGAAACTTCCGCGTTCCTCACGTGGCACAAAAAACCACTAATTTTCACTGCACTTTTCACATCCGGCTCGAAGGACCAAATATTTGTTGAGTTGCCTGGTTTGTGAGGGTGAGTGAATGAGGAGATCGGATGAGTGTGGCGAGAATCGGCGAGGAGGGAATGAGGGGGCCGGCACAAAACGCAGTACAAAATTCACATCCGAGTTGAGCGGTACTAGAGTCACTTTATTATAAAATATATAACCTAATTCTATTAGACAAAAAAATGAGCGGTCACTGAGTTGAGTTTTGAGTTAATCTGAATGGGTTACACGTGAGTTCTGATGAGTTAAACCGAATGAGTTACACCTGAGTTATAATGTGTGAGTTTTTCTTTAACGCAGAGTGATCACCCGTGATCTTCACTTGTCGGGTCTAAACGATGAGAAAGAGTTATAGAGTGGAGTCACGGGGGAGAATTGGCCTAATTGTTGCCACATGACCATTCCTATTGGTTTGAGGGCGTGTTTCCGGAGTTGAGGTCTCCAGGAAGTGCGCCCCCATTAGGAAAATATGCCGAAAATCCTCCTGGCAACAGTGATTTGTTTTGGACCAGGGGTCGAGCGGTCAGAGCTTGTCGAGCGCGGGGGAAGGGAGGACCCGGAATTTAGTCGGATTCCCAACAAGTACATATTGTCGTAGATCGATGAAGCTGCGTGCAATAGCTTCGTCTCGTCGCAGCACACAACTACAATTCGCGAAGTTTACCTTGGCACGATTTGGTATCGAGCAAAAGTCTATTGTACGTACGTGTTTTTTCGACGCCATGGCAATCACTTTTTTTTTACTGCACCTAGACAAAATCGGGCATCATCTTTGTGTTCAGCACGTTGAATAACGCAGACAACTGATACAACATCGTTTTCGTCGCCACCATAGCTCACGAAAAACCCAATCATAGAATTTGATATTCGGTTCCGATATGATGGCATATAACTTGATTACACATTGTCGTAAGTAGTATGTGGACACGATTGGCGAATTTATTCCGCGAATTCCCCCCCTTCCCCCCTTTTTGCAGAAGTGTCCGAACAGGTTTTCTCTTTGTGGGCATGTTCTTGGAGGATGACATCGAGGGTCTGGGGGCGCCTTGGCGTGAGGGTCCCCAAAAAAATGTTTTTGAAGTGAAACTTCTTATGGGAGGGTTTTGAAATCTCGATCGGCAACCTTTTTGGTGACGCTCGCTCTAACGTAGTAAGTAAGAGTGAGAGGGCTCCGGGAATCGAGCGAGAGTGAGACGGACTACCTTACGTCTCGTCTATCGGGCGAGAGTGAGAGGCCTTCGTGTATCGTGCGAGAATGAGACGGAAGACTTTCTGTCTTTCATGTCATTCTCTGCGTTCAGGCGGCGTCGCGATCGCGGAAAACAGCTGTTGGTTTCTAACACAGTGATCATAAGCAACGTATTTTGTTTTTGTGCGTGTCTTCATTACTTAAATCGAGAGTTTTGTGCAAATATGCCGAAGTCGGGTGCAGAAAGGACAAAAACGTGGCGGGAGAAAAAACGGGCGAGTGAAGGAATTGATCAGAATAGAAAACGGAAAAAAAGTAGAACTGAAATTGAACGAGATAGCAGGGAACGGAGGCAAACGCGTGCTAACCTCTTACGTGACAGTGTGGACGATAGTGTAAATAATCCAGAGAATGAACTATTAGCAACGACTTCGACTCATCCTCCTCCTGATTGTGATGTATATAGTGGTGATCGATTACAATATTCAGACTTTAATAAGTTTAAAACTGCACATAAGAACTTTCACCGTGATTTTATAAATAATCCATTCGGTTTTACGTGTTGTGTATGTGATAGATTATGGTTTAAAAATGACTTGAAGACTCTATCCGTTGAAAATGAAATTCGTATTCAACAAAAATTTCCAGAATTCAGAAGTAATAATGAGCTGGTATGCACCAGCTGTCGCCAGGCTTTGAGGAGAGACAAAATTCCAACATTGTCGAAATTGAATGGCTTCGTATATCCCCCGATCCCTGCACATCTTCCGAAGTTAGATTTAGTGTCCGAGAGACTCATTTCTCCTAGAATTCCATTTATGCAAATTCGCAGATTGCGTCATGTGCATGGACAATTCGGAATTTTGGGGCAGGTGATCAATGTTCCAGTGGATGTCAATACAATGGTCAATCACTTGCCCAGGAACATTGACGACGAGTACTGTGTTTACGTTCATATCAAGAGAAAAAAAATTCATCGATCAAGCTACTTGACAGGTTTAATAAACAAGAGAAATATTAAAATATGGCTAAGATGCTTAGTACCGAGTCCATTGTATCAACTGTACGACATCAAAGTTGATGAATCTTTCTTTAATGAGGATTGTGTCGTTCATCAGATACCTATAGATGAACTGAGTGAAGACATCCCCATGGAGGAGAGCCTGTTCGCTCAGCAACACACATTACTCTGGAATGACGATAAATATTTGAGGATTGCTCCTGGAGAAATGAATGTCCCGCACAGTCTATTATTATTGTATCTTGAAAAAAGTATAATTATTATGATGAATAAATTAATATTTACTATCAAGAAGTGTTTGACACGTGATTAAAATGATTCCTCTCCCTCTAAACATAGAAAATTAAATAATCCTAACCGATCCAATCATTCAATTTCACTTCTATCGCGTGTCTTCATGACACACCATTTTTTTTTGTTCTACAGGAAGTGGGCAGTAAGGGACGCGGGAGGCCTGAAACATGCTTAAAATCTTTCCATTTTTGTGCATTGGAATGTCGGTTTGTGGAACGTGTTTTTTTATCTAAAGATCTAAAATGTTTTTCCTTCCGTTTTTTTTTCTTATATCTGAAACGATATCGCGGGTTTTTTCATAAATAATTAAACACAGGGTTTACATTTTATCTTTTTTATAATTCCTAAAAATAATAGCATACATTTATCAAATTTACGAATCTTTCTCTAGATTAAAACAATATACAAAATCATATGTCTATGGTTTTTTCAGTATGAGGGTCCTCTGTCAGCCCCTCCGGCGAATTGATCCAAATAATTGAAGCAATTCTGGAATAATTCTCCAACCAATTGGTACAAATATCCGAGATTTTCCTGGGGTATTGTACGTCAAAGATCGTTGTGAGCCATGAGATACATCACCTCGAAGTTTTCCCGTCTGCGACGATAAAGATCCTCCGTGGCAGGCATTCAATTGTATTTCATATAATTCATGGCAACGCCTGTAATTGATCGTACAAGCGATTCCTTATATTCTTTGAGAGGCAATGTCTCCAAGAAATCCAGCCACTGATTAATCCACGAAGCCTTGTTTTTCAATGTTATGATGCTCTGACCCATCATCATTATGAGAGTCTGATCAGCATCATCATTGCGAACAAAGGTCACGTAGGGATTTTCAAAACTATGGTGGAATTTCACTTTTATGGCCCCAAATTCCTTCGCAGGTACATTGTGGTTGATCTTGGGATGACATTTTTCAGGGACAAAGTAGTCTATTACAGCATCCAGATCGTTGAAAAAAGACTCCATTCTTTTCGTGTCATTGACAATATTGTGCGTTTCGGGCGTACGACCATAAATTATACAACCGGAACGAATTGACCGAAATACGTAACTTATAAAACGACACGAATTTGCCTTGTCTCTGATCTATTTAAAGATATGACTTGGGACAGTACCACACGCTGTTCAGCATCACTGAATGCCTTTTGTTTGTTGCTCTCCATGTTGAAAAAATGAATGGATTAAATCGGGACGACTGAATAAAATCCACCGCGAGCAGTCGCGTTTTATAGTACTACGTATGAGAGTGAAGAGACAGAATCCCCCACTATGCACAAGACAGACCTATAACCGTCACACATTATTCCCCACCGTAGAGAGTTCTGCGGCGGCGGCGTCACACATACGCCCCCACTTTTACGGTTCTCGTATGTTGCGCGTTACCCCCACTCTTACCATGCATCCTCCTATACCGATTTTTTTTTAATTCGAGTGACGCCTTTGTTGTTATTCGTTAAAAGACATTACAACAGTAAAAATGTCTAAAAACTTCGAAAGTTTCGATTTAGAGTACTTAAAAAAATATCTCGCGGATCGCAAATCGTATGAGCGACGACAAAAGCCTCAATGTCATCAGAAAAGAGTACGCGTATGTGTTGATAAATATACGGATAGGGATGACAAAGACGGTGAAGATAGTGATGACATATGCATTCCATCAAAAGCGCGGAAAATCGCAATAGGGTCAGGATTGGAATGTGAAGTGGACGATTTCCTTGTTGATCCTTCTTGCATATGTAAATGTAAATTTCTTGGTGGAACATGGAATAAAATCCATATCAGATATCGTAAGGATAAATTACACTGTCAAGACAAACGGGTGCATAGACATGTGTACGACTTGTAAATTATGTTACAATGAAGAACCTGCAGAATCTAATAAAGAAATCGAATCAAATTTTCAAATGAGATATAATCGTCCATCACTGAGAAACATTGCAATCGCGAATTTATTAAATGAAAAGAAATATGTGAAAAATGACCAAACTATGGTCGTGATTACCAAAGCAATTTTGCACAATAGTGATTATTCAAAATCTCGCGGTCAAAATGTGAATGACCACAACCAATCAGCTCTGACCACCGTAACGAGAGGTCATGATCGTTTTCGAGGCCGCTACGGTGGTCAGTACATCATCGCAGATTAACAGGTGCGGATGCGTCATCCAGATCTCACGGAAATTTAACCGGAAATCAATCGGCAATTGAACTAATTAAATCGGGGGTATCATCCGGACACTCAGCCTTACAGTCCACTAAGTAATTAAATATCTAACAGTTTTATTCTCGGAGTGCTAAACAGAGTATATATTTATAAAATAAATTAGGCCAATCACCAAAACCACGTGTGGAAAATTATCTACCTTCCCGAACTTCCCCACTCACCATCCCATCCGGCCCATCCATCATCACGGAACATCATTAATTAAACAGTGATGGTCTATTACATAAAATGTCGAAATCAATGGGTTTTTTCGACTGCATACAAAAAATAAGATTATGTAAGGCAAGCGTGGGAAAAACACTCCACTTATGTCAATTGTTTAGGGAGTGTGAGGAAGAATATTATCTCCCTACGGGGGAGGAGACATTGGTCCACAAGAAAGGAAATAGACCAATCATTGATCTTTCCTTTCAGTAGGCAACGAATGCAAACCAGGTGGGGTGAACAAAAAAGGAAAACTCGAGCATCCTTCTTTATAAAGTGTTCAAAGCACCCCCCCCCCCCCACTAAGGTCAAATTTTCAAAAAAGCGTGGTCAACATAGCCCCTCCTCTAAACTAGGGATGCATCAAGGAACCCAATGAGATCATTTTCACTGCATGTCCGTTTTTCGCGTCAAAATGACATCAAGTCAAGTGAACTCATCTCCACAACTCAGTTATCAACCAGGTTATCAGCCTGGAAGTTTTAAACCCAAAAAATCTAAATATTGTGGAAACAACGCGAATAAAAATGGAATTAAGATAATTAGTGATCGTATAGTGCAACATAACAGTGATAAGAGATTTTTCACGATCTTGTACACCCATAGTGTCAGCACCATAATATTTTCTATCAGGTATAGGACCTATGTAGTTTTGATTGTGTTTTGTTTTGAAAAAATGTGGAAAATAGCCTTTCGCTATATTCCCCCATCAAAAAGCTTTCGGCAAACTAGCGAGAGCTGTGTGAAAATAATTTAAACTATCTATAAATTTATTTTCCCCAAAATCTCTCGATTACAATCGTCACACACTATTTTATCAACAATCGTAGAGTCGCACGGAGCATTCTTCAAATACCTATCACAAGTCTTATCACACACATGTCCTTGCGTAGTGTAAGGTTTGTTACAATGCTCGCAATAATATTTCACGCCAAAGAAAGAAGGTAAATTTTGGATTGGCTCATAGTGGTTATATGCTGGATAATACACGATCGGTAAGGTATCTCGGACGGGCATCTTTCTGCTAATCAATTCAGATGTACCATCGTAGACTACAGGGTAATTTTTCCGTTTCTCATGAGGGAATAAACGTTGATAAGGCATCCTTCTTCAGCCTAGTATCGCTGATATTGGACAACTTCCTGTAGGCCACAGCCCTCGTGAGGAGCAATGACTCTTGCCATTCGCGTTAGTCTTTTGGCCTCCTCACGTTGCATTCTTCCCTTGCATTGCCGTATGGCTTGCCATACCTCGTGTATCTTGGCCTTATCCGCTCTGGTTTTCAATTTTTTGGCATGTGCTTTGGCCACAACAAGTGATCGGGCTAGACACAAGCCATCTTCATTCGAAATGTGAAGAATACATTTTCTACTAAGCCCTCTTTTCATGTCGTTTTCAAGAAAACCTTGACCAACCGGGGCATCAGCCACGTGAAGTTTGATCCAAAACGTATTGGCACATCCGAAACCGCTCTGCGCGATAGAGCCTATTAGATCCCATAAATCTTGAAGCTAATATCCCTTGATCGCACGTGGACTTATCCAGGCATTGTCGCTTTGCATATTTGCAAAATTAAATGTAAGGCACATTTAATTCATACCGTGTCCTCCAGCTTCAATAATTTTATTGTAGACATCGCGAAAAGGTTCTTCAACCCAGTCGGCAGGGTCACGACCTTCAGGTAAAGGGTTGATTGCAAACTCCATCACATGTGTGTCGAGTTTGAAATGTGGAAGTCTCTGGCGTGACCGTCGTATTGACCTTAAGGCCGATGATAGATTTTCAATCTCTTCTTTGTGGCCATTTCGTTGATCTGAAATTGAGTTTAGTGTTTATCAATGAAAAAAAAATGCCTAAAATTTTTATTTACTGACCTGCCCTCTGATAATTAATTAAATATTAGAAGAAAGGTCACAAGAGTTACTTTGAGTATTACAGGATGATGGATGACTCAACTCTCCGATTGAGTTTTTCTTCTCTTCAACTTTTTGGAGGTCTGGTTTAGTATTTATGGCACGACCTGCCTTGGAAACCGCATGTCGATGGAGTTTCCCTTTTTGCACTATTTTTTCAATGGATTTTTTCCCATATCTGTTATTTCTCCCTACGCGATCACTCATTATTTTTATTCCATTTTAATTGCGTTTGCAGAATATTTAGATTTTTTCGCTTTAAAAGTTCCAGACTGATAACCAGGTTTGGAAGATGAGCTCACTCGACTTGATGAGGAGGGGGTAAGTTTCCCACGCTTTTGAAAATTTAACCTTGGTGGGAATGCTTTGATTAACCTATGAGGACGGATGCTCGAGTTTTCTTTTTTTTCCACCCCATCTGGTTTGCATTTGTTGCCTATTGAGAGGAAAGATCAGTGATTGGTCCATTTTCTTTCTTGTAGACCAAAGTCTCCTGCCCCGCAGGGAGATAATATTCTTCCTCACACTCCCTAAAGAATTGAAACCAGTAGAGTTTTTCCACCACATTTGCTTAACCTAATCTTGTTTTTTGTATCCAGTCGCGAAAAGTTTCTGACTTCTACATTTTATATAATAAAACATCACTATTATACAAAATGGCTTTGGTCACCACGGACAAACTTTTTCATTTTTCGCATATTTCCTTTAATTTAATAAATTTGCGATTGCAATACTCCTCAGTGATAGAGCATTATATATCATTTGAAAATTTGATTCGATTTCCTCATAGATTCAGCAGGTTCTTCACTATGACCAACTTAAAAAGTCGTCCACATATCCATAATGCCCTCGTCTTGACAGTGTAATTTATCCTTGCAATACCTGATATGTATTTCATTCCCTCTTTCACGATTAAGCCTATGTTTACATATACAATAAGCATCAACAAGTAAATCTTTCACTTCCCATTCCAATCATGACTCTGTCGCGATCTTCCGATTTTTTTCTGGAATGTGTGTCTCATCACTATCTGTATGGTTATCAGCACATACGTGTGCTCTTTTCTGAGGAAATCGATGCTTTTGTCGTCCCTCATACAATTTGCGATCAGGGAGATATTTTTTGAGTAGCTCTAAATCGCGACCTCTCAACTTTTTTGCCATATTTACCGTTGCAATCTCTTCTAACGATTGACAGCAAACGCATCACTAGAATTTTCAAAAAAATGGGTATCACAGGTTGCATGATAAGAGTGGTGGTAACGCGCAACATATGAAATCCGCGGAAGTGGGGGTATGTGGGACGCCGCTGCAGCAGATCTCCCTACAGTGAGGATAATGTGTGACGATCATAGGCCTGTTATGTGCATAGTCAGGGGATTCTGCGCCCCACTCTCATACGTAGCGCTATAAAACTTGACTGTTCGCGGTGTATTTCATTCAGTCGGCCCGATTTCATGCATTCGTTTATTGAATATGTCGAGTATGAACCCACAGGGAATCCGTGGTGCTGAATAGCAAAGGGTACTATCCCACGTCATATTTCTGAATAGATCGGAGATGAAGCAAATTCGTGTCGGTTTACGAGTTGCGTACTTCGGTCACTTCGTCCCGGTTGTACAATTTATGGCGCAACGCCCGAAACGAGTAATACTATCAATGTCACCAGCAGAACGGGGCCTTTTTATCAGCGATCCGGATGCTGTCACAGACTACTTGGACCCTGAGAAGTCTCATCCGAAGTTTATCCATAATGTCCCCGCAAAGGAATTGGGAGCGATAAAAGTGAAATACCTTCGCTGCTTCGAAAGTCGCCGCTCGCCATGATAATACTAATCAGATTCGTAATGATGATGAGATAGAGTATCACACAATGGAAAAACAGGTCTACATGGATTGATCAATCGATCAATTTCTTGAAGCGATTATCTCTCAAGAAAGAATGTAAAGAATCTCTTGTACGATAAATTATAACCGTTGCTATGTCTTATATCGAATACAATAGAATCCCAGTTACTGCAGATATCCATCATCACATATGTGGAAATTTCGAAGAGATGTATCTCATCGTTCGCGATGACCTTCGGCGTACAATGCCCCACGAAAATCTGGGATATTTGTACCAATTATTTGGAGAATTATTTCTTAATTGCTTCGATCCTTTGGATAAGTTCACGAGAGGGGCTTACAGAATGCCTTCATATTGAGAAAATATATAATACCAAACACAGATGATATTGTAATTATTTCAAAATTGAAAAACGTGTAAAATTGAAAAAATGTATACTAGTGTTTTTACGAAATGTAGACGAAAGGCTCTAAGCCTTGTGCTGATTTTCAGGGAAACCCTCGATATCTTTCCAGATATAAAAAAAAACCGGAAGACAACACAAATTTCATGTATTTCAAGAGAAAAAAATTTTGAAATAAAAAGCCGCCAGATAAGAAAGAGAAAGAGAGAAACATAGACGGAAAGGGAAGCCATCGTTGTGAATTTTTCCTACGGTGTTCCACAGTCAGGGAAAATTTATTGCCCTAAAAGTTGCTGAGAAAAATGCGTCTATCTATTGCAGCAGCTGGGGTCGACTGCCCGCGCAATCCTCCACCTAAAAAAATAGAAAGTTTCCCTCGACACCTTCTGCAAGACAACATTCGAACACCCGACAAAGTTGTAATGTTTTGTTTACGCATTTTTTAGGCCTCGTGTGACCCTTACCATCCCCCCACCACCCACTTCTTGTCGAAGAAAAACACTTTTTGGGGACCCTCACCCCGGGAGGGGGGCAGCACGTCGAGGTCGTCTTCAAAGGATATGCCGACGAAGGAAAACCCTACTCGGACACGTCTGGCAAAAAAAAGGAAGGGGGGGGGAGAATTCTATGAATATATTCGCCAATCGTGCCCATTTACTACTTAAGAATAGACGCGCATATGCTCTGTTCTATCATACACGGTAGTTGTTTCAAAATTGGATATTTTTCCGAGTTTATTGGTCATGTTTTTCTATTTTCGCTTATACAGATTATTTAACAGGTCACTGACACGACTACGTCACTATCCGACTTTGCGTTCCTTTACAATCAAAAGGCAGAAGTGGGGATGCCCGATGGGAGGTATATCGCTGTTTCACTAAACAAGTGTTCTCTTTTAATCTTACTTTGACGGACTGACTCTGATAACCACTCCATAATCTTATACTTTGAAGAGAATTCTTTCAGTCATTGATAGCAGCGCTTTAAAGAACAGTGTTTGAGATGCAATCGACATTATCATTTTTCGTTACTTTTGTCATGCACGATAAATACTGAAAATGCACAGTGTACTTTTGTCCCGTAGTTTGAAAATTCATATACTATGCCAGAAATTGAGATCCATAACACCAAGTGATATTTGGATACTACAAAATCAATGGGTGAGTTATCAATTGAATACATTAGTGGATTTAAAAGTAATTCTGGATTCCATATCATAAACCACTTTCTACCACACGGAATCCGATGGATTCTTCCTCAAGTTTCGATTGCTGTATATCAATTGATGGCCTTATCAAGAATTTAAACACTTAAAAAGACCCAGCCAGAGATGTATTGGCCGATATTGCGTTCTTCTTCCTAAGAATTTTGGAACATCTGGGTTCATTGCACTGGGTAGGAACAATATTATCTTCCGTTCGCCTAACCAACGGGTAGATATCTGCACTGAGAAAAAGAATCCCGCATTTAGTAAATGGCTTTTGCAATAAAATCCTAAATGTCGGCACTATAGGAATTTCGTTTCATTCTCAGGCCTCCGATTTGATCCGAAAAAAAGTTCCATGTCAAATTCTGAATATTTCGAAAGAAATTAAAATTCGATTGTATGATCATGGTTTTCGCGCAAAACTTTTTTTATTAAATGCTAGAATTTATTTCGTCAAAGTGACCGGAATAGATAGACGATTACTAACTGTCTGTTAGTAATTGAACTAGAAATTTGGATGCAAAAAATAACGCCACAAAGTGTAATAAGTAATAATGAGTATTCAAAATTCAAAGGCGCAGTTGGAAAGTGTTCAATAGTTTTTAATATAATTTTGATATTGTTGCCTATTTTTGGAATGATGTCTACACATCATTGTACGCCGATTCATTATTCTTATAAACAGTTTCCCTTTTTCAGCTGTGGAGAGTGTATCTTTACCGGTATTCTAAACAATCTTGAAATGTGATCAAATTGCTCAATATTTAATAATGCGATCAACCGCTAATAGATGTATATTATGAAAGAAAATATGTGCATGAAATTCATGCATGACAGAAGTGAAACTTCTTAGCCATAGACGCTTAAAAAATTTTGTCTGAATTTTTTGTGGATATTTTTTCCATCACAATTTCAACCAATCAAATGGTGGCATTTCCCGTCACGTGGTACAAGTCAAAAGGTTTGACTTCGGATATTTTTCGGATATTTCCCTGTTTGTTGCTAAGCAATGAAAATATTCGATAAACAATTTGTACGCGTTTCAAACTCCAAAACTATCATTAGAAAAAATCAAGTTCAAAGACTTTACCTCGACATAAGCAGATTTGGAGAAGAATCCTTGGACATTATTAATCAAAAACTTTGAACCAATGTTCCTAATAATACGATGAAGACAAAAGCCACAATCTGGAAACAATTCTCTGCATTTTGTTCAGACAGAAAATATATGCTGGAAGCCACAACTACCAGTGAAACACCATACCATATGACGTGAAATGCCACACATTTAATTGGTTGAAATTGGGATAAAAAAAATAATCCAGCCAAGTACCCCTGCACCTTCAAAATTAATCGAATATTTCCCTCCAGTTTCCCTGCGTAGCACTGATCGGGATAAGTTTCGGAGAAAAACTTTATTTTTAACCTGCAAATCTTATCCCTTTCGTTGCTACGCAATGAAACTCGCGGAAAATATCCCATAATTTTGAAGGTCTTGGGGCATTACTACTGATTATTTTTCCCACCCAAATTTCAGCCAATAGAATTGCACCATTTGTTGATATTTTGTATAGCCTACCTCGAATATCAGCGATAATCTTTTGAATATTTTGGTAAACAAACGACACTTAACCAAATAAACCTCTTTTCATGTCATGGCACAATTCTCTTGGCCGAAATTTGGATAGGAAAAATAATCCCCTGAATACCACTCGAGCTTCAAAATTATAGAATATTTCTCTCTAGGTTCCCTGCATACAAATGAAGTCGTCAAGTTTTTCAGGAAAAATCACTCGTGCTTCGCACTCGTGATTTTTTAGCCTGAAAAACTTGACTCCTTCATTTGTTTGCAACGAATCTATCGGGAAATATTCGATAATTTTGAACCACTTGTGGTATTATATGTGATTATTTTACCTATCCAAATTTCAGCAAATAGAATTTGTTGATATTTTTCATAGCCTACCACGAATTTCAGCGGTAATTTTCCCCATCCAAATATTGGCCAATAGGATCGCACCATTCGACGTTATTTTGTATAGCCAATACGGTATTTCAGCGGAAATTTTTGGAAATTTCACTGGAAATTTTTCATGTTGCCTATATAAATAAAAAACAAATGATGAAGTAACCCTCAATTGTATCTGACAGATTGGATGGCAATTCGTTAAAAATTATGTCTCATGGTGCAATTCTATCGGCCAAGATTTGTATGCAGGGAACCTAGAGGGAAATACTCTATAATTTTGAAGCTCGAGTGGTATTCAGGAGATTATTTTTCCTATCCAAATTTCGGCAAAGAGAATTGTGCCATGAAATGAAAAGAGGTTTATTTGGTTAAGTTGTCGTATGTTTCTTTATATAGAGCCTACCCGCGAAGCGCGAGTGATTTTTCTGGAAAACTTGACAAGCTTATTTGTTTGTAGGGAACCTTGAGGGAAATATCAGATAATTTCGAAGTTCGAGTGGTATTCGGGGGATTATTTTTTCCATCCAAATGTTGGCCGATAGAATTGCACCATGACACATAATTTTCAACGAATTGTCATTTAATCTGTCAGATACAATTGAGGGTTACTTAATCATTTGTTTTTTTTTATATAGGCAACATGAAAAATTTCCAGTGAAATTTCCAAGAATTTCCGTTGAAATACCGTGTTGGCTATACAAAATAACGTCGAATGGTGCGATCCTATTGGCCAATATTTGGATGGGAAAAATAATCGCTGAAATTCGAGGTATGCTATACAAAATATCAACAAATGGTGCAATTCTATTGGCTGAAATTTGGATAAGAAAAATAATCCCCCGAATACCACTCGAACTTCGAAATTATCTGATATTTCCGTCAAGGTTCCCTACAAACAAATAGGCTTGTCAAGTTTTCCAGAAAAATCCAGAAATTCTCCAGAAATTCTCCAGAAAAATCTGATAATTTCGGAGCTCTTGTGTGATCTATTATATGTGATAATTTTCGAAAATTTTTATTGAGCCACACAGGAAGATTTCAGAACATTTTGTCAGTGAAAATTCGGGACCTTGTGGAGAAACCAAATAGAATAGTCAATTTCTGTTCCATATTTCCCTGAAAATGATCAGAAAACAAGGAAATTGCTGTCAATGCATTTTTGAATTCGGGGAATAGTGACACCGAAGCCCATTTAGGACAAAAAATCAGGAAGGTTACAATTTCATTGAAAAATCAAGGCAATTGATCTCCAATATTCATATTCGAGTATATATTTAAATAAATTACGAAATTCTCATTTTCGTACCGCTTAAAATTCGGGAATTTTACTGAAGAATAAGTTAGACCGAAGATTTCATGATTTTCAAATGTGTAAAAAGCATTTGATGCCACTGGATTGGTAATTCCCAGTGAACTGTCTCGATATTAATAAAAAGGTTTCATTAGTATTATTCATCATATTAACAAAATCAGCCATGTTCCTACTCCGAATCTATCACGTTTTTGTTTCTCTCCCATGTCTCTTTTCATCCGACTGCCCCACCACGCGCGCCATCCCCTCCCTTTTCCTGTCGCTTTTTCGCTACATACGATATTGGAACTACTGCCCAACGAGCCCAGAGAAGTTTCACTTCTAAAGTATAAGTATAGAAGTGCTCCGAAGTTACGGAATGAGCGGTTAGGGCTTAACTGACTATCAATTAACTGGGTGGGTGACACAGAGAGATGATGTCAGTGATTTCCAGTCGTCTCAATTGCGTGCGTGTTGGGTCCGTGCATTGACACGTAGACGTCAATGTAGCGCGACGCTACAGGGGGGGGGGGTGTGGCCGCTATCAATGGGCCTTTCAAGGGGCTTCAGCAGGAAAGAGCTCAAAATGATGGGTGGACAACCTTTAGCATGCTCATAGCTGCCTATTTTCGGCTTGACTATAATACAACTTTGACTTGTCTCCATTTTTGGGTACATGTTCCCGAGATGGATAGGCCTTTAGTGCAGGCAGCAGCCTATGCATGAATTTTATAGATCCTGTAAGAGTCCACTGGACATTGCAAGACGTCCAGCATTGCCGTTGTTGAGGATATATCCCAGATAGTACTGTCGCCTCCTGCTTATATTCAGCCCACCTCAGAGCACATGCTCCTGTCTCTATAACTGAGTCTCGGAAGTCCACCTGGACCAGATGCTCCAGAATGTTGATTGATAACTAATCAGGCAGTGAGGCAGAATTTATTAATAGGTTGTTCTTTCGACATTTGATCCAGTTACTACCTGTCAAAACTGACCTCAATAGTATGAGTGACGGGTAAATGAGTGGCTGATCCGGAACTGGGACGGTATTACTCAATAAGTCAAGTTTTTTGTGAATGTAATTCGGTCGCTTTTCCATTGCACTTAGTTCAATGGCACCATCGACTAGTGAATCAGAAAATGATCCGGCACGGAAACGGCATTTGTCGACCAGGTCAGCCCTTTCTAACCCTAATGCGACGACTATTTGTTTTCGCTGTTTTCGGATAATAGTTGGATCCTGTTGTCTTAGCCAGCAACTAGATATATTCTTCTAAAGAATCGTTAGTCAGAATGATTTCTGTTTCTTCGAAATAGATGAAGGGGCTAAAATGGACCAGTGGGATAAAATTGATTTCTGACCACAATAACTTCAAAATGGCTGATTTCCGAATAATTCTCGATTGTCGAACATATCCAAAAGTGCACGTTTTTCCTTTCTCCTCCAACTCTCTCCATTATAGTCGGGGCTAAAATCATAGAAGCATGCTTTCCAATGGAAAATCTAAATAAACTTGCAATCTCTTTTCTGAATTTGACGAAAACATCTTCCCCAGTTACTAACAGTAACCAGTTCACAAACTCTTCTGACAAATTCCTCAGTGAATTACAAAATAGAAACTGTTGACTACGCGAGGAAAAGTGAAGTCGTATATTTTGGTATAGTCGAACATTTAAAAAAAGCATTCAATTGTCAATTCCATTGAAATAATGATATTTCGGTACTCTATGATATTGGTGGCACATCTCCATGTAAATCCATCAGTGCGTGATCATAAAACCAACCTTCGAAGGTTACGGTTTTCGGCATTCACGACCCGTGGATACTCTGAACTCCACCGCAACGTCGACTCCGACTCCTGCGCGTTCCTCAGCACTGTGTTTTTAAAGCTAATTCCCATTGATACTACCCATGCGGAGAGGGTTACCGGGCGAAGATTACCCCATATAAATCCAGTAACCCGCACTTTTGATTCATTTTGGAGAAACTTTTTGGTCGACCAAAATATAATGATTTCTCGATGGCTCTTCATTCTGGCGTTGGTAAACGCCATAACATTCAACGGAATTTTGAACATTTCGCGTGAGATTTCAATACAATTTTATTTGAGTACCTTGTGATTGGAAATAAAAAGCTTGATCTCGTTATTAGAGCTGTGGTTGGTGATGGGCCCACACGCTCTTTAGTGACATGCATAAAATAACACGGTGCTCCTCGATCATACGAACGGTGCATGGCAGGTCCTTGGATCGACGTTCATTGTATCTCGGTACAAATGCTCCAGAAAAGACCAATACAACATTTCACTCACAATAAGATGAATTATATCCCAACGATCTATCACCATTATTACGAAATGAATTATCGATCGACTTTGTGAAGTATGCATTTGCTGTGCTTGGGGATTATGAGAAAATTTTGAGTCATTATTTGGCTGAAAGGTGGTATTATTAATAGTTTCAGCTAATCTAAAAAAACTCGTTGCATTCCGGGAGCGCGGGCAGAAGTGAAAACTTGAACTTTTGGCGCGTTGGGCACTTTTTTGGGTGAGCATTTTTAGGTGCGCTCGCGACATGAGAAATTGTACATAAAAAATCAAGTTTATCAAAGCAATGTGGGCACTTTTTGAATGGACATGAAGTATAATAATATAGAAATTATATTCGAAGGAAGTGGTTTTATTTAAATGAGTAAATATTAGTAAATAGTAAATACAAAATTTATCAATTCTCATCCATAATTTTAACAACTCTTACATCATCGTTGTCAGCATTTTCATCAAATTCTAAAACTGCAACAATAGGTCTATGGTAACTAAAGTGTGAAATGAACAATTTTGATTTAAATCTATTTATATTTCTTGTGAA
This sequence comes from Diachasmimorpha longicaudata, assembly GCF_034640455.1. Classification (NCBI taxonomy): domain Eukaryota; kingdom Metazoa; phylum Arthropoda; class Insecta; order Hymenoptera; family Braconidae; genus Diachasmimorpha; species Diachasmimorpha longicaudata. The sequence continues at coordinate 1,673,610 of NC_087242.1, forward strand.
TACTGCATCACTAGTAGTTTTGTATTTTTTTTGTGTTAAGATTGCGATCATTGGACATCGTTAAATCAAATTCTTCATATAAAACCGCATCCATTTTCAAGACAAATCTATAACCAAAAATAAAAATGTCGATTTTTTTAAAGCTATAATCGTAGCATATGTATTTTTTCCGACCATCCGAATTTCCGATCGTCGATTCACGTCCTTAGTGAAATTCTCTACTAAATTGAGTATATTTTCGATTTTTCGGGTTTTCCTACTTTTCTGGCTTTCCCATAATTTTTAGCGATTTTCCGACCGCCGATTCACGTCCCTAGTGAAATTCTCTACTAAATTGAGAATATTTTCGATTTTTCGGGTTTTCCTACTTTTCCGGCTTTCCGATAATTTTTAATTTTTAGCTGAAATGAGCATACTGGTAATTTTCCTAATTCCCCAAAATTTCGAGATTTTATGTAATTTTGTAGAAATTTATCAACTTTAAACTTTAAATGCAGCGCTTTTTTAAACGCTAGCGCCAAACTTGTATTCTTTTAATGTAACTGTTGCTAAAACAGGAAGTTGTTTCCCTAGCGGAAGAAAGAAACAACTCATATATACCTATGCGTATACTAATAGCAGTGATACCAGACGGGGGCAAAAATACCACGCGTGGGGGTTTCATGCGCAACTCCCTCGCGCAACTACTGCTGCGGAGTGGGACAGTGGGAGACGTGTGGGTCCCGCATCTGGCACCACTGTAAAATCTCATCTGTCGCGAGTTCACGAGAAAATGCTCACCCCCAAAAGTGCCCAACGCGCCATAAGAAGTTTTCACTTCAAAAAAAAAATTATCAGCCTGGAAAGCTAGGCGATAGAAGTGAAACTTCATGGATCTCGATGGCCCTTGAAATGAAAATACACACCCTAGCCAGTAAGTTTTATGAAATAAAAATATTTCCCCGATAACCGAAGCCACTATTCATTATTCGGGAATTTTTAAGGGTGTTAGGTTAATGAAAAAAAAAATTGACGTTTTTGCCTCCATTTATAAAAAATCTATTCATTCACGTCCATACTTTCATGTTCAAGAAAAGATACAATTGGTTTGTGATATGAAAAATATGAAATGAAAACTCGTGATTGTAAATTATTTAAATATCTTGAGAAAATTGGTTGTTGAGTCTTTGGGATTATTATTCATTTTTTAATTAAATTTACTTTCTAAAAATTGTACAAGTGGTTGAGCTTCTTCCAAGGCAAAATTTACATTAAAATCACCACTTAAAATCATGGGCATAGTGTTCAAATCTTCTACTAATTCTGCTGCTCCAGAGGGAGTATATGCCAATAATTCTCTATGTATAAATTTTATGATATCGGTAATTCTTTGGTTCGATACTGCAGCCAAGCCTTAATTGTTCTCTTGTTGATTGGGCCACTCAAATGACTGGACTTGCGAATTTTCTTTTTCTTAATGTGCACATTGATGCAATGATCGTCATCAAGATGTCGTGGAAGATGTTTCACCATTGTATGCACTTCAACTGGAACGTTGATGATCTGTCCATATATTCCATATTGTCCGCGTCCATGCCGTAATCGCCGTTATTGCATGAATGCAATTCTCGGTGATATCAGTCTTTCTGATACCAAATCGAGGGGTGGAAGATGGGCAGGTATTTGTACATATGAGAAGCCATTATATACTGACAATATTGGGATAGAATTAGCGTTGAGTGTTCGAAGGCAGGTGTACCAAATTTTCATTTCATCTCTATTCATTGTTGGTGCAATTGTGTCTAAAATCTCACTATGTTGATTGGCTGGAGCTCTCAAATCTTCTTGGAACCACAATCGATCACAGATAGAGCAAGGAAAACCGAAAGAATTATTCTTGAATTTTTTATCAAATTCTTTATGTATTGTTCAATTCCACTGTCGCCCAGTGTAAATAACATAACTTCTTTTCATGAGGGATGTTGCGACGGAAATCGGAACACCCCTCTCTTTCTCTAACTAGGCGGGGATTTGGTCCTCTCCGATCTGGCCGGGTGCACCCGATTGTCTCCGGCGCGTGCGCGGCGACTATTTGGAATTCAAATTGTTCGTTGCGCGTGCGCTTTGGCGCTTCGGGTGTCTTCGGTTTTGGGGGGATGGGTTGGGTCTCCGTCCGGAAGAAAGCATACACTCTCTCTTCAAGTGAAAGTGCTAGGTGAAGGTCACGTTTGTCTTGTCGAGTCCCTTTTTACACATAATTGTTATCAAGCAATAGAATCGCGATCGATAATTAAAATTAAAAAATACATAAAAATAATCGTAGACGAAACGGTCGTCCTCGCGCTTTAATCTATATTTTTATATAAACATAGTTATATTCACTAGAATATTAACGTATCATAATCTCCTGGGTAATCCCCTGGATATCGCCACGTGCGAGAAAAATTCACGTATCAATAGTGATATCACATATTAACTTTAGTTTTCAAATAAAAATATTTGATCTAACAAATCAATCTTAGTTAATTTTAAGAACAATTTAAAATTAATCGTGTGTGTATACCAGTTGTGTGGGCCGCAGCCAAAATAGTGTATAAATAATTATATTGATAACTTTCGGTTGATATATAAACTTGAAATACATCTTGGGTTTTTTATGCCAAAAGGCTTTTTCCCAAACAAAAATTTGTGTGTATTTATTATTATCATTCATTCCCACGTTAAACATTTTAAACAAAAAATTATTGCAACTGCCATACCATCTAGGGTATGACAGTATAAAGTCCAAATCTTTTCATGTATATTCTTAACTCCAGTGAAGTCTTTATAAGGGAGGTTAGGGTTCATGGTTATGCTTCTCACGTCATCCTCCCTTGCTGATGGCCCTGGGATGTCTGCATCAACACGTGGAACAAACATACCGTGGAAAAGTCTATTTGGAGCGTTTAACGTTGCGAAAGGCTCATTACCATCGCCCAAATTATTAGTCTGTTCGATTTCGTCTACCAGTGAAGCGTTCGGAGGTGGTTGTAAATTGATAGCCTTCTTCCTTCCTCGGTATTGCCGGACATGTTGAGCACTGGTTTTCGGGATCTTCTTCACTTTATTTAGTTTATTATTGGACCGCAGTTGATCTCTGTATTCCTTACACAACTGAGCATTGGATTTAGGCATGATGTACAGCTCTGATTAATATTTTTTAGACTATTTAATAACACTTCTCTATTTAACCTCGAACACTTAGAAACACTACATAACCTCGATAAACAACAAAAGCTGCACGACTCTTGAAATATATGTATATCTTAATAAAACAAGCGGTCTACAACAATATTCGCTATACATGTAGTCTAGGCGGAAATTACAGTTTGTAATCTCTCGCTGTACCCCCGCGCTCAGTTCACACCCTACGCATGCGCTTCGCTTGCGCCTGCGCATCAGTCCCATTCCTTTGCGTCGGCGCACTCGAATGCCTGCCAGTCAGTGAACTATGCCAGTATGCGCGGTCTGCGCAGGCGCTCCGGAGCGCGTGGAGATTGGAGTCGCCACAGTGCGTACACGTACGTACATTGTGGAGTTACTGAAAAGAATTGACCTTTTACTAATTGTCATACCCTAGATGGTATGACAATTGCATTGACATTTTTTAATTATCTAAAATAAGGGATTGGGAAACGTTTGGTAAATAAATCACTCAAAGAAACTTTGTTTGGGAAAAAGCCATGAAGGCATAAAAAACCCAAATGTATTTTCTAAACACAAGAAAACTAACTGAGATTAACAATATATTATTCTAACACTAATTTTGGCTGCAGCCCACACAACACAATGCACCATTCACTCGATTTAATGACAGATTCCGATCTGTAGATCGGATTCAATCTAGATTGAATAATTTGGTAATGAAGATTTACTTCATTTAACCTATAAAGGTTGTGAAACAGGTATCGTGGTAGTTCCACGTGGTGTCACCCAGGTGAAGGCCTGGGTGATGAGTTTTGGTAAATTAGAATTATTTTAAGCTTAAACACATTAAAAACTAAATTAATAAAATTGAAGAAGGCCAACGACTTTGTAACTTAATGCTATTGAAATATGACTTCTATTTTAGATTGCGTTTTAAAATTTCGATTAGTTTTACACGTCTCAAAAATTTTAGCAGAGCCTACTCTTCACAAGGGTGACAACTACTACTATATTCATAATCATGAGGTTCCGGTTTTGGCCCGACCTCGTCCCCGGAACCGAGACCGCCCGAGACCCCCCAGCGCCTGCGCAGCGCACCTCTGAGTTTCTCAGTGGTCACCGCGCACGCGCCGGAGACAGAACAGTTACCTACCGTACTCTCCCCTCCCCTCCCCCTTCCCGTGACACTCATGGCTCATTTCGTCGGAGCCATGTCCCCCCTATGCATGCTACCCCGCTCTCGTCTTTTCCTACGCCGAATCTATCGCGTTTTTCTTTCTCTCTCATGTCTCCTTCAGTCAGACTGCCCCACCACGTGTGTTATCCCCTCCCTTTTCCTGTCGCTTTTTCGTTATATACGATATTCGATTTACACACCAACGAGCGCAAAGAAGTTTCACTTCAAAAACACATTGCATAAATTTGTTTTTCTTGAGTGGTCAAATTCCGAAGGAATTCCAATGATTCACATATTCCTTAACTGATGTCTCAAAGTGGAAAGCAAGACGTAGTAGAAGGCTACGTAGGCAATATATGAGGCCAATTCTATTAAAGCAATATCTGTTGGAGAATTTGTTTAAACATTTTCGTTCTCGGTCATATGGTCTGCAGAATTTTCAATTCTAGTGATTTGTCTGTGAAGTTGAAGTAAAAAGTGGAAAAATTCATGAAACTGTTTGTAAAACTAAGTGAAAATTGTATGGACTACAAAATTGAGGGTTGAATGTTCATAGTCTTCCTCACATAGTCGACGATATAGTCCATATGGACTTCTCTCTCAGTAATATCAGCGCTTTCTCTTTTGAAAGAGCGTGCGAAAATGGCAAATAAATTTTATGCATAAGAAACCGAGGATTGGCCCAAATATGCTAACGTCTCTGTGTTTCAACACGGTTAAATAATCGATAACAATTCTGGTCGAGATGTGAGTTCTACGAGTTTAGCAATATAAAATTCGATCGCGGGAAACGTTACACGCCGAATAGGTTCTTTGTGTCACTTGGGATTTCAAGAAAACGAGGGAGACAATTATACAAGGAAGCAAATAACTGATTAAAATATAAGACGCAGACGGTCAACCCCAAACAAATCAAATATTAACAATTTATTCACTTGACAATTCGGATACACTTGGTGTTCAAAATCTCGTGGTCAAATGCCCAATGACTACAACCAATCATCTTTGACCACCGCAACGAGAGGTCACGATGGTTTTTGAAATCGTTACCGTGGTCAGTACAGGATCGGTATTTATCGGGATAAGACGTGTCACATAACCTCACTCGGAACTTCAACGGGAATTCTATCGCAAATCATCGTAATAATTGCAAACATCATGCGGGAAATTAAACATACAGTCCACTAAACTAAACTAATAAACACTATAATTTTTTATCAATGGAGTGACCACAAGTGTATATTTGTAAATAAAATCAGGACTCTCATCAATACCACGTGTGAACCATCATCATTATTCCCCAACTTCAACACTTCCCAGCCCCATCCGGCCCACTCATCTTTCCAGACACTTATAATTTTTAACACTTGGATTTATACGAGGTCTATATTTCAGATGTTTACACTTTCGTTGTATGATTATAACAAACTTAAGAAGTAATATAAAATTCTGCGTTGTAAAAATTGGCAAGAGTGGAAGAATGCGACCTAGTTTGAGAATTCTAATAATTAGGATTCGTTGAGTTCAGGCTAAGAGGAGGGATTGGGAGGTGACATACTTCGAAATCTGATGTGGAGGGAAAAGGATCAATCTTATAGGTTTTCACTAAATGAAAAAATACTTAGGGCCTGAAGGCAGGAAGGAGGGGGTCTTTTTCATTCGTATCTGGGTCCAAGTGATGTGGCGCCTAGGGTTCGACAGCTGCAAGGAATTAACATGTCTGGGAACTTAATGATTATTAGGATCAAGAGATTATGAGGGGAAATGGTATTCCTGAGGAAAATGACGTTATAACCGACAGTTTGCGGTCATAACCAGAAGCGAAATTTTATGGAGAATGTTCTAGATTAAATTTCTAAGAAAATTGGGAAACGATTTATTGAGCGAATTTCGGGGAGCTTCGGGAATTGTTGCGGGACCCAATGGACAGTAAATTGCGATGGAGAAAAGAGAATAAATGAAAAAAAAGGAGCAGAAGACAGAGAGAGGAAGTGCACCGACGAAAAAAATCTAAACAATTTGTTTTGGTCAAATACTGAAAATGATTCTCAGATAAGTAGTATGTTCACCTCGGCCAATAACTCTCGAGTTAAAATATAAGGAACATCATTGCAGATGATAAAACCTATGATTAAATGTCCTTGTAATTCACATTCCCTTTTAATATAGCGTGTATCCAGCCCAAATTCTATGCGTCATACTGCTAATTTGAACGACGTACGTGAAAAAACGATTATGTTTATTATATCAGTACTTACTTGAAAATAGAAATATACAGGGTCCTTTTTATGACTTTGTTGGGGGTGCACCGGCATGTTTGGGAGGTGATTTGGAACCGAAAAGTCCTTTTCCACTTTTCGCTCCGACGCACCCCTGTCGAGATATGGGGGCGAAAAGAACGGCCAATGGGGCGCGAGCATTGCGCGGCTCTACGTCCGTGTGCCGCGGGTCAGCGGTGTGCGTGCTTCCCCTTCTCCACGGACGGACGTTCCATTCCGCTAGTGAGAGGAAGAGAGAGGGGGAAAGATATTTCTCTCTCACTCATTGCCAATTTCATGACAATCCTTGGGGGGGGGGTGATTCGATTACATAATTAATGTTTAAAATCGTCGAAATAATAATAAAAGCGTTTTCTTGATTATCAACTAAACAAATGGATTTACGGCCTTTTGTCACAAGAGATTTGTTGCAGAGAATCAAAATGTCTACAACAAATGTCTTATGGCGGGTCCCGTAAATCCATTTGTTTATTTAATAATTCGATTTGAAATTCAAACAAAAATCCGCGATTAATTAATAAACGAAGACGATTTCGTGATTTTTACCTGAGATAATTAATATTCATAATTGAATTCCTGGCAAAAAAACCGTCTTGACAAAATGTTGTAAACCCATTTGTTTACAAGACCAATGCCAAGGGGGATGCCCGTGGTTTTCGGGATTTTTCCACCAAAAAAGACGTTTTAACAATTATCTTGTAAACAAATGGGTTTAATGAGTGAGAGAGAAATATCTTTCCCCCTCTCTCTTCCTCTCACTAGCGGAATGGAACGTCCGTCCGTGGAGAAGGGGAAGCACGCACACCGCTGACCCGCGGCACACGGACGTAGAGCCGCGCAATGCTCGCGCCCCATTGGCCGTTCTTTTCACCCCCATATCTCAATAGGGGTGCGTCGGAGCGAAAAGTGTGTGGGGATATTTTTTTAAAAAGATAAAAACAGTTTGATTTCTAGCAAATTGTATTATTTATAAGAAACACTAGGTTTTACAAAGAACACTATACACTTCAATTTTTCCGGCACTTATTAATTGAAACAAAAACGTCTAAATCTAAGTAATCCTCGTTGAACAAACTTCTATCACTCCTCGATTCTAACTCTACACGCGCTCTCTACTCAGTACTCTCCCTCTCAACTACTTACTACATACCAACTACTCCTCTCACGAAAAATACCCTTGGCACCCCCGATTCCTCCATCTGGGCCTCTTCCCCCACCACCGTTATGGGGCCCTGTTTGCCATTTTCCGTCTATGGGAAATTCCCCAAACGTGGCGGAGTGGGCCAGCTGCTAATGGCCGAGGCGCCATTAGTGAGAGTGCGTGGGTTCTACCTTAATAAAATAATAAAACTACGTCTAAAAATCTCCGATACTACAAGTGGAAAAGGACTTTTCGGTTCCAAATCACCCCCCCCCCCCACATGCCGGTGCACCCCCAACAAGGTCATAAAAAGGGCCCTGTATACTATGTTTCTCCTATACACATAAATATTATGTATTAGAAATGTAGGAGTTCAGAAATGTGGTGACAAGGGTGGAAATTGAATTAAAGGGTTCAATTCTTCAGTATTTGGTTTTGGTTTGTGGCATCTTATTTCCCTTTCGGATTGAATTTACTCTGATAGAAATTGAGAGAGAACCGAATTCTTCATACGCGGGTACACGTTTGTAATCGAAAACTTCGACTCGTGTGAACGCTCTGTAATTTCATGCGAATCGTGAAGACTATTTACATGGTCAATATAAATGTACCGAAAAATTATGTTAATGCTAATCCTCATATAATACTTAATATTGATATTATCTTAGCTGTGAATCATCACTATTTCCCTTCGGTGCCAAAATTCTCACTGAAAACTTGCGTTAAAGAATATGGCCTCATCTTTGGTTATCACGTCCCAGAAAACGTGGCAAAATCGAAGAAGATGTGTCCACACAGGTTAGTTAGACATCGACTAGTGTTTGCCGTCATAACCTGGCGAGAGCATGACGCAGTAACTACGGTTTCTTATATAATAAGGCGAAGCAGAACTACAGCGCCATGGAGGAGGATCGTTCGGCTATTGTATGGGCAGCTCGTCACTTTCGACCTCATTTATATGGATGAAAGTGACGAGCTCGTTATACAATAGCACACAACAATAAACATTACTGAACTAGTTGATTAGTTAATCGGGAAGTTCGTTCAACTTTTCAACTGTACCCGACGTGGACGATGCCGCCAATCGGATGGCTGCTATGCTTGATGACGAAGTACCTCCTGCAGATTAAGATGTGCTCTCCCCGGTACCCGGTCTTTCTGAATATTCTGATCTGCCCAAGCCTCCGCCAAAAGATCCCTAACTTCATTTCTTTCATTCGCAGCTTCCTCCCGACGACGCCGCTCAGAATCCAGGAGGCGTTGCATTTCCCCTGTTTAACTTGCTTTCTTATTTCTCGATTCGTCACTCTTTCACGAAACTCTCCTATCGACTCCTGCTGTTTTTCGATACGTCGAAATGGTCGTACCCCCCGGGAAGTTGCTTTGGCTCATGGCGTTCGCCGTCAGGAACGAACCCTCCCGCCACCAATGTTTCCATATGATAGAAAACATTACTGGGTGTGGAATACTCATGTCTGGGCGTCAGATCACTTGCCTTTTCTTCCTGAATTTCCTCCAAATCCTCAAAGTGATTTCCAGGTACATTTGGAGGATTTCGCGAAGGAGTTCGTTGATTTCCTCCCCCACTCCCTCGCGCGCTATTAGCCAGCTGTTCCTTAGGTAATTCTTCTGGCAGAGCGTCCTCTTCCTGATGGACGTCAACCCTAACCTGTTGTGCACTACCACTGGCTAACAAGCTCTGATGCAAGGGTCGGGTATATCTCCGTTGCACATTAACATTTGCGTTAATATTCCCATCAGAATTGAACTGGTGTTTTCATACCCCTTGCCCCGAAATAGAGTAAGCCTCGAAATCCGATTCTGATCGCTGACTACCATTTGCTTCAGTAGTTGACATAATGGATTATTTACTTCTTGGCCAAAAATAAAATAATCTTACTTGAGTAGCTACTTATCACGATACTAGCCCCTCCTGACAGGGTAGATCTCTGCTCCTACTAGCCTTTTCGGTACGCTGAAGTACTAAGGTAGGTTTCTCACCAGACGACCTTATATACCAAAGAAGTAACTGCTAAGGAAAAGAATTCGGATGACTGGCCCAAAGAATACGAATTCACGAGTATTAATTATCTCGTGGATTCGTATTTCATTAGTTCATTCCACCCCACCGCACATGTAAGGTGTACCGTGACGCATTGGATTCCAGTTGCTGGGTGCAAATCGCTGACGCTGTGCCCCAGTTATCTACATAAGTCGAATATACGAGGATTTATTCACATATATTCGCCGTGTATTTCAATTTCTGTTTCAATATATTTTTAATCCGCATAATACGTGCCACTTTCGCGTCCTCGTATTCTCCGGATTATGAAAGAGAAATGTTATGGAATTTTGGGGCATAACAAAACCCATTCCGGATGTTTTTCCTTGATCTCATCAAGTATTGTTTTTCGATTGCACAAAATATCTTATTAATCCTCAGATATCTTTAGAAACCAAATAAACTTGAACATTTGCAATCATTGGCCCGATTCATTTCATTTTCTATCCAAGTTCATCTTCTACTAACGTTAATATTTCAGGGTTGCAGATTGGATCCTTATCGGTATGTTCACACACGACCGAGGCCGAGTCGTGCACCATTCACGGACCGCAGTCAATTGAAACACGCACGGCGGCTGGTTGTGAAACTTGGTTCCGCGGTTATAACTCGTGAAGATGGTCAAGGTATTGCTCTAGGACGTTTAGCATCAATGGTCGAACAAGTGGCTGAACGTCAAATAGAGGGCCGTGAATGCATCATGGTCAGTAGTGGTGCCGTTGCTTTTGGAAAGCAGAAACTTACACAAGAACTACTCATGTCGATGTCTATGCGAGAAACCCTCAACAATACCGACCACACTCGGCAACAAGTTGGTGAGTGTCGAAGAAAAATTTTCTCGCAGCAATGTTAAAATCCCTCCAGAAATTAGGACGTCTTTGTAATAATGCAGATTCTTTGGCAGTATGATGTAGATCTCAAATATTACAGTTACGAGCAGTTGTCTCAATACAGTCTTAATATACTTAACTCACGTGCTTCTATCGCCTGGCTTACGGAATTATTTATGACGGACATCGCAACCCTCTGTTCATATTATTGTACAAGCGATTTGAGGGAAGAAAATATTAGAAAATCAGTGAATGCGCCTCTAATCGGGGAAAACGTCAAACGTTGCGAACACGCATTGGATTGCATTCCTGAATTATGTAATACTTCTGCTTTTGTCTGTACATATACTTGGATGATCTTGGTGATCATTAATGCGATTGAACATTTATAAGTAGCGTTTTGACGATGATCAATGGCTATTCATTTTCGCGATTTCAAATATTATTTTGTAGCTAGATCGATAAGAAATTTACATATAGCCGCTATAGAAATTTAGTCTCCGGATATGTGCCAAGGCAGGTACAAGAAATTTTGATCGGAGCCACTACCAAAACCTCTCAACACTTCTACAGCAGTCTGGGATAGAGTTCATTCTCCTGCCAGTATTTAGCTCAGTTTAGGCTAGATGTCGTTTGTGAACGGATTGTTATGCAGCCTTTCTTGCACCCCCAAAATCTATTTTGAGTCATTGGAACTTCGCTTGAGTAATAGTTTCCTTCAAAATTCAAGCTCAATTCATAACTTGTTTTGATGACTCCCATCTCTACTTTTTCGTCAATTCATTCACTGATGGCAACAGAATCCTTCAATAATAGGAAAAACACGTTCCTCGAATGTGGAAACTGTTGGTATTCCTCATTGCCCGCAATATCTGCACCGGCACCCATGATTCTACAGTGTGCTTTCAATCTACCACGTCTTATGAGAATTCTGATTATTATACGCAGACCATCTTCATGATTTTTTGGCCGCCATTTACTGACCAGGGATTCTCCTATAATCTCATACTGGCGTTCGGTTGGCTTTTCGTAATTACAAAGTCTATCGGCCACACCATGGCTTCCCAGTGTAGATTTGGATCAGTGGTGGGCTGCGCAGATGCTTTGATGATAGTGTAAGTCATTCCAAAAATTAATGGATGGTCAGTACCAGTCATATCGATAATACTCTGCGCACCTTTGAATGTCGAGAAACACAGTTTGGAACATCTTGGGGTTTATGTGAAAGAACCAGCCTTTTCTAGTCGTCCGTGAGTGGTGGTCCCTAAAACATTGAATAGTTATTTATGTTAATGTAAAAGAAACTTCCTTCAAAATGGAAGAAATAGCTGGATCCAAAAAAACGCTTAGAACGTCATTTCGGTCTATTCATCACATGGTGATGGTACAAGGAAAGCAGATATGTTATGCGGATTCTGGCCCAATATTTTTTCATGGAACATGCGGTCGCTGTGCCAGTAGGGTGTTCAGATGGAAGTGGGAAGATAGGTAGCGTTTAATTCGCTGTTCAATTAATTAAACAGCGGATTTAGTTCGCGGTTTGGTAAGCTCTTCCGCGTTTTAATTTACCGGTTGATTAATTGAGCGATTTCGGGGTATTAAGCAGGTTGATTCACGGTTTAATTGAGAGTTGGTTATAATTCGCGGTTTCCCCTCGCGAGGACATTGGTTAGCAGGTAACAATCAATGTCTTGATACCTTGTGGGAGCGTATCGGTGGGTAGTTGCGAAGATCCCTCCCCACCCTCCTTTTCAAAATTATTGTTTTAAAAGCAAGTTTGATCTGGTTTACACGTTGAGGAGAACCCCTTCCTGGTACCTCATGGTAGCGAAACCATTCAAAATGGCACTATACCCAAGAAGCTCAAACTCCACAAACATCCTTTGTGTGTCTTCCATTATAGAGCATTGGGACTTGAAAATATGAATCAGATATAAATATGGAAACCAAACCATGAAAATCGATACCTTCCCGAGTCCCGAATTCTAGCAGATGTTCTTTTGATTGAAACGGCATCTTTTATCAATTTAGGAGATGGACCATTGAGGGGCATTAATGCTTGAGGTGCTACATATCTGGGCATATGCCAGGGATTACCTCCCCGAGGTTCCCCGTGGGTGCAATGTCGGTAGTTTGAAGAAGTGGTGGCATTGTAGCGAAAGTCTTCCAGCTTGCTAGCAGATCTGGATTTTTCAAGACCGAGGAGACCCTGCCGCAGTTTCGCAAACTTTCCGAAAACCATAGCCGAGAGGTTGTTTTCATGAGAGGCAATGCGTCTCTCTGTGGATCCCATTTGCGTCTTTTACCAGTGTCAATGGCGTCAACGTATTCTAGTATACCAGCTGCTTTTCGTTGATGTACTTTAGGTAGGGTAGCCACGGTATATTTTCGATCGTATCGATTAGTGGTTTCAGTTTCGACGGGGCTCTCAGTTTCCAACACCGACGTTCTACTGTGTTTTGTATAAAACTAGTGTCGCATCAGCATGTCATTATACATTTTCCATTTTTCATGAGCGTGTCTGGGTTTGTCCGAATTTAAAATTTGTAATAGCGGGGCTTTAATGTACTCGTAACAATGCTTGGAGTTTGAGCTAACGGCTGAATTTCTTTAGAATATTCAGTTAAAACATGGCGACCATCAGCATGTGAAGAATTTTCTTTTTGGCGTTCCACACTGTCCGATGGTACAAAAATCATTTTAAGTGCATGCTCCATCCTTATACAATAGTTGTGATACGTACGCGTGTCAGACGAGCTAATAGCAAGGGTAAAGATGAACTACCATTCTGATTAATGATTTTTTTCTTGCTACTTAAACTGTGTTTATTATCGGCAAGATTTCTTAACAGTTTTTTATGTTTGCACAATTTTGCTTTCTCGCAGCTTTTCGATGGAATGTTCCCGTGTCTCAAAGTTAAAGCACACTCGCAAATACAATGAATTAAATGGTTATTAGAGTGTCATATTATCACTCCTCGTAGCCTGGGTGGTGCGTGAATGAGAATGTGTAATGAGGCTGTATTCTTGTCTCCAAGCGCGTTGCGAACACAGCCACTTTCAGAACGACTTCTCGTTGCCATTCCATATGAACGACTGGTACACTTCCGTGATGCTCCTCCTCCTTTTATAGCATAATGCTTCCGCAGGATATAAATATAATTACAGGGGTCGCTAGGGAAGACATTGGTCCGAAACCTATAAATATCGCGACAAATAGTCGTGAGCCACCGGCGTTGCATAAAAGTAGACTTTTTGCAGAAATTTTGGATTCTATGGATATATTTAGTGCATCAAAAAGGCAATTTGCCCACGATCTCTGGGATGTTTAAACGATGTGATTTGTATTTAGTTGAATGTCTCTCTTACCTTTTCTTTCTTAGAACCAATTTTGAGATATAACCATGACACTGACATGTTTATGACAACTTCTTTTTTTGTTTCTTATCATTAAAATCTCCAGATCATGGTAAGCCTTCGGGCAATTCGATAAAATTGTTATCATAATCGGAATATCCATTCTACTACTCAGCGTAATAAGAGATCGCTTTTTCAATTTGTGCATTGCACATTTGTTTCATTCCTTTCAAAAGCTTTTTAACAAAAAATGTTTTGCCACAATTAGTGGGCCCGCAAATCATTGTAGTTGTTTCGTCAAGAATATTTTTTCACATATAATACCACAAGTGGTTCAAAATTATCGCATATTTCCCGATAGATTCGTTGCAAACGAATGAAGGAGTCAAGTTTTTCAGGCTAAAAAATCACGAGTGCGAAGCACGAGTGATTTTTCCTGAAAAACTTGACGACTTCATTTGTATGCAGGGAACCTAGAGGGAAATATTCTATAATTTTGAAGCTCGAGTGGTATTCAGGGGATTATTTTTCCTATCCAAATTTCGGCCAAGAGAATTGTGCCATGACATGAAAAGAGGTTTATTTGGTTAAGTCTCGTTTGTTTACCAAAATATTCAAAAAATTATCGCATATAATACCACAAGAGCTCCGAAATTATCGGATATTTCCCGATAGGTTCGTTGCAAACAAATGAACGTGTCAAGTTTTCCAGTTTAAAAATCACGAGCGCGAAGCGCGAGTGATTTTTCTGGAAAACTTGACGAGCTTATTTGTTTGTAGGGAACCTTGAGGGAAATATCAGATAATTTCGAAGTTCGAGTGGTATTCGGGGGATTATTTTTTGCATCCAAATCTTGGCCGATAGAATTGCACCATGAGACATAATTTTCAACGAATTGTCATTTAATCTGTCAGATACAATTGAGGGTTACTTCAACATTTGTTTTTTTTTATATATATCAACATGCAAAATTTCCAGTGAAATTTCCAAGAATATCCGCTGAAATACCGTGTTGACTATACAAAATAACGTCGAATGGTGCAATCCTATTGGCCAAGATTTGGATGGGAAAAATAATCGCTGATATTCGAGGTAGGCTATACAAAATATCAACAAATGGTGCAATTCTATTGGCTGAAATTTGGGTGGGAAAAATAATCACATATAATACCACAAGTGGTTCAAAATTATCGAATATTTCCCGATAGATTCGTTGCAAACAAATGAAGGAGTCAAGTTTTTCAGGCTAAAAAATCACGAGTGCGAAGCACGAGTGATTTTTCCTGAAAAACTTGACGACTTCATTTGTATGCAGGGAACCTAGAGGGAAATATTCTATAATTTTGAAGCTCGAGTGGTATTCAGGGGATTATTTTTCCTATCCAAATTTCGGCCAAGAGAATTGTGCCATGACATGAAAAGAGGTTTATTTGGTTAAGTGTCGTTTGTTTACCAAAATATTCAAAAAATTATCGCTGATATTCGAGGTAGGCTATACAAAATATCAACAAATGGTGCAATTCTATTGGCCGAAATTTGGGTGGGAAAAATAATCGCATGTAATACCACAAGAGCTCCGAAATTATCGGATATTTCCCGATAGGTTCGTTGCAAACAAATGAACGTGTCAAGTTTTCCAGTTTAAAAATCACGAGCGCGAAGCGCGAGTGATTTTTCTGGAAAACTTAACAAGCTTATTTGTTTGCAGGGAACCTTGAGGGAAATATCAGATAATTTCGAAGTTCGAGTGGTATTCGGGGGATTATTTTTTGCATCCAAATCTTGGCCGATAGAATTGCACCATGAGACATAATTGTCAACGAATTGCCATTTAATCTGTCAGATACAATTGAGGGTTACTTCAACATTTGTTTTTTTTTATATATATCAACATGCAAAATTTCCAGTGAAATTTCCAAGAATATCCGCTGAAATACCGTGTTGGCTATACAAAATAACGTCGAATGGTGCAATCCTATTGGCCGAGATTTGGGTGGGAAAAATAATCACCAGAATTTTTTCTCTATTATTATTTTTTTCCCCAGTAGTCCACAAATATTGTAATAAGATTCAGATGTAGCCATAATAAACCGTATTATCTAATTTTGAAATTTTCAGTTTATGTCCTTTATGATCCATGTTCTTTGACCGCTATTAGAGGGAATTCCCCAAGTTAATTCAACATTTTCAATGTATTATGTGCCGGAAATCCCGCCGTTTATTTGGGTCATTTATGTATTTAGTAGGGTCGCTCATGGATCGCAGACCCTACCCCCCAAGTAAGACCTGATTATTCACCCTCGTTTATTATGGCCATGCTTCCCCCACTTCATTCATCATTTTATGTGCGAATACACATTTGATTTTCAATTAATTCAAGTTTAGTCTCCAACTTTGTAACAACGCGGAACTAATCGGGGTCTATTTCAGCCTTGATGGAAGCGCTGCAAACAGTCCCATCATTGCATTCAACAGTGATGTTCGTCCGATTTTATTGAAATCCCAATTATAAATTTATAACAATTGTGAAAGGGTTTTTCTGTTTAAAAATAAAGATACCACGTGTTACGAAATATGATCGAGTATTTATTTTATTAACCACGTAAAACAAACATCAGTAAATCGACGCTTCCACCTCGTGTTCACATTGCCTTCTGATTAATTATTTGAAAACCTCATCATTTCATGAACCTTTATAATATAAAAAAAATATCGTGGATTTGGACATTGTTGCGTGGGAATGGCGTAATGCACTCGCATTGGGAATGCTGAGAGAGCCTGCCTATTGTTGAGCAGGGACAATGCGCATAGGCGTGGGTAGGCAAAAAGGTGATGATGTGCAGTAGCGCCAATCGTAACCCCCCGATTTTTAGCAATATAGCCTCAATTTTCGCACGTAGCCGCAATCGTCTAATAACCGTTTGGAATGTCGGATCCTAACGATTTAGCGGGTCCCAGTGGCCCTTCTGCAGGAACTATCCACTACGCACCACCGTAGGATAATTTCGATTTGATAGATTATTTCGATCTCAAGTTATTAGGTGATTTTCCAATGGAAAATCATTTTAATAGAGATTTATTCGAAAATTTCTATGCTGATCTTATTGATATTCGATATTGTGATGGCGAAAATGTGCGAAGTGATCTCGAAGCTTTGGAAGTTGTTCAAGAGTTCAATCGAGATACGCGGGAGCGTATCGGCCAAGTATATATTTCGAAAACTCGAATAAATAGGCCGAGTGCTCCCAAGTATCTATACACGACACAACTACCCCTTCCACTACCTCCAAAACTAATTTCCGTAACTAAGTGAAAACCCGGCAATTTGCAGCAAAAATACACTTAGTTACATTACCTAAACCGCCTATGCTATATTCATTTATGTCAAGTTTTTCCGAATTAAACGCCTAATTAAAAAGATCCGCGCATAGCAACGGATTTTTTTACATATTTTCCACGGTGCGATTATCTCAAAATGAAACGGTCAGATTTTTGCTCAACAGTTGACAGCATTTGTTTCCTACGGGCGCTGTGTGGTCGGTTCGCAATCAGCGACGCGCGCGAGAAATGAGAGGTTGGCAAAAGTGTCATGGACCTAGAGATCGTCGAAAATGAACTCTTCAAAATAATTCAAATTTATCAGTCGACGACTTAATTGTTACCCTCAAATTATGCAAATTATCAATAACTTGTATTTTTTTCTTCTGGTAATTCAGTACAAGAAGTAACGATTTTAGTTACCATATAACGTGAGCATGAAAACAAGAACGAAAGGAAGAGAGAGTGAGAGATGCTACCAATCGAATTCTGTCCAGGTTTATTTTTGTACGATAACAGTTATTAGGATCAAATAAGACTTGCTTATATTTGTATTTAAATGTTCTTGAGCAATTTCTTTAGCTTGATGATATAATCAATTTTTTTCACGTTAAGACGAGCTAGGACACGAATTTATTACTATTCTTCCACAATTTTTCAACTTGATTTTTCTAATTTTAAATTAATTGGCGAACATAACATATAGGCATTTACTAAATTCATCCAGTGATCAGCAGAAGCTATCACACTGGATGAATCCTGAAACGCGACCAGTTGAGACAACTGTTTAATTTTAGATCAGAGAAAATCAGATCTGGTAACATATAGACATTTACTAAATTCATCCAGTGATCAGCAGGAGCTATCACACTGGATGAATCCTGAAACGCGACCAGTTGAGACAACTGTTTAATTTTAGATTAGAAAGAATTAGGTCTGGTAACATATAGACATTTATCAGAATCATCCAGTGATCAGCAGAAGCTATCACACTGGATGAATCCTGAAACGCGACCAGTTGAGACAACTGTTTAATTTTAGATTAGAAAGAATTAGGTCTGGTAACATATAGACATTTACTAAATTCATCCAGTGATCAGCAGGAGCTATCACACTAGATGAATCCTGAAACGCGACCAGTTGAGACAATTGTTTAATTTTAGATTAGAGAGAATCAGATGTGGTAACATATAGACATTTATCAGAATCATCCAGTGATCAGCAGAAGCTATCACACTGGATGAATCCTGAAACGCGACCAGTTGAGACAACTGTTTAATTTTAGATTAGAAAGAATTAGGTCTGGTAACATATAGACATTTATCAGAATCATCCAGTGATCAGCAGAAGCTATCACACTGGATGAATCCTGAAACGCGACCAGTTGAGACAACTGTTTAATTTTAGATTAGAGAGAATCAGATCTGGTAACATATAGACATTTATCAGAATCATCCAGTGATCAGCAGAAGCTATCACACTGGATGAATCCTGAAACGCGACCAGTTGAGACAACTGTTTAATTTTAGATTAGAAAGAATTAGGTCTGGTAACATATAGACATTTATCAGAATCATCCAGTGATCAGCAGAAGCTATCACACTGGATGAATCCTGCAACGCGACCAGTTGAGACAACTGTTTAATTTTAGATTAGAGAGAATCAGATCTGGTTTGGTTAATGGAACTATTGGAGTTGTAACAGCAGTTACTAAATCCGTTAATAAGGCAGCAGAATATATAAATTCTATAACCGTTCGCCTAGAATCGGGGAAAGAATACGAAGTTGAACGTATCGACGTAAAATTCGAAATCATGAGTGGAGCTTACATATCGAGACGACAGTTTCTCATCTGTTTGAGCTATGGATTTACAATTCATAAGAGTCAAGGCTTGAGTTTACACCTTGCTGTTATGGATGTGGGACAAACCATATTTTCTTCTGGCCAAACGTACGTCGCTCTTACACGAGTAACTAAATTGGGAGGCGGCCATTTGATCAATTTCGATCCATCTACGGCAAAAGCTTCCATTACGGCCATTGAAGAATACAATAGACTTCAGGCAAAATACACACCTGATATGAAACAAATACCTCTGCCCGATAAATATTGACCGAAGGTATGGGACACTCAGTGGGCTTTTGAAATTGGTTGAAATGATGAGACGAATGGAGAAAATAAACAAGTCGATATAAGTTCGTCTATCTGTGGGCTATGCAATTCTGCCGGTGGTGCCAGTTATGCTAATGCAGTAATTCAATGCATATTTCGGTCCCTCGTAATACGCCAAGTACTGTTGCTCACCCCCGAAGATGAGCACTCAGTAATAAATGAATTATTGAAAAAATACATAGAAGGCTCTGAAGTTTTGAATGCAAGTGCACTCATACAATTCGTCGATGATAAATTTTCTCTTGATAACGAGCAGGATCCCGTAATCTTTCTAGAGCGTTTATGTGACCAAGTGCGTGATTTACAACAAAATTAAAAACATGAATTTACTCATCTTGATCGATGTAAAGTATGTAATTATATGAAAACTTCAAAAGAGAATAATATTGTTTTGAGTTTATCATTTAATAACATCAAAGAACCAGGGTCCTTAGATGATTTGATCAAAAGATCACTGTCATGTTGGTACGACGTTTCACAACATTGTGATAATTGTGGACATGTCACTGATGCTTCACGAAAAACATGCTTAAGTAGTAGCTGCGGGGTACTTATTGTAAAATTGAACATTTTTTCGTTCAATAAAAAGGATGTTAAACAAAAAATCAGCAGTTGGAAACTTAAAGCAGTTCCAACAATTATAGTTAAAATCTGTGGTGATTCATATTCCGTCCATAGTGCCGTGTTACATGGCAAAATCGGAAAAAACCACCACTATATTAGTCTGCTTAGGGATAAGAAAACCGAATGGATAAAAACAGACTATACAAACATTGCCAAAATGCGATGGTCGAGAAATTCTAAGGATGTCTATCTTTTATTTTTAGAACGGAGCAAATCTAAGTAATAGTAAGACTCTCATTCGATAGTAGCTTGGGTAGTGGAGGTATGAAATCTCTTGCCCATTTTGAAAAAATGCTTGAAATCCGCCAAAAAACAAAAACAAAACATGTTTTTGTAAAAAAATGCGCCAAGCATATATTTCGATGTTGTTCATTTGAAAAACAAAATTGAAAAAAAACTTAAAACAACAATTACTTAAAAAGTGAAGCCACAATTATGGAAATTTGAAAAAACTACAGAAATAAAAGACGCCAAGCTCATTGATTGAATTTACCAGTGGAGAAAGCTGGTGATAATAAGAGTCCATAAACTGTTTTGAGTTCTCTATGAATATTTTGACTAAGACGAGTACCATAATATCCTACAAAGGACATCGCAGTCAAATCAAATACTCGACTCAAATCGAAAGGGGTAAAAAGTCCTTTGTGAATCAAAAAATTATTCACCCATATGGTCAGGATCAACGTACTTGGCGCGGTTTTTTCGAAACTCACCACTTTCTCTTTAGAACTAGCGACAACAGAGTACTTTCCTCTATTACACGAACTGTCGTTTAGTCTGGGAATTCTAGGGGAATCAACAAAGCGAAAAATTGAACCGAAAGTTCCATCTGGTTATCGTGAAAAGGTCTATGAGTTTGATAATCTTGACGAGCAGACCATCGGACTAGGGAATTTTCTACAATTCAACTATGTTCGAGACACTAACTAGCGTAGGTCGACGGTTGATGCATAGGGATGAGAATCTTGACGAGCAGACCATCGGACTAGTGAATTTTCTACCATTCAACTATGTTCGAGACACAAATTATCGTAGTTCCTCAGTTGATGCATAGGGATGAAAGATTCTTACGACAAACTTCTCAGTCAGCAGTGCTATACGGGTCAGCACTGCTCAGGTCAAGTCTCACGGGCGGTTTTTAACGAAAAAAGGAAAGATCGCATATCCAAATAGGCTAGGTCATCAGGAAAAACCGCGCCAAGTACGTTGATCCTGACCATATGGGTGAATAATTTTTTGATTCACAAAGGACTTTTTACCCCTTTCGATTTAAGTCGAGTATTTGATTTGACTGCGATGTCCTTTGTAGGATATTATGGTACTCGTCTTAGTCAAAATATTCATAGAGAACTCAAAACAGTTTATGGACTCTTATTATCACCAGCTTTCTCCACTGGTAAATTCAATCAATGAGCTTGGCGTCTTTTGTTATTTCTGTAGTTTTTTCAAATTTCCATAATTGTGGCTTCACTTTTTAAGTAATTGTTGTTTTAAGTTTTTTTTCAATTTTGTTTTTCAAATGAACAACATCGAAATATATGCTTGGCGCATTTTTTTACAAAAACATGTTTTGTTTTTGTTTTTTGGCGGATTGAGATTTACTATATCAAAAGGATGGTGAGTGAGAAGTAAGATCGTGAGTTGTAGAAACAAGAATTAAACACAGAATATGAAAATAGCTTCGCGTGTAATCGTCGGGTCAAAGAATTTACGCTATGTACAGAGTTTAGTTGCAAGCTAAACTCATTGATCACTAGTTAATTATCACGACTGTTGTTGCGTCGCAACATAATTAAAGAGATATGATTTATTTAAGCATTTTTTATAATCTAAAAAATATTTTTCTTTACTACTCAACGACTTTAGACCTCTGACTAGACAAAAACTTAAATCTTCAAAAATCCAGAAAAGTCACGTCCAGGGAAAATGTGTACAAAACCTTTTCTTATATATATTGCAGGGAATCTTCTCAACCTGGGGAATTCTCATTTTTTCCACTACTTTCTCCGGACACAGCCTTGTAACCCGAGCGAGTGGTCAACACGTGTTGACCACTCGCTCGGGTTACAAGGTCTACGTATCGGGGTACGGGTCTACGTATTCACATCGCGAGATATTCCCAGGTCCTAGCCAAAGTGTCGAGTCAATTCGAAATATCTTTGTAAGACTAGTGTATAATAGGATAAGTGTTGTGACATTAAACAGTAGTTAAAGTGGCTGAATGTATTAATTCTTTAAAAAACAAACATTTACTAATTGAAATAAAAAACCTCAAACTAGCTAAGCGAACATACGCTAGCTTAGCAGTTCTCGTACTTCCGTAGTGAGACTCCAAGCAATCATATCGGACCTTACAAACCCGATAAGTTCCAACATAGCTGCACGACGGAACGAGACAACTGTAGTTAATTACGTCGATGTACAAGTTCACTTAATAGACGTGTAATAACTATGTAGTTGACTTTCAAGAAAAACGTTTGAAGCAGACGGTGATTAACGGTGCGAAACGATCCGTGGATAATTTTATACTGAATTTCGGAGGGGGGGGGGTCAAGACTCGCATCTTGACAGTTACACGCTAGATCGTCAACCCGGAAATATCTGACAATTGACCATGTAAATTCGTTAGGATTGTCAGACATAGAGAGGCTCAACTTTAAACAATCCGCAGAGCGGATCCGCGGAAGAGTGAGAGAGAGACCGTACCTCTTACCATCCGCTTGAGATGACCCTCAAATAGAAGCAGAGTTACGGTTCGCTCTCTGTCGGTTATGCTGCGAAAATCTTGTACAAGATAGTTGCCCTCAGGATGATCCCGTGGCTCGCGAAGTTTTCGAAACTTGAGTCGCCCCACAGCTTCGCAAAGTGGTAAAAATAGGTTATAAAATTTTGGAAATCTGCGAATTTGGGGAGTATAGAACTACGCACAAACTTTGTGTGACAAGAAGCGATGGATTATATGCCGAATACATTAACACTTTTGAAAATGAAACAAAAGATTTTCGATGGGTTCGCCTAATGTGCAGATGATCTAAGGATCGACATATTGCCGAATATGAGACGCAAGAAGGTATAAAACTTGACAAAGATAAAATTGAGAAGGATTCTGGATTGAGAGCAGAAGCAAAACTTTGTTTAAACTGTCTCTAGGGTAAATTGGGAGGGGGGAGAGAAAAGTAAACGAAACAAGCTGTTATTCGAGCATTGAATGATAGCGGAAATTAAAGGGACAGGATTCGTTCCGGCCGAGGACGAGACTCTCTTCATGTTCTGGAAACAATTAAACGAAGTCGCGGAAACGTCCACTAAGGCCAATATTATTATTGCCATAAATATAACTGTTCTTCCCGTCTAAGGTTATATCTTTATCTAGACAAGCGACAAGAGTATATTTTAGGTTAGAGTGAGAGTGAGAGACATGATCTCCACTGAACTGTCATCATCTATTGTAACTTTTATTGTTGACATTTGCATGTGTGTATTTCCGTCTTTCCTTGTTATTAAAATGACACATATGATCCCGTTCCAAGCATCATGATACTCTTCTGGTGAGACAGTCAGCATAAAGTGATGAACATAGCTGAATCAATACAGAACTAATATAAAACAACGTCGAATATTCCCGCATTAAACTCTAGGCATAGTCGGCGAATCTGGGAAAGTGGGATGCACCGTCGAACCACAACCACAACTGACTCAATGCCTCACAGGTATGCACAAAGGAATAATGATCTGATGCAATTGAAGTACGCGAATGAATAAAAACTCGTGAATTGTTTGCTTCACGCCCACTAATCTGAAGTCTGTACCCTGAATTACGTTTTTTGTAGTTATATGTGGGCGATACCATCTGTTTTACGTGAAAACATTGCTGGTTGCAAATTAGCAAAATTACCAAATAAATGTCTGTCACTAGTAGAGTTATTTATTCCGCGTATTTATCCACGTGTGATAATGACAAACATCGAAGTTATGCGATTGGGATGCCGAACCTAGTCTTGAGAAGACACATCTTGACATTTTCTCGTTTTATCTATCGAAATTGTACACTTATACAGGGAAACATCACTCGTCGTTTATAAATTCTTTCTCATTCTAGGTACATTACTGGAGGCCCGAGCAGCAGCTGCAGTGGGTCAATCGGGTTTAATGTCCCTTTACGACGCAATGTTTGCACAGTACGGAGTGACAATTGCTCAAGTGTTAGTAAGAAAGGCTGACTTTCACAATGAAGTAACACGCAAAAATCTCTCCCGTACACTCAATGAGCTGATCAGCTTGAACATAGTTCCGATTATAAATACAAACGATGCAGTCACGCCTCCGTTTTTAGCAGATGTAGACATAGCAGCTGGTGGAGAGCGCCGAGGGATTCCAATCAACGATAATGATTCCCTAGCGGCTATGTTGGCAGCTGAAGTCGAAGCTGACCTGTTGATTTTTGTCAGCGATACTGATGGAATTTATAATATACCTCCTGGCTATGACAGTGCGAAGAAGCTCCATACATTCACCTCTGATCATCGAGAAACCATTAAATTCGGTCAACAATCTAAAGTTGGTACGGGCGGAATGGACTCCAAGGTAAATGCTGCTTTGTGGGCTTTGGATCGAGGCGTATCAGTGGTGATCTGCAGTGGATCACATGAACGAGCAATCAAAAGTGTAATGATGGGTAGAAAAATAGGAACTCTTTTTACAGAGTCTTCTGGATCCGCGCAGCCAATTGAGGTAGTTGCAGAAAATGCTAGAGCAGGCAGCAGAATTCTACAGTCTTTGATGCCTGAACAGCGTGCGGCGGCTATCAACACTCTCGCAGATCTCCTCAAGTCTAGACAATCTGAAATATTGGCCGCCAACGCGAACGATCTTGAGGATGCCCGTAAGGTCGGACTTGCAAAACCGTTGTTAAACAGATTGTCTCTGACACCATCTAAACTTCAATCGCTCTGCGCCGGACTTCGACAAATTGCTGATAGTTCCCTGATGAACGTGGGCCGAGTTTTAAAAAAAACTAAAATTGCAGAAGATCTTGAACTAAAGCAAATAACTGTACCCATTGGAGTTCTTCTTGTGATCTTCGAATCAAGGCCTGATAGTTTGCCACAAATAGCGGCATTAGCCATGGCTAGTGCCAATGGCTTGTTACTAAAAGGTGGAAAAGAAGCACGGCATAGTAATCGCTGCCTAATACAACTTGTCAAAGAATCTCTAGAAATTGTTGGTGCTTCCAATGCAATTTCATTGGTTTCAACCAGGGACGAGATTGACGATTTACTATCCATGGAAAAACATATAGATCTAATAATTCCTAGAGGGAGTTCAGAACTTGTTAGGTTCGTACAAACACAGGCGAAACATATTCCTGTGCTAGGACATGCGGATGGAATTTGTCACGTTTATATAGACAAAGATGCAGATCTTCAGAAAGCCACCAAAATCATTAAGGACTCGAAGTGTGACTATCCAGCAGCATGCAATGCTATGGAAACGCTGTTAATCCATGAAGATCTTCTACAGGGATGTTTCTTCACGGATATCTGTAATACGCTGCAGAAGGAAGGCGTAAGTAGAGTTTTTTTCGGTCAAGACCGGCTCAAAATATGCAATTATCCAAATATATTAGGCAAACACAAATGAGTGTCCAATCTCAGGTTGATATATATTCTCAAAAAACGTACCTTACATTTCATAAGATCTCCCTCATAGATAAAATTGAAAACGGCCAATAGTTTTCTTCAGGGCGGGCAATTGAATTTGTTATTTTATTTTTGCTCCTTTTCAATTTCCTTGCTTCAACTAATTTTGGCCAACGTTAACAACCAGTTAATGGAATGATAACTATAAATTTACCAATAGCTTTCCGTTTCGACAAATACTAGAGTGCATACATATCCTCTGTTGAACAAGTAGGAATCATCCGTCATCCTCCACACTTTCTGGTTCGCAGGTGAAAATTCATTCTGGTGCGAGACTTCAAAAGGAATTGACCTTTGGACCCCCTCCCGCCAAAAGCATGGGAACTGAGTACGGTGCCCTTGAGTGTACTATTGAAGTGGTATCAGATTTGGATGAAGCAATAAATCATATTCACGAGTATGGAAGCTGTCATACAGACGTCATTATAACAGAAGATTCGGACGCTGCCGAATACTTTCTGAGAGAAGTGGATAGTGCGTGCGTTTTCCATAATGCGAGCTCCAGATTTGCCGATGGTTATCGATTCGGACTCGGTGCTGAGGTAATATCGAAATCATGTAGAGGCATGGGAAATCATGACAGTCATTGCAGTAACATCACTAACTTCATTTTAACAATGCTTGGGCTGCCACGACCTGAAAGCTCTGTGTGTAGTACTGCAAAAAAGATTTCTTCTTATTTGATCATGTGAGATTGTTGTTACTCACTTTTCATTTTTTTGTTCCATAAATGGTTGAATAACATACGTATTTCATTATCTTAGATGACAAAAATAAGTTACTGATACAATGACCGACAATTATTACTCATGTTCAACATTGTTCCATACTGGATCTGGTTCGGGGAATCTTTGTGCGGGATGTGCGAGATCTCCAGATTACAGGAAGATCGCGAGCAGCTAAAAAAATCATTAACGTGCTCGTTAGTCACCGAAAGTCAGTCTAATTCACCGATAGAGGGACAGCATACAAGAAACGCGCTGTGTTCAATTAACCTGAGCCCGTGAAAATATGAATCAGCCTCACTGAAGCCGAAAAATAGTATTTAGTGCGTCACACTCTATTATCAGGTGCAGTCGATCACAATGATAAATCAGAGCGCAAAAGGCTTTGAACAATAGAATATATTTTAGAGGCTATAGCGCAGCAATGAAGAAGTGGATGAAGAAATATCTCTCTCTCTCTCTCTCACTCTCACTCTCACTCTCACTCTCTCTTTCCCCCTCCCTCAAATCAAAATTCATTCATATCCCCGGGGATGTTATCCCATTTTAAAATGAAAAAATCAGAGGATTGGAATAAATTACTAGTCATGAACGACGTTCAAATGTACCCTTCATCCTTTATTATCACTATACATATACTCGTTCCCGAAACGGGAATTTAAGATAAGAATCTGGTTTTTTTCGCATCATGGGCTTTCACTGTTTTGGTTTTCCTATATCCACGAATCCACCCGTTCCTCTACAACCCGCAAATTGAGCAACCGAGCAGTCTCGTACCCTTGTCAATCACATCTCGGAGTGTGGTTTTCGCCTTCGGTTTTGTTCATATTGGATCTTTGAGGGTAATGAGAAATCGATTTGGATCACGTCTGGCTTATGTACGCTTCATCCATTCGGCATCGTTAAAAATGGATTTGCGCCCTAAATTATTTCAAGGAAGATTGTTTGTGTTACTGCTATTCCCCGAAGGTCAATTTGTCCGTTATGTTTTCGGCGATGCAGATTTCTCGATTGCGACATCTATTGTTTGTTTTAATCGTGCAGCGGAGTGGTGTGTAACGATAATGATAACAACAACAGTAAATAGAAGTGTAACGTGTTGTACAACTGTATTTTAGATGCGGTATAAGAATACATTCCTCTGTCGATTTTATACTCTATAGGTAATCAGTGTGTACGTCTATGTGGGCAAGTGCTCACTCCATTCGACAACCACGAAAGTAATGGTTTGATCACGGTTTCAGATAATGGATATATTTGTGAGATTAAAATATTATATTTTCGTTGAGGCCAGAAGAAAACCGTAACACTACTCCGGACCGCTTCTTATTTTCCCATGCATGTTTTTCTACAAAAAGGATTTTCCTTGTTCCAGGTGGGCATTTCAACGTCCCGAATTCATGCCAGAGGTCCCGTGGGTGTCGAGGGTCTTCTAACGACCAAATGGGTTCTTCACGGTAATGGACATGCAGTTCAGGACTTCGCCGAGGGTGGACCATACACATACATACATAAGCCCCTTCCCACCCAATAAAAGTTTCTCGAATGTGACTCCTCTTACGTGCTGCACATTGAATTCGGTTACAAACGGACTCCACTACCTATTTGTTATTGTAACATTTACTTTGCAATTTTCCAAGCGCACGCCGATGGATCTTCACCCTGTCAGGAAAAAGTTGAAAATTCATCGAGCTTCGATGTTCTTAACTTTCTGTCAATTTAGATAGTTCAGCACAATATTGAGACAAGAAGTGCAAAAAAATGAAACGGCTGATAAAATTCAGCGTATTTTTGGCTGACCTGGTCGCAGGACATTCGCAGAGTTATGTGAGGAAAGGAATTGCTTGATGAGGCAATTGAATGGATCAATACCGATGATTGATTAATTTTCCGATTCATGATTGAATTTCTCAGCAGCTTATCGGAAGCCGTGTACAGTAGAGGTCAGGCCATCGTGACGGCGGCGGGGTGTGTGACGTGTGTTATTGATATACATATAGTAGTTCTATTAATGAATAGATCTATATCAGCTGAGAATTCATCCATTTTATTTTCGGGATATTCCAGATAATTCGTAACGTGGTGTTTACGTTCGAGTCATCTTCAAACTCCTCGTTCGGCCTCTTGGAGAACCACTACCCAGAAAAGTCCTTACTGAACCGGTCAAAATGGCCCAAGTCCTGAGTCCAATCAAAATGAATCCATCCCCTCGCCCTCCCCAAATGTCCAATTCAACAATGCACTGGATGAAATAATCGAACATATTACCAGAATGTGTTTAGCTAACAAACGGAAATCAAGTATTTTGTCGGAAGAATTGTGCCTTCGCACCACCGTAACATTTGTAACGGAATTTCACATTTGGCCTATTGGAAACTTGTTAACTCAACCCTTTTGCTTAGATCAGATAGATTCTCAAAAATTTATTCCATTGAACGCCAGTTGTCCGTTCACCTCACAGACCAAAGAGGATTGACTGAAGTAGAAGCTCAGTTCTGGGGGTTTGAGGGACGCCAGCGGCATCGCTGTACCTCACCCCAGAAGAGGCAGGGCGTTATACGCAATGCTGGTGTATCTGCCCAGCTTTATTTGCAAATAATTTTTAATCCCTATCTTACTATATACAATTCTCATTTTCAAAGTTTCTTTGAAACCGCAGATTAAGAAACCATGCGATTGTTTGTCGAAAAGGGGAAAAAATGGTAGAACCGAACCTGGTGCTAGGGTTTGTAATAACGCTTTCCCAATCTCCTTAATTTTAATGGAAGCATCCTCATATTCTCTTTTCTACTCATCCCAGTGTTACCTAATTTCAATAGAAAACAAAAATTTCCGTGACGTAGAGGACCACACTTCCATCTTTAACTAGTCTCTCTGATAGGGGCACTGAGGAATTGTTGAGCCAGGCAAACACTCCAGTGTGGCGTCCCCGTCGTCACTAGAGAGCGCAAACAGAAACTTATCGCTAGGAGCAGAACGACTGGCTTGTCGGGCCCTACTGTCGCGTAGACCGCTACTTATCATATAGGGTCCCTATGACTTCCATTTTATTACTAGGTTTTGCCTCTTGCGTTCAAATATTGTATTCAATAATTTAAACTTTTGAGGAAACCTTTGCATTATTTGAGATACTTTTGAAGATAAAATAACACAGTCTCTTGAGATGGTTAGTTTCATAAACTTGTGAGCGGAAACAAGTAATAAATCTTAAAATTTATTGACGTAACTCAAGCCTCTAAAATAAAACATTCTTTGTATAATTTTTTGTAATAGTTTCGAAATGTAATTCGAGTCCCACATCAAACCGTGCAAGTCGTAAAACCTTTTCTCGGAGACAGTCTAATTTCTCCGAGAGAACCTCAAGTATTTTCTCTTTCTCTTTAGAAACCACATGTGAGGGCCTTTTGTTAAAATCATGTAGCCCCGGAGACAAAGCTAAGTAAGCCCAGAGGATCGTGGGGGTGTAGAGCCAACCCCCTAACTGAGTTCAAGGCCAGGATTGGTCCCCTACTCCTATTTGTGAAACAGGCCCTTCATCCTGACGCCTAAGCTAAAATTTAAGAATAATTGTAAGGCAGTTCGACTTCAGACGCCAAAAGATTAAGTTAAGGCTACAACTTATGAATAAAAGTTTCAATAATCTAATCTGACTAAATTTGTGTCTGTGTTTAATTATTTAATTTAAAATTCCCGCACTCGTAAAGCAGAGTGCTTCAGCACTCCACGGGCATCGGACCTGCCACTTGGATGCCAGTGAACCTGCTTGGAACGCAACATTTTTGATGACAGCGGTGGGAGAATTTAAAATATAAACAATAAATTTTAAACGTCATAGTGCCGGCTTACAAGTGTATGGTTTTAATCAAACTGAAAAGTGAAAGGTTTCTGGTAAATTAAACAAACGCCGTGAATTGAAATTTGCATATGGAACATCGAAAATTATAAACGCACAATTTTGGTGTTTTGAATTTGTTCAGATTAAAATCTGAAGACGGAGGGCAGTCGGCCGCGTCGGCCAAATTCGCTTGACCTCGGGTCACCGACGAGACTGGCTGACCCACTCGTCACATCAGTCTTCGTTTTTCCATGGAAAGAGCCACTCGTGTTTAGTGAATTATTGTTCCAACGGTCAAACCAATTAATATTCCAATTAGCCCGCGGTTAAGTTCACCATTTAAGATTTAACTTAAATTCGGATAATTAAACCACCACTGTTTCGGTCTGTATCCATCAATAATTAATCCACCAATAATTATAATCGCCAAGTTATTTTGTAATAAAACACAAAAACCCAAATACGTTTCCATTTACTCTCCCAAAAAACATCCCGCTCCCAACCACATCCATCGGAAAAAATACCTAATCCCAAACAGAATTCTTTTGAATTTAATTCCATTTGAGGAAAAATTAAATTTTGGAACGTCTCTCAACACTTCTAAATATAGTGTATAAATAGTGACAGACAATAGTTACATCACTTCATCGTACCTCTCTATCCAGGGTTATTTGAGCACGGTTTTTCCCATTGGAACTAAGGGCGACTGCCAGAGAGGGTGGTTTCAGTGACCGTGCATCGCTATACCATTGAAATCACAAACGAAAAAGAGACAAGTTAGATTAGAAGAACTGAAAGAAAGACACAAACAACAACAAATTCCTACCTACTCCTATTCCTTGCGTTTTGTTCAACGCAATTAAACAATAACTTGTTCGAAACCAACGGCGAAGACGTGAATTAAAAGCAGCAGCCGGGTGAACTGGAGGTAGCAGCTGGGTTAACTGGAGATAACAGCCGGGTGAACTGAAGGTAGCAGCTGGGTTAACTGGAGATAGCAGCCGGGTGAACTGGATGCTAGCAGCTGGGTTAACTGGAGATAGCAGCCGGGTGAACTGGAGGTAGCAGCTGGGTTAACTGGAGATAGCAGCCGGGTGAACTGAAGGTAGCAGCTGGATTAACTGGAGATAGTAGCCGGGTGAACTGGAGTTAGCAGCTGGGTTAACTGGAGATAGCAGCCGGGTGAACTGGAGGTAGCAGCTGGGTTAACTGGAGGTAGCAGCCGGGTGTACTGGAGAAAACTCATGAAGCTGAGCGAAAGATTTTGTCTACAAGAATTATAAGACAGTCAGGATAGTGAACATCTAAGTAGAGACATTTAAGTGGAAGTTCAAGTTTTAAATAGCGACACTGCAGAACCTATACGTAAGTGATCTATTTTTTTATAAAATGCCGCTCCGTAGATCTAATAAATGCCTGAGTAGTAGTGATCAATTTGATGTAGAATCTTTACTCGGTGAAAATGTCCAACCCCCTCCACTGACAGCCGAACGGGCATTGCAACGATATCCTCAAAATACACCATTCGACTCTTTCCCAACTTCAGATTGTTCATCGCGTAATAATTCACTTCATGTTTCGCCTCCTCTGAGTGACATTTCGTCAGTAAATATTGCTGAAATTCCTTCGAATCCTCGTACAGATCTCTCGTATTTACCTCTAAAGATAGCCGGTGATTTGATCCCTCGGTTCGATGGTAAGACGGAAAATCTCACAAAATTCGTCCAACAGTGCAAAACTGCCGGATATTGTATTAAACCGTGCGATGAGAAAAATTTATTGGCTATAATTTTGGGGAAAATCGAAGGTCATGCTGATCTATTAATTGCAAATCGTCGGAAGCCACAAACAATTGAGAAATTAACGGGTTTATTAAAAATCGCATTCGCATGATACTTCGACGTTGATCGAGTCACAGACGAATTACACTCATTAGTCCAGCATGAAAATGAAGGGGTAGAATTTTTCAGAGCTCGCGTCTTACAAGTTTTAACTCGCGGACTGGAAGCAGCGAAAGAGAAACATAACGAAACTGAAGCAATCGGATTTCAAGTACATCTCAAAAAGTCAGCAATTACTTGCTTTATTCGAGGGGTACGCGACGATCTCTTATCCAGACTTTTAGCTCAGGAAAAGCCCATGTCATTAGAAAATGCAATCGATAACGCGATTAAGTTAGAACAAGAGCATATAGAAAGATCCCGTCATTTACAAATCTCGTCAAAATCGAAATATCATAATGTTAAAGTCTACCATACAGAGTATTCATAGATAGAGATTATTCTTCCAATCATCAACAAGATCGCAGTCGTGAGCCCCATCGCGCGAATAATCAAAATCACGGACGAGAGCACGATCGACCCCCTCAGAGACGCGAGGACGGTCGAAACCACCGATACAAATCGGATAGAAAATATGATAATTACAGCCGCAATTGTCGTGTTAATAGCGGAGATTACACACGGGATAAACACTCAAATCAACAAAAAAATGAAAACCGTGGAAACCGTGAAACAAAAACTTTTAGTGGGCAGAATTTACACTTGAAGGGCGCTCTGTCGGGAAGGGACTGGCGGGGCGAGGTAACAATTGCGCGAGCAGAACGCACCGAGTCTGCTACAATGTTAAGGTCAGAGGGATCAGCAAACTCCCTACTATCAAATTAAACAATTCAAAATACATAAAAATCGGTTCAAACTTCTTGATTGATACAGGATCACAACTTAATCTAATTAAAAATCGAGAATTAGAAACTGGACTTCAAATTAACGAGAAAATTCACTACAATGTAACTGGGATAGGGCGTGGAATGCTCCCAACTCTTGGAGAAGTAGTTATTGCGGTAAGAAATATCGATATTCGATTCCAAGTCGTTGATAATAAATTTCCTATTAAACAAGACGGTATTCTCGGAATTGACTTTCTTATGAAGCAGCAGGCGACATTGAATTTTTAAAACGAACTTTCCAATATTCTCCAATTTGTGGGGCAAAATTTTTCATTCGATCCTCAAGTTACACTCGAATTACCCCCTCGCACCAAGAAATTGATTAGCCTCCCTATTACAAACCATGACAAAGATTCTGGCGATATACGTACAGTAGATGCAGGTCCCGGAGTTTATTTAGGTGAGGTATTAGTCCAACAAAAAAATGGAATCGTAAGGGTTTTCGCAATTAACACTACCTTGAGTCACGTCACTTTTACTCTCTCCCCTGTGCAATTGGAGGACTTTGATATTGTATCCTCAATACAAGAGAACACGCGATCAAAAAACCCTTTGAAATCACATCCTAAAGACACTGCCGAGAGAATTTCTAAACTAATTAAAGTATTGAACTTGTCCGATCTAAATGAAATCGGCCAGACAAGTCTCCTCCAAGTTATTAGTGAGTTCCCTTATCAATTGTATTTATCTGATGATAAATTGGGATCAACGTCTGCTGCCAAACGTACCCTTTTTACTACGGATGAGATCCCAATAAATACAAAACAATATCGATTCCCACTTGTACATGAGGAGGAAATTAGAAAACAGGTCAAAACCCTACTTGAAAATGAAATAATCACTCCATCAACATCACCATACAATTCACCTGTGTGGATTGTTCCCAAGAAGGCCGATTTTTCGGGAAAACCTCGGTGGCGGATCCTCGGAAGTTGAAAAATCTATTGGCACGTTTACGAAACGCAGGGTGAAGTCTTCAACCCGACAAATGCCACTTCCTTCGACGTGAGTTGATTTATTTAGGCCACGAGATCGCGGTTAAAGGGGTTAGACCTGATCCAACCAAAGTGACAGCTGTCCAGAATTTTCCCGTCCCTACAACTAGAAAAAATATTAAACAGTTTCTCGGTCTGGTCGGTTATTACCGTTGTTTCATTCGCAATATGGCAAAACTCGCCAAACCATTGACCCGATTGTTAAAGAAAGAAAATGCTTTTATCTGTGATGAAAACGCCCAAGCCTCATTCGATGAATTAAAGGACATCCTCTGCTCCGAACCTCTTCTTCAATTTCCTATATTTTCTGAACCCTTTCTCGAAACCACCGATGCATCGAATTATGCCATTGGTGCAGTGTTGAGTCAGGGACCTATCGGTAAGACCTCCCCATCGCGTATGCTTCTCGCACATTGAAGGACGCGACAATTAATTACTCTACACACTTTTAAAAACAGATTTGAGGCTTATTGAGAAAGATCCATCTTTCCCTATGTTGACAGTCGACCATTTGACGATAATGGTGCATCCCATACCATATCTACGCCAAAAAGCATTTGGAATAATAGTACCCCAGGCCCTGTGTTTCGACTTGGAATTCTCCGCTGGTTTGATGATATTCCATTCGGAATCTGTCAGGGTGTTCGGTTTTCCACCGAATTATACTTGCACACACACACACTCATTGGCCCTACTTACTCTGGGTTATCACTGTTGGTCACCCAGTGACCTATATCTATATTATCAACAAGGTTCTTGATCCCAACACCTGCGGCGGCACCTGAGGGATTGTTTATATTTGGTTCATGTGACCTGGAATTTAGGACAACTCCCTCCCTCGGACACAGGAATCGCTCTCTTTCTCCTTCCGGATTCGTGTGTGTCAACATCGCGAATCTCTCGTGTGCACGTGCTCTAGTTTTTCTCATTGTTCAGCTCAAAAAAATAAATATTTGACCGTCGCTAATAAATCGATTGTACCGCGCTCAATTAGTTTTGTTTTTACCCCGCTTTCGGTGACATTTTGGACATTATTTTTCTTAAAAGTGATTTTATTTAATAATCGACACGAGCAGTGATTTGTTGACCTTCTCTTTCATCCTTCCGGATCCACGTTTATCTCGCCCATCCTTAAAAAATATTCCCCAAACCAGATCCCGCTACAAACACAGGGGGGGGGGATGAAAATCTTCTAGAGTGGGTTCAAGATGTTCATTTTTAAAAGATATCTCGTTATCCGATAGCGAATAATCCAAAGTAATGGTTTCATGGAGCAACAGCCAAATTTGTTCTTTTATTCTCAGTTATATGAATATAAAACGCCATCGTCTACCAAACAAATTACTTATTTCTACCCACACCTTTTCCGAAGATAACGGAAAGTCGTTAATTTTCGAATGTTTCATATATTTTGGAGCACTGAAATTATTTTCGCGTTTGACACTAACGCTTTACGTCCCATGTTCTGCCATACATTATAACTATGTTATGAGAAAATAATTAAGATTGTACCGATGAATTGGATAACTCTGAAATTAATTACCAAAGCGAAGGAGATTCATGCCATAAAAAATACTTTGACATTAAATCACATTAAATAACTAACATGTTTTTCAAATTTTGTGATGAAATTTGGCAAATTGTGTGCTCTAATGACTGACATTCTAGACAATATAAGTTTTCTTGTTATGGATTATGCATTGAAAAATGATTTATGATCTTACAATATACGTAATCTCATTCGTAAGTCGATATGAATAAACGAATGAAAACAGAAATGCGTTATTTTTATTCTCTTTGGGTACGTAATTGCTGAGATGGACAAGGCGAAGGAACCAAATTCGTGGTAACTAGATAACTACTCACTCTTTATGCTAATATCACTGTTAATTGTATAAATTTTTTGAATCACCCATTTGATGGCTCAAAGGATGATGTTAATTTGCTCAAAAACTTGGGGCATGTATTACGGCAGATCGAGGGATGCTAGAAACAACAACACCACACAATTGCGCGGCGATGGGGAGATTCGCAAATGAAATTTGAAAATTGTATGTTGTGACTAGTTATTACTTCCCAAATTTCGGGATTATATTTTTTTACTTCCCAAATAATTTATCGTCCATTCATACACTTTGGATAATTTTAAATCAATATTTAAACATTCTGCCTGCTAACAATATGCCACGCAAATATAAATAAATTATAAGTAAACAATCAATTCTGTTGGAATTCCTGGAAGTCGACAGGATTCCATCACCAACACTTACGCCTGCTCACCGTCAGGCAAAATCACAACAACCCAGTTGTTGCTATGGGCCTACTTCGCATTTTTTGGGTGATGGGGCGCCACTTCCTGGACCGCTCCTAGCTATCCTGCATAGGGAAGCTGCCCCACCACCGACCACGAGGACCCCCGAAATCGACCAATTTGATCGATCGGGCGGTTCCGCTCGTTCTTTCTCTTCCGGGATACTTTAGAAGCAACACGTGTCTAACCGTTTCTCGGATATTAATTCAAATATTCTGTTGACCGCTCAACCAACTATAATAAAGTTATAAAGTACCGCTCATTGTTTAATTTATTAATTGCTGACTTTATCAATACTGATAAACTGTAATCATGAATAAATTAGTGACGTGCCGTGTAACTTTATCTAATATTTTTTTTTGGACCGCTCAAATCCACTCACACCGATCCCCTCCGATCCAGAACTTTCTTACAACAAATTCCCAAATAATAAAAGTTAATTCCTAAATCATCCCGAATAATTGCCAAACCATGTAAATCAGTTTTGTTGAAAAATAAATTATTCAACTGCTAAGTATGTGGTCGTAATACTGGTACGTTCCAATCTGAACCTCGGGTGTTCCAGGTGGCGGTTCCAAAACTCACACGGGATTAATGGCAAATCATTAGTAGAATGCAAATCTAAATCACTTATTGTTTAAGAGTGGATATTTTTCCTATATTGATTGATTTTCGTACGCCACATGAAAACCACAGCCTATTGATTCCACACGTGGTGAGGTTGAGTACTAACTTACTTGCGTTAATGTCATTGCCTTAATAACTACATAAAGTATCATGTGAATCGCATCTTAGCTTAAAATAATTATAATCAATCGGAAAAATTATAAGTATGCTGATAAATCTTGGTCCATAGTTTCCCATAATACGATTTTTCCAAAAATTGACTTGAGAGGTTAGGTGGTTGTTGTTTTATGATAAAATTTGCTTTTTTTCGTACGTTTTCACAGTGATGTTATGCTTTGAATTGCAGTGAACAAGCTGTATCACGATGCCTCGAGCATTCATAAACGCAATTCATAAACGCAGGGTAATCGATTTCGTTTCCGAAATGCAGGATTAATCAATTCCTCTAGAAGTTCACCAGGTATTACACTTCGAAAGACCTTTGCAATATTTTCCATTGTTATCATCTTGAATCGAGACCATTCTTCTTGTTGTAAATAACAATCGAACCACGATTCATCCTCTTTGTTGGGTGTCATAGTGTACATATATAATTTTGGTATTTCCCATCATTTTTTCCTTTGATTCCTTATTTCTAAATTGATTGTCCCAAAAACTATTCTATTCTAAGGGAACATATTTCCCCACCTTCATAAATACATAAAAGGAAATTATTTTCAATCGTCAGTACAGCTACTCCCTCAATTGTTTTATTACGGATAAAAAGCGATGGCCACTCGTCGTTCAGCTGTCGATCAAAGTAATATAGTGCGCCCCGTTATCTATATAATATAATAAATCGAGGACAATTAGTGAAGTGGCCCAGGATCGCCCGAATTGGAAGAGAGGCTCATCCGTGGACCAGGATCCACCAATTGCCCCTCAGGAAGAGGTTCGAGACCCAGTGAACCCCGAAAAGGAGGACAATACCCCACGGAAATTCGACAATTAATATCATCAGCCGAGTGAGTACCCTTTCTTTCCCCTCATTACCCAGTGGCGTGATTTCCCCCCAGTTACGATTCTCGGAACCCCTCCAACGGTATCAATTAACATTATTCTTTTTCTAGTTATCATTAATATTATCATTGTGTTATTCGTATTATTATTATTATTGGATCCCTCAATTCTCCCCTTTTTTTCTTAAATGTAGAGCCACCCCCTTTTTCTTTGTATAAATTCAAAAGTGGTCCGACAAGCGACCTGCCTGCCCCCCACCCCTCCGAATTCCCAGAAACAGGCATTATTTTCAATAATTATACTTTTGACACAATATTGTAATTCCTATTGATTATCATTAATAAATAAATATATTTAATGTCAACAGCCTCTGCCTCTTTTTAATTAATATTTGACCCGCCCTCTGATTAATAATTAGACAAAAGGTCACAATATATACAAAATGCTCAATATTTTTTTTCAGCCTGAATCCTCCAAAGATATTCAGAGTAAAGACGTGTGGAAACAGACTACACTCATAGATATGTTTGAAAGAACTTCAAGCTATGAAGGTATTTTTTATTGATATCAGATTGCTGTATTGTTTACATTTTAGTTCATAAGCATGTTCTAATTTTAATATTTTTCTCAATTTAGCAGGGGGTCATAAAACAAGCCAAATAAATCAAGCTTTGGTCTACATGATTTGCAAAGAAAACATGCCTATATCTTGTGTGGTCAAATCAGGATTGAAAAGATTGATGACCGTCATTTGTCCGCGCTATAAGGTTCCATCACGAACTACAGTAAGCGAAATATAATATAAAATTATTATCTTATCCTTTGTATTTTTAAATGTTATTTTATTATTCATTTCTCATTACAGATGACTGGCTTAATGGGACAATGATATGCCACTATCAAAGCCATTGTAAAACAAAAATTAAATGAGATAAATAATATTGCTTTAACAAGTGATATATTAACTCTCATGAACTCCACACGAAGTTTCATCGTAGTAACAGCGCATTTTCTTAACACAGCAAATAACTGCACTCCTGAATCTGAATATGAGATGGTGACTCAGACAGCACGAAGAATGTATCGGGTAAGTAAAGTATAAAATAAATGCATCAAATTAAAAAAAAACTAGTAAGTTATATAAAATTTCGTAAAGTGGACTAATATTGGTCTTCTTTCCTGCAGGCACACACTGCTGATTATATAAAAGAATGCTTTGAAACATTACCGACGAGATTTCAATAGAAAAGGATTGCATCTCATCAACTACCACTGATGGTGGTGCTAACATGGTTGCTGCAGTGAAGAAATTTTTGGAAGATGGAAAAAGAATTCCTTGCATGTGACATTTGTTGAATTTAATGGTGGATGGCGCAACAAGATATAATGCACCAGTTCTTCATATTGCTAATCGTGTCAAAGCCATTGTAACATATTTTAAACAATCTGGGAACGCAATGGATGATTTGCGAGCAGAACAAGAGGGACAAAAGAAAGAGGGAGAAGTATTAACACTTATACAATCAGTGAGCACAAGGTGGAATTCTTGCCTTGATATGTTGGAAAGATTCAATACGTTATCAGTTATTGTGGCTAAGATTTTGGCAACCAGGCGGAACGTACCTGATATGATAACTTCTGCAGAGTTAGGTGTCATACAGGATCTGATAATATTGCTTACCCCATTTAAGCAAGCTACTGAAGAAATTAGCGGCGATCAGTACGTGACTTCAAGTTTGGTGATTCCTATTGCAAACTTACTTCAGAAAGGCCTTGAACAAGTAAAACCTTTCACCGAATTTGGTATTGCTGTTCAGAAGAGTTTGCTAAACTTAGTTATTGCCAAACTATAACCACTAGAGCGACATTTACATCTGGCCAAAGCAACAATTTTAGACCACGCTTTAAGCGTATTCATTTTAGTTCAGCGCTAGCTGTTTCCACTGCAATAACCGCACTATCAAAAGAAATACGTTTAGAACATAGACGTAGAGAACAACTTTCGCCTGAACTCAGATCCACTTCCACTACCATAATTCCCAATTCAGAAAATTCTTCGCCGTCGTTGTGGTCCGGACATGAAAAAATTATGATAGATATTGCTGCAGCTGCAGCAAACTCTTTACTTTTAACTTCAATCAGTGATGGTATGCCTCGCGAACTAGAGCAATATCTAGATCAGCCTCTAATATCCAGAAAAGAGAATCCGACAAAATTCTGGTTTGATCGTCGTCATTTTACCCCAGTCCTTTCCGACATAGCTCTAAAATATTTGATATCGCCTGCGTCCTCGGTTTCCTCAGAGAGAGTGTCATCTGCTGTGAATCTTGCCCAATAACAGAAGTCGGCTTACAGCCGAGCACGTAAATCCAAGAGTTTTTCTTATGTCTGTATCAGATAAATATTGGTTTGATTAATAAATAATTAATACTTTAATTGTTGTTCTTGATTTATTAAAAATTATGTCTATTGATTAGTATTTATCTAGTAATGTAAGATGATTAAAGTAGATTAGGCCAAATATTTTTTTTTCATATCATACCGATATATCGACATATCGATATTTTTAAATAAAAATATCAATGTCGATATCGACATATTCAAAAATTATCGATACAATATATATCGATACTTTATTCCATTTCCGACATCCCTACTCCAAGAATCCAAGAGAAATAGGGTGAAGGTAAAGCACATTTTCGACCCCCGTAGGAAATGTCACGTTACAAATGGCACCCAACGTGGGGCAACTGCGGTTATTGGCGCGAAATTTAAACTTACGAGAATTTCTATACCTTTGAATAGGGTAAAATAAGGTATTAGGAACTTTGGTATTTATTTAGAACAGTATTATAGGATTGTCAAAATTTGGGAATGCCAGGGTTTTCTTTTTTTTTTATATTATGGATTCCTTTTTTTGTGCTACTTTTAACGACTTGCGATGATATCATCGCGTTGGAATTCCACTTCCTAAAGGATATCATTAGTTATTATTGCCTCTAGAACAATGGTAACACATTCCGAAGCGAGTGAGAGAACTCTCTCATCTCTCATCGCAGAACAGCTGGTGCATCGGCTGGGACTGGCCAGGTCCAAGACCTCACTGCTCATCTCCGGAATCGAGAACTCGGCATCTGGGCCGGCACACGGCAAGCTTCACCTCACCATACAGTCCGCTCACTCTTCATTTCAGCTGAGAGTAACGGCCTATGCTTTCACCCAGCTCACCACGTTGTTACCGCCGTTTACGTCCGGTTCCCGCAGGGGGTGTAATAACGGGTAAAACCGCCCTTACACACGGGGTGTGACGACCCCGCGGACCCCAAGTCGAACTTGGTGTAGGGATTGGGATCCCCCTTTTGGGGGGTTTCAATAATTATACCAAGGGGGGGTTGCGGGTGCAGGGTGAACCCCTGTGCCCAAGGGGGGTTTCGGTGGGGGGGGGGGTCGCGAGGGAGGGCGAAATCGGCTGGTGGAGGGGTGGTTCCACGTGGTGGAGGGCCGGGTCCACGTGCGGGAGGGCGAAATCGACGGGTGGAGGGGCGCGAGACCTACTTACTGGGGGGTTCGGAGGGGGAGGGTCGCAGATTTGGTCACGGTGGGTGGGCCGGACTTCGAGAGACGCGAGGGAGGGCGAAATCGGCTGGTGGAGGGGTGGTTCCACGTGGTGGAGGGCGGAATCGATTGGTGGACTGGTAATTCCACGCGCGGGTGGGGGGGTTCGGGGGGACAGGCTGCTTCGCAGTGCGAAGGGCATGGACACTGCGGTTCTCGCAAGTGGTTCCAGCCACGCGTTAGTAGTCGGAACCTCCCGCAACGGTGGAGGCCGGCGAAAACGCGACGCCACACGTGGGGGTTGGGTCAGGGGGAGTGGGTGGGTATCCCTCGGAAAAGGGACGGTTCGCGGGGTGGTGCGGGGGAGGGGGGACTGGCTACTTCGCAATGCGAAGGGCATGGACATTGCGGTTCTCGCAACTTGTTCCAGCCACGCGTTAGTAGTCGGAACCTCCCGCAACGGTGGAGGCCGGCGAAAACGCGACGCCAGACGTGAGGCTGGGTCTCAGGGGTAGGGGGTGGGTATCCCTCGGGAAAGGGACGGTTCGCGGGGTGGGTCGTCGGGTGGGATGGGTGGGGTCCCCCTTTCTGTGGGTCTGCTCCCTCTCTGCCCCTCTTTCGAGGGGAGTCGAGGCGGAGCACTCCTTCATCGCCTCCACCGGGCCCCGATCCGAGCTCCCCAGCTCGGTGGGAACCGGAAAGCCCCCTCCCAGCGACGGCGCCCAGCGTCCCGAGCTACCCAGCTCGGTGCCGCGGGGAACCGCCCCTCTAATCCTTAATCCTCTTATTTTTACTTTTTGTTTTTACTTTTCAGCTTTTCAGCTCCTGCCTTTTGGCACGGCCGGCGACCGTCTCGTCCACTTCTAACCATGGCAGAGCATTATTTGAAAACAATTCCGGAGTCTAAGCTGCCCCCAATCGGATGTCCGGGGGGGCACAATGATGCGTCCGTCGTGCGGCGAAGTCTGCGCATCGCTTCCCAGCATGCCAGAGCAACATCTACGGTGACTACATCGAGGGACGCAAGGAGGGTGGTGCCCTCCAGGGTTCGTAGTCGCCCGCCGTGCGCCGGGGTACTGCCCTCCCGACGAGGGAAAGGTTCCAGCCTTCGTGCTGTCCACGAGGACGTCGAGCACGTCGCAGACAACGCGGGACTGACTGCGCAGCCGAGTCAGCCAACGCCGGGATCTTCAAGAACTTCAACCGGTGAGTCCACTCAATTATTAGGCAGGGTTCGCGAGTGCCATGTTAGCTTAAGTAGGATCGATAGTAATCGCGTCGCGACCGGAGGCTCACCGGTACCCCTCGTCCCAATAGGTCTTCCTCCCCGGACCCCCGCGATCGAGGGACCGGGCGCGCAACGCGACGTTAGAATACTGCAATTGAACATGTCCCGCTCAATTGCAGTAACCGGGGAGGTCTTCCAGTTAATTCGCAAAGAGCGTCTGGACATATTGTTGCTCCAAGAGCCGTATGCCATTCGTGAGGCGAACACCTGGGCCATCCGCGGCCTAGGACTCGGAATGCGTATTACCGCGAGCTCAACGGAGCGACCGTGGGCGGCAGTAGTTGCGTGCAACTCCATCGTGGAGATTGCTTACGTGTCCCAATTAAGTACTGCACATTGCGTTTGTGCTGAAGCCCGCGTCCCCGGTGGATCCTTCTTCGTCGTCTCCAGTTATTTTCAATACTCGGACGACATAGAAATCCACCTGAGGCAGCTTGAAAAGGTTCTCAGCTGTCTCAGGGGTCGCCGCGTTCTGGTGGCGGCCGATTCCAACGCCCAACACTCCCTTTGGAGCCCCAGGACCACTGACCGTGGTGTCCTCCTGGGTGAGCTCATCGAGTCTTTCGGTCTCCGCGTCGCGAATGATGCTAGGCAGGGCCCAACCTTCAGGAGTGCCGCAGGTACGTCGTTCATTGACGTCACACTGGCCACCCCTGGCACGTATAAATTCATACGTGCATGGAGGTTGGAGGACGAGTGGTCCACCGGTGACCACACGTCGGTTTTCTTTCGTTTAGCGATCCGGAGTTCCTCACAGCGCGTCAATAACTCGGGAGTCGACGAGGGCTCTACCATGCGGTTCAACGTTCGTCGGGCCGACTGGGAAAAGTTCGAGGCGACCTTCGATGAGGAGGCCCGTGAGAAACTCGCGGACCATCCGCTGGATTCCACAGCGGATGTTGAGAGAATGGCAGAAGTACTGGGTGACGTACTCACCAAAGCCTGCCAAGATTCGATGCCGCGCCGTAGACATTACCGTCGCGCGAATCCGTGGTGGACCGAGGAGCTGACCAGCAAACGCAAACTGGTCAGTCGTCTCCGAAACGGCTACCGAAGGGAGACTAACCCTGACGCGCGAAAAATTAAACAGAGCAGGTATCGTGTAGTCCTGCGATCGTATACCAGGCTACTTAGGACATCTAAGGAAAATAGCTGGCGCGGATATATCACGACGGAAAGCAATGCGAATCCCTGGGGCTTTCACTACAAATACGCGGCTGATAAATTGCGTGTAGGCACGGTACTCAGCACACTTCGAACCGCGAATGGCACGACACTTACAATGCGTGAGACTGCTGAGGTACTGTTGGACACACACGTACCCGACGACGACCTGAACCAAGACACACCCGAACAAACCGACATCCGCGAACGCGTGAAGAACCTAAGGGTTCAAACAGAGGACGCACAAGACTTGACGGACGACCAACTTAAGGGTCTCGTAAAGACCCTTAAGAACGACAAAGCCCCAGGATGCGATTTAGTTGAAGTTAGGGTCCTAAAAGTCGCGGTCATGAGGATCCCTCACATCTTCACGCGACTCTTCAACGCCTGCCTTAAGCACGGCGTTTTCCCCACCGTTTGGAAAGTCGGCGCACTTCGTGCTCTCCTCAAAGGAGTTCACAAGGATGTGTCCGACCCCAAATCGTACCGTCCCATTTGCCTCTTGTCGGTTGTCGGGAAATTTTTCGAAAAGGTCCTTCACGGGATCCTTACGGCGAAAGTCCTTACCGAGGACAAAATATCAGGACGTCAATATGGCTTTCTGCTTGGCCGATCCACGGAAGACGCGATAGTAGAGTTGCGTAAATTAGTCGAGCGCGGTAACGACAAGAGGTACGTCATTGGACTCCTTTTCGATATTTCAGGAGCCTTTGACAACGTGTGGTGGCCCCTACTCCAGTCTTTGGCGGATCGAGACTGTCCGAAGAATGTCTTCGAAGTTCTCCGCAGCTACTTCGACAATCGGACCGTCAAGATCGCCTGGAGCGACCAAGAGGTTTCCAAGCCGGCCACCCGAGGCTGTCCACAAGGATCAGTCCTGGGCCCCGCTTGC
The DNA here is from genome assembly GCF_034640455.1 of Diachasmimorpha longicaudata. Classification (NCBI taxonomy): domain Eukaryota; kingdom Metazoa; phylum Arthropoda; class Insecta; order Hymenoptera; family Braconidae; genus Diachasmimorpha; species Diachasmimorpha longicaudata. Next base: position 1,718,554 of record NC_087242.1, read on the forward strand.
TGGAATCTCATGTTCGATGCCCTCCTCAAGAGCATCGAGCAGAATTTTGGCGCAATCGAAGTCGCCTACGCGGACGACCTTATCGCGGTCGTATCGGCCGACTCGCGTAAGGAAATAGAAAGGATAGGCCGAGCCGTCGTCGAACACATCGCGTCGTGGTGCGCATCAGCGAAGCTCGAACTCTTGAAGAGCAAGACAGAGGCAATAGTCCTGTCATGCAATTCGCAGAAGAGAGCGCCGCTGATGGAGTACAGGTGGGATCGGGCGCGAAGGACACGCCGACGTGTTAAACCGGTGTTGGATATCCGCCCACCCGAGATTAGGCTCGCCAGGGAGAAGATTAAATTCAAGGATAGCGTGAGGTACCTCGGGGTACACTTTAATAGGAATATGCGGGTCCGGACCCATACCGAACATATTCAAGAAAAGGCTAGGGTCCTCTTCACTCGGCTATCGGCCCTAATGCACAAGCATTGGGGACTCCGATACCGATCGGTTAAGGTAGTATTTCAGGGCGTTTTTCAGGCTGTCGCGTCGTATGCAGCCCACGGGTGGGTGGACCGGTGCACACTGTACGACTGGAGGAAACTCCGTACCGCGCAGAGGAGCGCGCTGCTGACGGTGACTGGCGCGTATAGGACGGCCTCACATGAAGCACTCTGCGCAGCGGCGGGAGTTCTTCCTGTGGAGCTATTATTGAGGGAAAGAGCAGCGCGCTACCAAGCCAAGAAAGGCATTGCGGTCAGAATAGGTGATGTAGAAATAGACCCCGCGAATCCGCGCGTTGATGACAACGGCCGCCCGATCGAGGCCGTCGAGGATATAAAGGCAGAGATCCGGAATCTCTGGAGGGATAGGTTTGAGCGGGCTTCAACCGGGAGGAACGCCTTTGCGTTCTTCCCCGATACTGCGGCGCGCCTGGACGCTAAGTGGGTCGAGTGCGACCACTGGGTCTCGCAGGTCCTGACAGGGCATGGGCAATTCCGGTCTTATCTTCATGACCGCTGCCTTGCCCAATCACGCAACTGCGAGTGCGACCAGGCTGAAGACACAGTCCAGCACCTCATCATGGACTGTCCGGTATATGCACCACAGCGGGAGTGCATCGCGGGAATAATCGGGAATCGCCCATGGCCCCAGGCTGCACAAGCGCTAGTGTCGTCCAGGGAGTCATTCGCCGTGTTCGCGGATTTTTGCAGGGAATGCATGTGGCTAAAATGTGTGGAAATATATTGGGTAAAATATTAAACATAGAGAAGAAGAAACCTAGAGAACATAGAAAGAAGAAAAAGGCAAAATACCCCCAAATACTTACGCCAAGACAACGCTACCCCCACATCGCTCCGCATGACGAGGGAATGAAGAGAAAAACTTGCCATCAGGAGGACGCTTGGTCATCCGGATAGACTGCTTGCCACAGCGATCGCAGACGTAGAGCTTGTACAGCCTCATCTTTCGTAACCTCACCCAGTCAATGTCCCCATCGCCCTCCATGTTACAGCCCAAGGCCGTATTCATTCGTCGAACCTCCTTCCTCCAATTAGCTCCATGACATTGATTCTCCCAACGATTCCCCAACAAAACATCCACGAAAGCATGGCACATCTCATGCACCAACACCCTCACCCGAACCGTCCGGCTGAGTCCTGCGTAGAAGAAGCCATCCTGCAACATGATTTTTTTCCGCAGAAAATCTGTGAACTCAAAGGCATTCTTGCAGCCTTAAGTCCTCCACACAGTGAATTCCCGGAGCTTCCCGTCGACGAACCACTCGTTCAGGAGATGCATTAACCCACGATAGTCGGAATTATCCCCCGGACTCTCCCCACGTACTCTAGCAACCCCACAGGTACCACCACATCTCCGAGAGGACGATCGCACCTAAACAGGTTCATACGGGGCTGTACTCCGAACATCCTCTTCCACTCCCTCCTGGCACCTTTCACCTGAAATAATCACATCCAACCCATAGTTCCAACCGGAGGCCAATCGCGAACGCCACAATACCCATCACCAAGGAAATACCCATATGCAAGAAAATCTAAGTATAATTACCTTCGAGCTCACCATGAAAGCACCAAAATAACAAAAACTCACTAAAATCTGCAAAAAAAACAATAGACCTACGTTACCATGTGCCCTGCAACCCGAAATGCATATGGGCGCAAGGGTTATTCAACCTTGACATAATCCGGCGACCCAGTGCCTCTAACGGCAGTACCCACGCATTAATTAGGTTAGCCACGCCCATTACTCACCGACACCTGTTGACTAGAAGCGCGCGCGAACTGGAACTAATTTCGATAATGAGATCTCGCCCACTGAGAACGACTCCCTCGACCTAATAAAGGGAGATTTTCTCCGCGGGGGCTATAATGTCCAAATCATCCAAATGGGTTCCACACCAATACTCATTCCAAAACAAAACTCAATGATCTCAATGAACTAATGTTGAGGCGTCCTCGTAGGTCAAACGGGTCGCGAGCCAGAGTGTTGATAATTTTCGAGGACCGTGAGTAATTTTCGATTTTTTAAACTTTGGCACTCAATCAGCTCAGAGGCGCCACTATCCTCCTGGTAACTCAGGGAGAACATAACAACATGTCATGCAGTGTTATGTGATATTTCAGTTGGTTGTGATAGAGTACGGTTTTTCTAAATTAATGAAAAAAAAAGATTGTTTAAGTTAATTATGTCGACTCAAGATTGTGTTTTCATTGTAGGTGATCCGGTTACGATTTCTATCCCCAGCAGAAGAGTTTCAGTTTCCTAACCTATATTTTGTTCTTACTATCTTTTTTTTTTTCATCAGTAATAGTATTTTCTCCTCGAATTCTTCTCTTAACCTTGTCATTATTTCCGTTTTCTCTTATTAAATCTCCTATTATTTCGTGTTTTTCCTGTTTATTCGTTTTTTCCTCATCTTTCTTACTTTTCAGCTTTCCTTTATTTTATTATTTTATTTTATTTTTTTAGTAAAGTGTTATTTTATTCTTGGCAGTCTTTCCACAGAGCAAGTCCTGCTTATTTCGTTCTCAACTCAGCGCTTTCTTAGCTCTTGTCAGCTTTTAATCAGCTGTTCAGCTTGTTCAGCTATTTCTCAGCTGTGTCGTTGACATATTCAGCTCTTTTTAGCTGTTGGTCCCCTAATTTTCAGCTTTTCGCAAGCTGTGTTTTCAGCTTCTCTAAACTGATATCATTTTTTATTCAGCTGTCGTAAGCTGTCTCCATCAGCTGAATACAGCTGTTGCTATAATAACTTCAGCTATTCACAAGCTGTGTTTATTATATTTTATTATATTTAGCTGTGTTTGTTATATTCATTATACGTTCATGTATGGCAGTATTATGGGTGAGTGAGTACAATTTCATTCAGCAAGCGTAACTGAATAAATTGAATAAATCTTGAGACCTAATTGTTTTAGTTCATTTAATCATGCCTCTGTTCAATCGCAATTTATTATTAACAAGGGAACGAGAAGGTTGGTTATCTGGTGATGGTATTGATTACTTTGTGCAATTACTTCATCAACACTTCCAATTTGAATTTCGAGAATCTTGGAAATTTCAGCTGCCTGGTTTTATGGAACCGATCACTCCCTGTAAGAAACACGTCCATTTGTTGCATAGTATGAGTGGAAATTTTTCAGATAAAGACGCCGGAGAAATGCGTAATGGCCACTGGATTTGTACGTATTATGATGAAAATTCTATCTATATTCATGATTCTGTTAGTAGACGTAAACTTGACAAAAAAACATATTGAGTATTTGGAAGCTCTATGTATACCCATTTTATCCAATGGAAATACTGGGCGTAAAGGTCTGTATAGTGCAACAACAAAAAAATATGGATGACTGTGGACTTTTTGCAATAGCTTTTGCCGTATCGATTGAGTTCGGCAAAGACCCTCGAACGATAACATTTGATACGTTGAGAATGCTAGGGCATTTATTGCGCATTTTCGATAGTGGCAAAATCTCCGAGTTTATAGTTCTCAGGGATTCTTCGGTGCAAATTGAGGCCACACCAAAAAACCGACCAATATCCACTCATGGAGAAATAGAATTCGGATAACTTCTAGAAGAAGATAAAGAGAATCTGCCGGCGAGTGACCAACAAACCATGGTAAAGAATGATCAGAATCTTCCGCAGTATATCGACCAAAGTCAAACCGCTGAGGTCGTTTGGAAGGACACGAAAACCATTCCGACGTGATGGAGGTTGATAATCGCAATAACGCGAGCAATGGGCGTTTCATTGGAGTATCTCAATCTAAACGCGTTTTCAATGAACCATCATTTGGAAAGTCCAAAGACCAAGAACCCCCAATAAAAAAACGTCGCCGCGCCACAAAAGAGTGCGGAGTGCAGGTTTCCCCGCTTGGTCTCGAGTGGATTGCGATAATTCGTACATCTCAACAACTCACAAGTCAACACATGGAGTTTTTTGAGAAATAATTGTCAAATCATTCCATACTTATATACTTAACACTTTAAAAGATATTTTCATTTATGGCTCATTGAACCGGCGCTCATTACATGACGATCACAACGAATTTCTGCGCGCTCTCTATCCCTTGTTCAGTATCTCGAATAATTCTGTACGATTCATATCAGTACAAAATCAATTGAAGCATGTTAACTATGGTGTATATGCCATAGCGTTTGCCGTATCGTTATTATTTAGAGAAAAACCGGAGTATATCAGATATGATGAAGATCACCCAATTTCCTCATATCTCCAATTCCAATCCACCGGCACTCTTACCGTTCCATCAAATTCAACTGTTAGGAATACAAAGTTGCCATTGCGCATGACTGTTGCGTGACGTCATGTCACGTGTGATATCAGTAACGGTTTGTTAGTAAAGGACTCTTGAAGATGTCGATACGTTATTAAAGTGTACTCTCATTTATATTAAGTAGTCTATTAAATATATTTATTGTTTCATATCGTTTATAGTGAGGAATCGTGAAGTATTATTTTCTCCACACTTCTAATATCAACAAAAAGAACAGAAGGCATATTAAGTACGTTGCTGTGGGCACAAAAAGGCTTTAAATATTACTGATTGTATTCAGAGCGTGAGGGCGAAGAGTCTATCTTCATCTTCACATATAGATGAAAAGAGAATAAATGATTTAAGCGAGTACTCTACACACATTCAGTTAGACATGCCATGTAAAGAAATAGGTTCTCAATCATTGCTGCATGATGTGGATAGGAAGAAAGCAAAAGAAATGACCTGACCGGCAACGGTTTAGAAGAATGATAATCCTCTAAGAGAAAATTCGAGCAAGAAAAACGCAGAAATCTCGCCGATTTGAAGCCAAGAAAAGTTACATTCAATGAACAGCATACGAAAGTGTTCGAAAAAACCACCAAAAAATCTCAAATTTCATTTATTGTGAAGAAAGGTACTTGTATGGATCGTAAAGCAAAGCCGGAAACAATTCCAACTAAAGTCTGCTCTGAGCAATGCGTAGAAGAATTGACAGAGATAATCAGCCGAATGGAGAGAACTGTTCACGCTGAAAGTAAGCTAGAAGCTCAAAAGATAATAAAATGGTGTGTAGAACAACGAAAGAAGTACTTGAAGAATTTGAATCATTGGGCGGATACCCTTCGAAAAAATGCAGATCATCATCTTACTGAGACGCATGGTAAGGAAAATGAAAATAAAATAGTTGATCTTTAGAAAATCTAGGCATACAGCATCGACAAAATCCTTCTTTTCCGAAATGAGTTATGTATTTCACATCCCTAAGAAATTCAAAATTGAAATGAATTCGAAGGGATAGACAATGAATATATTACCCCTGATGAGAAATCGAAGAAAATATACACAATGGGTATGCAATGAGTATTGTAAAGTACAGCAGAGTGAAAGCTTACTAGAAGATGAAAGTTTCTCGAAACTTTGGCAGCGCAAAAATTCCGTACTTTCCGAGAATTTTTAAACAGTTGTGTTCCACAACATTCAGAAGACAAGTTAGGACATTCAGCCCAGTTTTACTTTGAACAAAATCCATGTGACTCTTTATTGTCTTCTTTGGAGGTGCTATCATCTCACTTTCCAAGCGTGAGAAATCTTAAACGACTCTTGTATAAACTCGATGAAACATTCAATAAGGTAGAAGATTTGGATGATGCTTTGGATTCAATGAACCTAGCTAAATTGAGACAGATCTCAAATGAGATGAAAAGATCAGGCCGATCCTTTAACCCACGTTCAACAGGGATCGATGATTTATATGAAGATGAAATACAGTCCAAGCATAAAAGTGCTTTCCTAGTCATAAACGTGCGAGATATGGCTGAATACGCTTGTATGTCGTGTCCAAAATTGCATCCAAAATGTTCCGTTAGGGTGATCAATAGATTACATAGTCCAATCCCATCGAAGTATTAGGAAGACTTACAGAATTTTGTGAAAGAGCATTCGTTTTTCTCGAGCGACTATATATGTGATTATTGTTTAGGAAAATTACGAAAATTATTGTAAGTCTTTACCAATTTTGCAAGTGGTATGATCTAGTCAGTTTAAAACCGAAAGATAAAGGTGCGAAATATTACACTCTGGGGTCTTCGTTATTCTTGAAAATACGAGAAGAAGGTGATTTAATCAATCACTGTAGAAACGATACTGCTACTGAACCAGAGAAATATTTCTTCGCACTATTACTCCTGTTCAAACCATGAAGAGATACAGACAAGTTGAGACGAGGCTTTTCGACTTATACGGGTGCATTTGAAAATGAAAAAGAGTCTCTGAGAGAGGCTTGTGAATATTCTACACAAATGGAAGATTTCCAAAGAGGAATAGAATATATTTCCGAGAAAATTTGTAATGAACTGGAAAAATCTCATGAAGAGATAATGCCATCACCGAGCGCACAAGCTGGGAATAATCCAAATGAAGGCAAAATGGCTATGAAAGAATTCCATGATATTGATGAAAAAGTAACAAAGAGTGTAGATTTGGGTGCGGTGATATCCCAAGCGAATGTTCATCAAAAGAGGATATTCGAAAATGTGAAACATATTTTAACTTCCAAGGAGGAAATATTACGCCTTTATATCAGTGGTGAAGGTGGCACAGGTAAGAGTGTCTTAATTGAGGTCATTCGAACATGGATCGCTAAAGAGTTGAATGGACAGACTGCAGTTACAGCTCCCACAGGTATTGTAGCTTACAATATCAATGGGTTGACTATTCATAGATACTTTCAACTTCCAATAGAACATAGTGATACCCCAAAACATAAGCAATTATCGGATGATTTATTGAAATTAATGCGTGAACAGATGCGAGACGTCAAGCTCATCGTCATCGATGAAATATCAATGGTGTCTAATACTACCTTGATGTACATCAACCAACGACTCATGGAAATATTTGCTATATGCGAATAGACTGATGGAAGGTTCGGTAAAAAACATATTCTCGTATTCGGAGATTTGTTACAACTACCCCCTGTTCGTCAAGATCCACCAAATATGAAAATCCTATTAAATGAAGTCGAAAAACGGTTAGGATCTATGTGTAGCGTCAATCTTTGGGTAGATTTTTTCAGCTATGATGAACTGACAATTAATATGCGTCAGCAAAAAGATAAAGTCTACGGAAATCTTTTATCACGTTTAAGGGTTGGCTGCTGTAGTGGCCGGTCTCGTTGCACGACCATGTGGCGTCTGCTGGTGATCAGTGTCCACGAACTTCCGCTGGATCATGTCGGGGTCACCAATTTGTGGTGGTGAGCAGGTGAAGGATAACGCCGGGTCGGGATGTGAACAAACGTTTATTTTTTAAACACAATTGTACAAGGGTGCGAGTTGGCCTTAAGCGTGGCTTGTCCTCTCGATGGTCTCCGTGATCTGTAATTGTATGATATGCCCAAGTGCTGGCTGGTGAGTAACTGTAGAGTGTGGCAAAATGTGGGGAAAGTGTGGGCGTGCGAATGTACGGGAAACAGGAGAAGGGATACTAGGGATCTCGACTGTGATTGGCTCGGCATCGTATTCTCGACACGTGACGTCGTGATGCCGGCTAAGTGCACAGGAAGGTTGGGTTCTTCGCTGGGACAGTTCTGGGTTATTCCCCAGGTTTTTATGGTAGGGATGGCGTGGGTCGGGTAGGTGCTAGGTCTAATGGGTTTTGAAAGGTCTAGACAGGATTGGGGAATTTACCCGGGAATGCCAGGGTGTAGTGGCGACGTAGTCACCACAGTAGTATAACAGCTGAAGACGTCGCATTATTGGAAACGCAGAAACTTGACATAAGCTCATCGAAAACTTCGAATCGCATCCATCCTCTAGCTCTGTACATAACAAATTTGCCACCAGACGCTGTGTGTTTACGAGCAACACGTTAACAAGGCGAATGTTTGAATATCATGATGTTGGAAGAAATTCATACAGAAGAGATAGTACTTATCTCTGAAGACTCAGTCGACTGTCGCGACTTCCATCTGCGGAAGAAAGCAATGAAAATTATGGAGCAGGCAGAAGAGGATGACCGTTCGTCTGCTAGATTAGCGAAAATCATAACTATCAAAATTGGAGCCCGAATCATGTTAAGACGAAACATTGATGTGACCATCGGTTTAGTCAATGGAACAATTGGTGTTGTAACATCTATCGCCCAATCCCTTGTGAAAGTAAAAGAATACATCAACTCCATCACCATAAAATTGGAATCTGGGCAAGAATATGCAATTGAACGTTGAGAGGTGAAATTTGAAATCATGAACGGTGCATTTATTTCAAGACGACAGTTTCCAATTTGTCTGAGCTATGAAATGACAATACATAAGAGCCAGGGTTTGAGTTTACGCAATGCTGTCATCGATATACGACAAACAATATTTTCTTATGGTGAAACTTACGTAACTTACGTTGCGCTACAAGAGTAACTACCCTAAAAGATGTTCATCGAATCAGCTTTGATCCATCTTTTGCCAAGACATCGATCTCCGCGATTGATGATTATAATAGACTTAGAGGGCAATATAGACCTGAATCGGGAAGAATTTCACTGCCGAAAAATACTGGCACAAGGCATCGGATATCCAATGGGCTTTCCAAAGTGGATCCATAGACGAGACACAACTCCCGAAAACAACGTGAAGTAATATTTCATCTGTTCGCGGCCGATGCAATTATAGTGGCGGGTCTACTTATACAAATGCAATCATTCCATGCATATTTCACTCCTCAATATTATGCCAAGCGTTGTTACTGACAACTGATGATGAACGTACAGTGATGAATTAACTTCAGCGAAAATATATAGAAGGGTCGAAAGCATTGAGTGCTGTTACCATCATAGGATTAGCTGGTAGTCAATTTCGTTAGAATTCGGGGAATTCGAAGGAGGATCGAGTGATATTCGTGAAGAATTTATGTCCAAAAATAATCCAATTTCAGAAACATATGCAACACTAAGTAACGCAACTCAATCGATGTAAAGTATGTGCTTATACGAAAACTTATAAAGAGACTTATGTCGTGATAAGTTTATGTTTGCATGGCGTGAAACAACCGGTGTCTTTGAATGATTTAATGGAAAAATCGTTGGCGAAATGGCATGACATCCTTGAATATTGTGATAATTGTGGGAAAATCACAGAAATTTGGCGAAATACGAAGATTACTAGTACAAATGGCGTATTGATTATCAAATTGAATATTTTTTCATTCAATAGTAAGAAGTTTAGACAGAAGACCAGCAAATGGAAGCTGAACGCCATTCCAACAACTACACTTAATGTCTGTGAGAAGTCGTATTACGTCAATAGAGCTGTTTTACATGGTGAAACCCAAGGGAAAGACCATTACAGTGGTGTTTTGAAAGGTCACAAGAGTGCGTAGATACATGTTGATGATTTGACCAATTACAAAATGCGATGGCCAAGAAACTCGAAGGACATTTATCTTATGTTTCTAGAGCAAAGCTAATCCAAATAGGGTGTCATATTATCTGGAGTCTTTTTTTATGACATGAGTCGTGTGATACGTAACTCCATCTGGTAGAATAGATGCTAGAAGTTTACTTCTCTTGGTTTGGAAAAATGATTGAAATCTCATAAAAATCAAACATAATTTTTGAAAAAATGGCCAAGCCCACGTTTCAATGCATTGTGTTTTGCACGGTTTCCCGGACTTCACTGGTTTCAAAAAATGCTGAAAATAAAAAAAAACCAAGCTTGTATAAATACACTGCCTTAGTTACGAAGCCACCACTCTGAATACAACGTTTATGCCAAAAACACCTGATATTTGGTCAAAAAAAAGATGTTCAAAAAAAACACCGCGACCAACGTACTTGGTGCGGTGTTTCCTACTAACGAGGTAGCCACGTCCAGCCCCGGCGGCTGCGACCCTGAGGATCCTGCTCCTGAAACGGAAAGGGAAAAAACCCCCTCGAGCACCAAACGGGGGAGACCAGGCAAGCAAATCGGGATACGCAGCATCCAACCAGTGGTAGTCCTGGAAAGACTGCCCCTAAATTCGCCGCCTCCTCACATCAAAGACTTTTGGGAGCCCTTCCAATCAAACCACTTCCTTCGAATATAGTTTCTATATTATTATACTTCATGTCCATTCAAAAAGTGCCCCAATTGCTTTAATAAACTTGATTTTTTATGTACAATTTCTCATGTCGCGAGCGCACCTAAAAATGCTCACGCAAAAAAGTGCCCAACGCGCCATAAGTTCAAGTTTTCACTTCTGCCTGCACTCCCGGAGTGCAACGATTTTTTTTTCATCTTTTCGTCCTCTTTCTTTTTTTTTATTACCACCAACGAGGTGTCAGTCTTCTTTTTTTTGGACTATTTGTTTTACTTCCATATACTGTTTTTTCCCCTTTCGTTATCAACTCAGACCATCGATGTTTCTTTCCAAAACACCCATTCAGTCTTAATTTTGCTTTTCTTTTTCTCCTACATCACGTTTCAGTATTTTAAAGTGTGTGATAATGGTCCACGTGGCCCAGATATTATAAGACTGATGAGCAAATAAATAAAACTTATGTTAAGTATCTTTGAAGTTTCCTTTCGGCTCCTCAGTCATCTCAGGTCGTAGGTTCGACCACGGACGCCGAACCCCAGATTCAAACACCAGACACAGGGTGGACCAGCCAAGGCCCATCCTCAACAAACAACACCAAGACCTACCCGGATAAGGAACGTCAAAGGAGGGGAGTGTAACGAACATTTGGGGATGTCTGTTCTGAGGACACCTCGCCAGGACAACAACACCCTGCGACGTCCCAAAAATCCGTGGATTTGTTAGTAGAAGAAGAGAGAGAGAGAGAGAGAGCCTAGTAAAGTTTCGGTTCCACCCCGGGGTGGCTAACACCGTGTTTTTCATTTTGATTTTCCACACCACTGTGTGGCGAGATTTTGGCGTTCTCTTTTTTTTGTTTGTTGTGCTTTTCCGTCCAGCTAAAAATTGAATTACGCATTTTTGAGGGATTATGGGGTTATCGCGAAGAAGGGCAAATTACCAGCCATCCGCTGACTCCCATGGGAATCCCCCTTTCTGTTAATCTCGCGGGGAATGAAAAAGCCCGGTAGAGATACCGGCGCTCCAAATTGAGGGATTCAATAAGATTAATTGTCTTCGTTTATCTTTTTGGGTGGAAGTTCACACGGAGCAAGAACAGCCCGTGCCTCCGGTGAATTGCCAGGCTGTTTTTGTAGTTAGGGAAATAAGTAGGATTTGGGGCATCGCGTTTATTTAACTTTATAAATCCCCCGAAAATGAACCCGCGGGAAACGCGAAAAACGCCAAGTTATTATAAAAAACGTTCATCCGTTCGAAGTAAGACATTCTTGGAATGAGCGATTCCAAGAAAACATCGATTTTCTCAACCCCTGCAGGAATGCGAGGGACACAACGATCCGATCCAGAAATTCGGACACATTCGCGAGACCCCCGGGAAAATGGGCGTGTCCTGTCAAGCCCTCTCCCGATCATAGCACGTCGATCAGGGAGTCGATCAGTCGCGATCTATGGGTCAATGGAATTAGTCGTCCCTTAAACAGTACAATAGTGTATAAGCATAAGTATAATTCCTCTCGGATTAAAGTGAGACATGGGACGTAAAGAGAAGAGGAAGCATTGGCCAACTACCGCGAGTTTTTATTCTTAATTACTCGTTTGAATTAGTAATCAAAGCGTCGGGATTTGTTCTCCCCTTTTGGGTGGTTTTCCCCTTTTCATGTGTCGATCAGCTAACCCCCCATTTCGACTTCCCCGTTGTGTGAAGTTCTCGAGCAACGCGTGGTGTAATTACGGTGCGCGATTCCACTGGGCTTCCGGTGGCTGTAATTTGAGTTGTGCCGACTCGATCATTGAGAAATTTTACGGAAATACAGAGTAAAGTTTTCCGCGTCTGAGGGTGTTTGATTTATAAAAATCGATTCCTTCCCGAGTTTACGCGATTTTCCCGTTCGCGGGTATTTAGTGTGGTGTCCCCCAAACGTGGTGGGTTTTTCGTCTCTCTCTCTCTCTCACTCCTTCAGACGCATAGGAGAAACCCCCTACTTTTCTGGGAATTATGGGAAACTAATCGCGGTTATCGGAGATTATCTGGCTGCGTTTGGGAAGATCAGAAACTCCATTTTTTTTATATTTATATATATAAGAAAAAGTAGTAAAATGGCAAGGAGACTTTGAAGTGTTAATTTGAAATTTGGTAACACGGGTACCAAAAGATAAGGGATTTCACCCCTTGGTAATTATGAAGAGAATTAGATTAATTTCCGTCAATGTTCAAAGCCTCCCCTGAAACAACCCATTGTTTAATAAAGAGTGTTTAAAAATAGATAAAATATATTGGTTTTCTGAGATATTTCTGTCCATTTCATTTCACTTTTTTAGTCATCGAGGATAGAAATGCCCAAAAGTGGAGATTCGCTAATGGCCCTGATTCCACCGGAAACCTGCCCCTCTCCATAACCTAGCATGCTGAGCTAACCGGGGACCGTTACCTTTCTCGAGGATTGAGTTGGTTCCGTTTTTGTTGTTAATGTTATGTGATTGGTGGCGGTTTGAGCGTTTTTTGGAATTTGTATATTTCGATTCTAGGGGCTTCTAGTTTGGCGATTCTGGCTTAAAAATCTGGCGCCGATCGGTTTATGTGTTTTTGGGATTTAACTGGATCCAAGGGAAGTAGGGCGAAGGTAATGGACATTTTCTCATCCCCATAGGAAATATCACGTTACAAGGTGTATCCCTCCAAGTAGCACCGGAACTTGGCTATGGACCAGGTCACAGCGAGACGTTCGAGTTCCGTGACGGTGTACTTTTTCTCTACGGAGGTCAATGCACGACTCGCGAAGGGGATGACTCTCTCCTCCCCCTCGATGACCTGGGTGAGGACTGTTCCTAATCCGACGTTGCTGGCATCCGTCTGGAGCGGAAACGGAAGCTCGAAATGCGGACACTCCAGTGTAGGGGCCGATGTTAGGTGTCCCTTTAACGCCTCGAAGGCAGCGCGCTGATCTTCGGAGTTAATCCTCTTTAAGACAACTCTATTGGTATCACTTCTTTCTCAATTCTTCACAAAAAACATTGAAAATGGATTGAAAATATTAACCTAGGATCTCGATTTCAAATCGTCATTCAAAAACCCAGCGCAATTCAATGGAATACCTAAGGTAAAATCGAAATGATACGAATCGCCTCATGAGTCTCGCAATTTTTTGATAATGATTCTCCATTGATATCAACAGGTATTCTGGAGCTTGTCTTCAACGGTTAAAACATCTATGATGACTCCACACATTGTAATGTAAAAATCTCAACGAAGTCCATACAGTATACATTTTCTCACGTCGATTTCACTGCATGTCTACGTTTCACGGGGTATTTTTTACACAACTCCTCGTATACCTTGTCCCGTCATTTTGCGTTTACCTCACACACTTTCTCGAGCATTCAACTATTGTTATGAATGCGATAAGTTATTGGCACATGTTTTTCCGTAATTATATATAATCGAATTGTCTATATGTGCGACATGAAGAAAAAGCATGGTATTGATTTGACCGTCATTCCCAAACTTTTGGAGCACCTGCTGCCCCTTTTCACGTTACCAAATGCCGGAGACGCGATGTTTATTGCACGTATATCTCCGTGCGACTCTACAGAATAACTTGAGAATATCCGGGAAGGTTTTCTTTGTTAAAGCTTACCAAAGGATTGATCTAGCTACCTACAATATGGTAACTTATCATGAGAATATAGTGACACAGTAAAAAAAAGATGTGTATAAAATTTATGCACGACAGAAGTGAAACTTCTTAGCCATAGATTGTGTTACGTCAAAAATACTAGGGAAACAATGACTCGAATAAATGACGTCACTCTTCCTCTTAATAACTTGCAAGTACTTGAAAAGTCACTTCAAGTTAATAGAGAGGGAACAAGAGAATATGTTTGAATAAGAATTTGAATCCCAAAAATGAGAGTTTAAAGGAAGGAAATTTTAACGAGGTTCCTGTTAAGAACCGTAGGAGAAATGTGGAAAATATAATAAAAACGCAAAACAAAATGTTGTTCATAACAAAATGACTTTGGAGAGTCTTATATTTAACATGAAGAAATCAAAGATTTTTCACTTACAGGTTTAGTTGAAATCCGTTACAATTATTCGGATTTACCCGAGTGGAAATTTCCTCAGGCCGCTCTGATGTTCGATCAGTATTTGATCCGGTATTCGTCAGGTTTGGCTGATCAGGCCATGCCTGATGAGGAACTGATCAAGTTTTGATCAAGTGACCCTGTTCCGAACTACCTAAGATAAATTATGATCAGGTTCTGATCTGATCGGCATGACCTTAATTTGATATCAGGTCGCCTGAAATAAAACGGATCACATTCTTATCTACCTGATATGATGTCAGTCATTATGCACGGGGTTATGAAACATTATTCTGATGAGGTTGGGATGTAACTCAATTGATTTCAGGTTGAACAGAAAAAGACCTGAGAATGAAATTATAAAATTTTGCATATATGTACTTTGAAAAAAAGTCGAATGCTGGCTTTTTGTGTGAATATTTCAGTATTGAGTTATTTTCATCATTCCAGATAAATTAATTACTTTCGTTTCTTTACCTCTCAATTTTATAAATATATTAAATCATTATATGCCTGAATCACCGAGATACCAGTTACCCATAACCTCAATTTTCGAAGCGTACACGTGTTGTGTGAAGGAAATTGAGTGAATTTAACTTGAGTTTTTAAAATTGGAAAAAAATATTATTGACAATTAGCGACAATGAGTGATGATACGGAAAGAGGTGCACATGATCGGGAAGTGACCAGGTTACGTGTAAAAAGATTTCGAAAATTTCGACGTGAAAATAAAATTAATGAAAAGAGTGCTGCTGGAACCTCATCATCTGTCAGCATTGACAACTGTACCAACATTGCAATGGATGTGGATGAACATATCTCATCAGATATTCACGAATCTGATGAGATGAACCGATACGCTTCAGCTGGAGATGTAAGGCTGGATCTTTCTGCTGAATTTTCTCAGTTGGAAGACTCCATGAAATCGGATCGGAGTGATCTATTGGGTAATTTTGGGGAAAATGAAGGGGATTATAATGATGCTACACTGAGTGAAGAGGAAGACAATAATATTGAATGCAACGAAGATGAAGATTCCACAGAGGAAGAAATATTGATGGAGGCAAATGAATTAGATGAGGTGGAAGAGCTTCGTCAATGGGCGAAAAAGGCCAAGAATTTGCCTCACAGTGATCTCGATAGTCTTCTAAATATATTGCGGAAAACCAAATATCCTGCATTACCGGCGACAGCGAAAACATTTCTAAATACAACTGGTGCAAAATATGACATTCGAACATTCGACAATTCAAATGATAGTCAATATGTATATTTCGGGGTAAGCCAGCATTTGAAGGAAATAATTAATGTTAAACTGCACATCAATCGTAGAATTTCATTGTTGATCCATATCGATGGTGCTTCCCCATTCAAATCTAGTAACAAGCAAGTCTGGCCAATACTAGGTAAAGTTTTTTTCGAACCTGACATTTATAAAGTATTCCCAATTTCTCTTTACTGCGGTATTGGTAAACCAAAAAATATTCATCAATTTTTTGATATTTTTGTTGAGGAACTAAACATTTTGATGGGCAATGGTGTTGTCATCGAGGGACTCCAGTTCGAAGTTGATATAAAGGCGTTCATTTGCGACAGGCCTGCACGATCATTTGTAAAATGTATTAAAAATCATGGTGCAAAACGTGCCTGTGAACGCTGTGCTGTCCACGGAGAAAGAATCAAAGGCCGGACTGTCTATCTCTCTACAGAAGCGTCACAAAGAACGGACAAGACTTTTCGCGACCAGGAGGACCCTCTACATCACGATGGGTTATCACCTCTGACTGCTCTTAATCCACCTATTGACATGATCAAACATTTTGTATTGGATGTTATGCACCTGTTATGGCTGGGAATTATGAAGAAATATTTAGTCGATATTTGGATAAATGGTGATCGCGAAACAAGATTTAGTTATTGTCAGAAAAATCTATTGTCAAGATATTTATTAATGATCAAAAGTCAAGTACCTTCAGAATTTCAACGCTCGACGGCATCATTGACGGATATTGGAAAATGGAAGGCAACCCAATTTCGATTCTTTGCCTTATATGCTGGGCCGATAATTTTGAAAAAATGTCTCGGGCAGAAATTGTTCAAACATTTTTTAATTTTTCACGTGGCTTGCAGAATTTTAAGTTGTAAAGAGTTGGCAATCACTCTTAATTCGAAGGCAAAAACATTTTTACGAATATTCATCCTGTTGAGTGCAAAACTATATGGAAAATTCACGCTAGTCTTAAATGTTCATACTCTTCTACATGTACCTGATGACGTCATCAATTTTCAATGTCCAGTGAGTGATATCAATGCATTCCAATTTGAGAGTGCATTAGGAAAATTGAAAAATATGTTGAGGACTGGATATCGCCCATTAGCGCTCAAATCTGTCGACGCCTTCATGAACAAGTTTTTGCCAACAGTGCAAAACCCGAAATACCACCAGTTGTCAATATTTTATCCCACCTTCGCCCTAGTGCATCTGGAAGGAGGATAATCAAGAAAATTTCATTTAAAAATACGATTCTCACTAGCAAAGTTCCAAACAATTCAATCTTATTAAAAACCGGTGAAATAATAGAAATCGAAGACATGTTTATTTTGCCAACTGAGCCTCTAGTCATCAGGATATCTGGACAATCGTTAAGAATCACAAAACCTATGTTCCAATATCCATGCGATTCATCAGTCCTAAAAATGTTTTGTGTATCGAGACGAGGAAGCAAAAGGTTTTGCTGCAAATTGCAGGACGTTCGTCATAAGATGATCACTCTGGATCTCAGCTCAGATGAAGAAGCATGTCTAACCCCTTCACCATCTCCAAGCAGAGTACGCTTCAAATCGTTATCAACGCCTCCACTACCAGGACCACAGTCATTAAATTATGAAATTAATCAGTTTTATTTGTCATTAGAGGAAATTAAGGATTTTGAATTCATCAAATTTACATCGACTATGATTAAAAACTAATAAATGTAATTTAATTTAATTTAGTTACAGAAGAGTCTGCAACGCAAATGAATTGACGAACTGATATATTTGAAGTAATCGTTTGAATTGCAAACTCCACGTGATCTACTGTCAATTTGTAATTGAATAAATAAAATTTTATGTTGTCTATCTTTTCAAATTTTATGAGTAATTCTTTACCGTTAGTTGAGTCAATACGACAGCATAAAAATCTGTTTCCTGATAAAACCGTGGCAACTCTTTCCCACGAAAAACATATTGTCTTTAATATTCTCCAAAATTCTTGAGAGCCATAAAATTTCGACGGATGTCCTCTTCCCAAGAATGCATGTAGACCCTTTTTTTTTCTATGTCGCGTCACAGCGATGGGCCCAACTTAGCCATGTGCAACGCGGCAAATTCCGAAATAATTTACACCCCGCAATAGTTTTTTTTCCAACCAGAAAATTTTCTTTTCCCCCTCTTCCTACAAGGGAACAATGGCACCCACTCTTCAGTTTTGTACTGGAAGATTTTCAGTAATTTAGTACACCAAAAGATTTCAACGAGACAACGAGATACAACCCTCTGTTGTAACTATCCCAAAATCCAATACAACATCTACCGTGCAAGAGTATTGACAATAAATTTTGAATTTGTGTGTTGTGTGTGAAGCAATTTATTAAATTTGTGATTAACAGTTCTTGTAAATTTAAAAGAAAAGATTTATTAAAATATATCGTGTGTTTTTTTGTGAATTGTGCACAATACACGGATAGAATATTTCTAAGGAGTAACAATGACGCAAAAGGTAAGTCCTATCAATAATAAGAATTACAAAATATAATAGGTGAATTAACTCATGTAAGCAGTAGCAACGGACTAGTTGTGGCTTATGTAAACTTTGCAGGTTAGAAAATTCTTAACATCCATGTGCATATAATAAATTCCATTTTTGTAAATTATGTTGTAGAAGGGATTTCAAGGAAAGGATTACGAGTATTATTTAGGCCATTTTTATGAAGATGGAATTGAGGGAATTTTTGACGTAGCTCTTCAGAAATGGATCACCTGGAATGATGAAGAGAACCTATTCTACTGCAAATTTCACGCAGGGGATAGTGAGAAAGAAAAAGAACTGACCACATCCTTATTGAAGAACGCTCAATTACCTCCCAAACATTGGAAAAAATATCCAATAAAAATCAGAGGAGGAGCAAGTGAGTAAAATCTTTAGGTCGTCATTTCTTTCAACAATTCATTTAAGTATTTACATTGCTATGTTATTACCCATTTGTGAACAGACACATATGAAGCAGCACTGGAACGATTGATTCGTTTGAAGGACGATCCTTACGGTTTCAGTACCTCAAACGAATCATATGGAAAAACGCAGATCGATGATCTGCGAAAAAAACTCCAGAGAAGAAGAGTAATCTCAAACCAGGACGAAATTGAAGACCTTTTTTCTGCCGTTATAGACGCTGACGAATCTTGTACCGGCTTATCGTCAGAGGTGGATTCTGATAGTTATGGTGAGAATAATAATTATTTCATGTATGGAAAAATTAGGATTATTATTTCATAAGTTCTCTGTTGTTTCCCCTCCTAGTTCCCCGTCGCTTTCGTCCGAGGCGAAAGCTGGAGTCCCGCTCAAGGCTAAATAACAGGGAACTGCGACGATCTAGATCTGCATCTCCTCTCCGAAATCTCAACTGTAAACTCGATTACGATGGCCATCGTTCGCCATTAAGGAAGCAAAATGCACGTGAGTTAATAGATTTTTTTTTCAATTGGATGGTCACTGTCATTAACTTCAAATTACTGGACTTCTTCAGTATGGTAAAAAAAGCACAAGAATATTAAAACGATAGAATCAGTACCTTCATCTCGACAGATTTATCATTTTTTGAATTTCTAGGTCCAGTTCGGGGCACAAACAAATTGAAAGAGTTCTCCACTTCTGAGATTTGCCCAAGAAGCTCGTCAACAACTAGTAAACTAATAAAAGACGATAGCAGCTCTATTCCACCATGGAGGTTAAGCATGCGTGATTTTTCACGTGCATCTGATTCCATCAGTCGTGAAACCACGCTGGTTGGAGATCAAGACATCAAGAAGATGGAGGATACTCGTCTACAACGTATTGACAAACATCTGCTATCTTTGACAGCAGCGGTTGGTCAGCTTCAATCACAGTTAGTCCGAGCTCTTGCAGGAATTAATGAAATTAAACAACAAAATGCTGAGGCCGTTATTGTGCCTGCGAATCGAGGTCCAGTCGTCGAACTTCATCAATACTTTTGTGAGACTCTAGAAGAATTCACAACCTTCAATAATATGCTTCGAGATGATCCAGAATATCGCAATTTGGTGGTAAAGATTCAAGTGAAAATAATATTCGCTATGCTTAAATTATTGACAATTTAAATATATGCCCATATTACGTACATAATGGTTTATTTCTGTTGCAGTGCTGTGTCTTAAAAGCCCACATTAACCTTGATGATAAACTGCAATACAGCATCGGAAAGATCCTGCGAAGTCTGGTGCATAAAAATATACTCGAGCATTATACTGCCCGGAAGAACACAGAACCGAAAGGACTGATAACCGATCTACAGTTGTGGAAATATATCAAAGGTACTTTTTTATAATGATAGTATAATATTTTGTAATGAATGATTTTGTAATAATTTTTGTTATAATTTTCAGCTCAATTAGCAGAAGAAGCTAGACGTCAGGGGAAGCCTGAAATCAAGGAGAAGGATTTAAATTCCGCTTTGAGTATGGCGATAAATAATTATAAGTCCTCCAAGAAACGTCCCAACAACGACCGAGAAACTCAATAAATAATAATTAAAATAATAATCACTTATCACTTATCATATTTAGACGGTCCTGTCCGGAGGTGCAATCAGCCTCTCGGCCATTTCACACCCTGCCCTCAGGCAGCCGTCTAGTCGCTGGTATCGAGTATATGTGCCCTACGAGCTAACTCATAGAGCCCCTTGATCCCGTCCCTGTCGACACGTATATCTATGCAAGTAGACCCGAAGACATTCCATCTGGCTTCATCGAGTCCGCTGCATCTTGTGCATAGGTGAAGAGGATCCTCCTCTGTCAGCCCGCATCTTTTGCATAGGGGGTCAGTCCCCTTGCCTATCCTTGATAAGTACAGAGCCAGGGGCCAGTGTCCAGTGATAAGCCCCACTATAGTACGGAGCTTAACCCTGTTTAGGCCCAACAGGGTCTCTGCCATCTTCCTAGTGGGTTCTCCTAGGAGGGATTTCGTGTACCTGGCACCCGTCTCCGAGTCCCATCTCTCCACGATCCTCCTATCCGCACGTTCCTTGACCAGGTCCTTCACAAAATCGGTGTGCACGCCTACGTGCTCCACCTCCCCCTGAAAGCCCCTGCAACTACCGTTCTTTGCTAGCTCATCAGCTTTTTCGTTGCCTTTGATGCCAGCGTGGCCCGGAATCCAGGCCACCTCGAGCCGATTATTTACGGCAATTTCCTCCATCAGCTCGACGCATTCACTCACCAACTTAGAACAACACTCATACCTGAGTATTGCCCTCAGCGCGCGCTTGCTATCTGAGTAGATGAAGATCTTTTTGCCCTTGTCCCCTCTCTCCAGGATCATCCTGGCGCAGGCTCTTAGGGCAGCTAGCTCAGTCTGGAGCACGGTTGCGTGTGAGTCCAGCCCAATGGTCCTCGCTATTGCGGGCCCCTCTGACCAGACCCCCGCACCTGCCCGTCCGCTCACCCGTGATCCGTCCGTATACCAGACTAGTCCACGGGGCGGCACCCAGTCCGCATCCTTTCCTGACGGGGTTTCCCCCCATCCAAGATTGACCGAGAACTTTCTGCGAAAGTGCCATCGGGGTCTGCAGGCGTCAGCACCGCGCGACAGTAGCCCTTCCAGCTCTCTGTCCGCGCGGAGGACACTAGCATGCCCATTCCTAGCTCCTTTCCATGTTCACTGTAGCCGCAGTCTTGCGGCCGCTCTTGTTGCCTCTTCCCTTATAATTAGGTGTGGAGGTTGCATAAAGAGCAGAGCCTCCAACGCTGAGCTGGGGGTCGTTCTGAGGGCCCCTGTTATGCCCAGCATCGCAAGCCTGCCTATTTTGTCCACCGCTTTCCTGTGGCAGGCCTTGTTCAAGGCTGTCCACCACACTGCGGCTGCGTATGTTAGCTGTGGGGTCATAATGGCCGTGTAGATCCATTTGACCATCCTCGGCCTTAGACCCCATGTGCTTCCAAACATTCGCCTGCATGCCCAGTATGTCATAGTGACCTTGCTAGTCTGCATGGCGATATGCTTTTTCCAGCTGAGCTTCTTGTCGAGCCAAATACCTAGGTATTTGACCTCACTCGAGAATTCCAGCATTGTGTTATAAATGGAGGGAGCTTTAACAGCACCCCTCCTTCTACATGTGAAGTGCACCATCTCCGTTTTGCCTGGATTTACCCTTAGGCCCTTCGATGTGCACCAGTGCTGAACATAGTCCAGCGCCTTTTGCATTTTGCTGTGTAGCGTGCTCGTGTTCCTGCTAGTTACCAGCAGTGCCACATCATCTGCGTATGCGACTGTCCTTACCCCCAGTTCCTCGAGTCCAGTGAGGAGGCCGTCAACAACGAGGAGCCATAGCAGAGGAGAGATAACCCCCCCCCCTGCGGGCAGCCCCTCCCTACCGCAGCCCTTACCTCACTGTCCCCAAGGGTGGAGTGGACAACTCTTGTTCGGAGCATGCCGGCTATCCATTTGATGACCGTTTTCTCGATCCCAAACGTTGCCGCAGCTTTCTCCATCGTATCAAAGGCGGTATTGTCGAAGGCCCCTTCGATGTCTATGAAGACGCCAAGGGTGTCCTCCCCCTTTTCCTTCGCATTTTCTATTGTGCCCACCAAGTGGTGCAGCGCAGTCTCAGTGGATCTGCCAGCTTGGTAAGCATGTTGTGAGGGGCATATCTGATTAATCCTCAGTGCCCCCTCCTTAATGTGCCTATCGACCAGCCTTTCCAGCGTCTTCAATAAGAAGGAGCTCAGGCTGATCGGTCTGTAGGCTTTCGCGTTGTCGTAGCTGCATTTACCCGGTTTGGGGATAAAGACAACCCTGACTTCCCGCCACCTGCCTGGCACGTAGCCCAATGCCAGGCAGGCCCTGAATGCCGGTATCAGTCTGCGCAGGAGCAATGGCCCCCCTCTTCGCAAGAGGGCCGGATGTATCCCATCCGGACCTGGACTCTTGTACATTTAGAAGGAGTCCACCGCCCATTGCAGCCTGTCCAGCGTTACTATTCGTGCGGCTAGCTCCCAGTCGGGATCGCCGCTTCCTGTTCGCTTCCAGTCCACTTCCGGGCACTCTCCTGGAAGCTCTATAATAGAGTCCGGAAAGTGCGCGCGAACCAGATGCTCAAGGACCTTTCGCGGTTCTGTGATGGTCTCTCCGCTTGCCAGCGTGATTCCACCCAGCCGTTGTGAAGGGCCCCCCGAGAAGACTCTGCGAAGCCTGGAGATGCCTGAAAGCGCCTCCAGTTCCTCACAGTATGTCCTCCAGGTGAGCTCCTTTGATCGTTTTATGAGCCTCTTGTACTCTCTCTGCACATTTCTGTACAGAGTCCAGTCTTCGGCCCTCTTCGATTTGTGCGCTCGGTTCCCGAGTCTCCTGGACTGGCTTCTCAGCCTGTCCAACTCACGGCTCCACCAAGGCACTTTATTTCCCATCCTGCATCGTCTAACCGGGCATGCCGTCTCGAAGGACTCAGTTAGGGCAACGTGGATTCTCTCCACCTCGTCCTCTAACCGGTCCTCCCTGCAGGGCCTAACGCGTCCTACCCCGAGCCTTTCCTCCAGGTTCCTCTCGAAAGAGTCCCAGTCGGTGGCCCTTGGGTTTCTGCGCAGGCGGTCCTGCTGCGGTTGGGCACAGCCCTCTATGCTGAATCTGACGCGTCGATGGTCAGAGAGTGTGTCCTCTCGGTCCACCCTCCAGTCCCTGCATCGCCCCGCCAGCCGGCGGGTGCACATGGTTACGTCAATGATACATTGACAGCGAGAAGTGACAAACGTGGGCCTCGAGCCCCTGTTTAGGATCTCCAGGTCCACGTCTGCCATAAATTCCAGGAGAGCAGTGCCCCTGTCATTACATCTTTCGCTGCCCCACACCACGTTCTGCGCATTTGCGTCACACCCTATGATGAGTGGCAGCTTCTTAGCTCTGCAGTGATTCACCAGATCACGCAGCTCTTTGGTAGGTGGTGGTGTCGACGAGTCATGTGGGAAGTAAGCCGAGCAGAAAACTATATCCTCCGCACCGGCCTCCCCCCGAAGTCTCACGACAACCGCCACCAAGTCTCTGTGGCAGAAGTTGGCCATTCCCCTGGCTCCGCACGCTCTTTTGACAGCAATGCAGGCCCTGGGGCCCAGGTCGCCCCGAGCATAGAAAAGCTCCACCTCGCCTCCAGATAGGCCTTTTACTGAGCCTCCGTGTTGCCAGGGCTCTTGCATAAGGCATATGTGTGTATGCTCTATTGCTAGACTGCGACTCAGCAGGGCAGTCGCAGCCTTGCAGTGTTGCAAGTTAATCTGGGAGCAGTGGACTAGCCGAGAGCCTAAGCCGTCTCCCTGCATATTGCCCTCTGCTCCTTCCCCCCTCCTTCGCCTGGCCATTGATGGGCCATTAGGCAGGGCCGCCTGGTGGTGCCCTACCCTGCCCCGAGTGGGATGAGCCCGGCAGGGCCGAGTTGAGGGTCCCTTGAGACCCCCTCCCAGTTCCCGCCGCGCCCCCTCTCACCAGAGGCGGCCTTCCTCTTCGGCCCTTCGTGCGTCCGCTCAGCGGAGGCCTTGCAGGGGCAAGGGGGTCCCTCTGTAAGAGGGAGCCTTCCTCGCTCTCCTTTTCCCTTCCCTCATGGGCGCCTTCCCCGGCAGTTCCTGGGGCACTCACCGAGCCACTCGGACCCTTTGGCGCTCCCTCCTGCCCTCCCCCCTCCCCTGCGATCCCTGACTCCCCTTGGTCGGCGATCGCTTTCCCCTGGCCTGGCTGCGCTTGGGGCGCCTTTCCCCCCGCCGCTCACCGCTGGGTCTCGTAGAAACGAGCCCGGCCGAGGCAGTAGAAAGGGGCCATCCCCATGCCCTTCAGGGCCTCTAGAGATTTGGGGTCAACACCCAACACCAGGTTGAGCCCCTCCTCCCCGCTCCGGCAGTCCCAGACCCTCCACTTGCCTGTGGTGAGGGCCCTGTTCTGCTTTCTCAACCTCTCAAGGGCCACAGCTGCTCCTACAGGTTTTCCCGGGAGAAAGGCCGTGACTCTGATCAGTTTTTGGAGCGCTTCCTTATCCATCATGATAAGGGAGACCCCTTCCCAGGGTGCCAGGGTGGGCACCACGGACTTCAGCCACTCTCTTGACTGACCGTCCGTGCATGCCACCCACAGCACGCCATCCTCAAACCAGTGGCCGTCAAAGCTCGGGAGCTGACCTTCCATGTCAGTCTCGAACAGTGACGCCACTAGCGCCTCCTGAACCAGGTCGGCTTGCTCCTTCGTCAGAGACAGCTCAGGATGGCCAGTTGGCACTAAGGCCACCTTGCCGCCACCCTTCGCCGCCTCTCTGAAGGAGGTTGCCCCCAGTCCTTCCATGGCCCTCAACTTTTTCGTGGGCATGGCCACATCGGGGGGAGTGGATCCTGAGGACCTGGGCCTCTTGGGCCCTGTCCCCTGTTCCTCCTTATCCCTAGACGCGGTCTCTACCTGCGGAGATTGCTGATCCCGCGAGGCATCGGCTTTCAGCCTAGCCTGGCGGGCCCGGCGCTTCTCCGCACCCGTCCTACCCCTTCTCTTCCTCCCCTGGGTAGGGTCAGCGACAGCGGGCCCACCACTGGCGGGCCCCTCTGAGGCTGGCTCCTCCACAACTTCCATTTGGATCAGCGCTTGTTCCCCTTCCGGGGCCCAAGTGCTGATCGTGCTCTCCTCCGACCTACAAGCCTCTGCCGTTCCCTCAGAGAGGGCACCGTCATCGGCGTTAAAATTTTTATTATTTGTTGGGTCCATGTTATTCCCACGAGTAACCAGGAAAAGAAGGTCCACCCCCGCAGAGCCTGGATGCGGAGGTAAGGCATGCATACAATGGGGTGCTGCCTGGTTCCCCAAGGGTATCGTTTGCGACACTGTTCCCCAGTGTCATTCAGCCCTCGGCACGATAACTTCCACCTTAGCTTGGGGAGTCTGGTCCGCGGCGATGCCTTGGGTCTTCCTGACGGGTTTTTACTTCCGTATGTCGACGTTATAGCTGTCGCTGGCCGGGTACTGAAGTGTGCCCCAGGATCCTGGAGTCAGGTGCTGTTGTTCAGCCTCCTTTCTCCGTTCCCGAGGTGCCACTCTTTCTCCGGCCGTCCCCCTATCCGCCACCTGGGGACGCGCTCAGTTGGTGACTCAGACCGTCCCCTTCGTCTCGTTTATAGAGCACGTCCAGGGCTGAGTAAAATAATAATAAAATAATAATAAAATAAAAATAATTTAAATAATTTAAATATGTATCTGTTTATATGCCAAATATCAATATTGTAAAAGAGTTGTGATAAAAATAAAAAGCAATAAAATTGAATCCAATTTAGATCTTGCAACTTTTGTCTGAATTTGACTTAATAAACCGGATCCAATTCAGAACTGGAGACTTGATCCAGTCTGGAACCGGTGACTTGATCAAATCCTGATTCAAAACGCCGTTACACTACTGATCAGGGCTTGGTCAAGTCATCATGTCATTTTCTGATCTAACATCAGGCGCAACTTGATCCAATCCTGGTTTGGACCTGATCATAATTTCCACTCGGGTAACTCTGGATCTTGAAGTATAACAACTGTCGCGAAAGACAGTGTACGAAAAAAATTTTCTAACACACAAGAATTTACCACACTGATAATTTTTAATACTCAAGTTTTCAATTACTTCTTGAGGAGTCAAGGAATAAATGTGGACTTGCCACGGAATACAGAACTGATCTCAATACTGATCTTAACTGATGCTTAACTATGCTTAACTGCGCTGAACTGAGGAGGAAATACACGGGGATGTGGTTTTATATCTTCAACCTGAGGGTGTGTCCTTAGATATGAAGAAAATTAGGGGCCTAATGGTTACTAACCTTTGGAACACGATTTGTTATACTTCGTACTCTAGTCTCGATGCTTCAGGGTCAACTCCGATCCCTCCACATCAGACATTGAAAATGTGGGCGCACTTTTCCTACCCCATTGTACCAATGAGAATTGTTTCGGGAGGTCCCATTTTCTCCTTCCACAATTTTTAATACTAAATTGGACATTGAAAAACAAACTAAAATAAAGGAATTTTATCAAGAAGGTTTTTATCACTTCCTGTTACAAGGTAAATTCCATCAAGAGCTTTGGAATCAAAGGAACTCAATCTTCCCATTTATTTTAGGCTTAAATATGAATTGAAGCGAAACTTATTATCAAGGAACCAAACGAAAATATAGAGCGTGGATGGATATTTAATGTGATAATGACCCTATTCGAGTCCACGTCTGCCAACGAGTTTCCTCTGATGTATCGACTGAAAAATGATCAGTTAGTTTGCTCATATGCAGTAGGTCCTTATGTGTCCCAAAGTAAACAATGCAACATGGAGAGCATGATTCCCAGGTTTTGATAACAAGATAAATTTCAAAAGGTGACTTCGTAAAGAAAGTACACTCGTATGCAGCTGACTATTATGAATCTTAAGACAAATAATCTAACGTGGGAAACACGATTTCAAAATGTTGATAACGGGACAAATATTCAAAATGTTGATAACGGGACAAATATTCAAAATGTGTATTTTTCGACGGATGTTACAATTGTTAAAAAATTTTGTCTGAATTTTTTGTGATTATTTTTTTCATCCCACTTTCAACCACTCAAATGGTGGCATTTCCCGTCACGTGGTACATGTAAGAGAGTTTTACTTCGGATATTTTTCGGATATTTGCCTGTTTGTTGCTAAGCAATGAAAATATTCGATAAACAATTTGTACGCGTTTCAAACCCCAAAACTGTCATTACAAAAAATCAAGTTCAAAGACTTTACCTCGACATGAGCAGATTTGGAGGAGAATCCTTGGAGATTATTGATCAGAAAATTAAAAATAGTGTTCCTAATAATACAGTGAAGACAAAAGCCAGAATTTGGGAACAATTCTCTGCATTTTGTGCAGCCAGAAAATATACTGGAAGCCACAACTACCAGTCAAAAACCATACGACATGACTCCTTCATTTGTTTGCAACGAATCTATCGGGAAATATTCGATAATTTTGAAGCACTTGTGGTATTATATGTGATAATTTTCGGAAATTCTTATTGAGCCACACAGGAAAATTTCAGACCATTTTGTCATTGAAAATTCGGGATCTCGTGGAGAAACCAAATAAACTAGTCAATTTCTGTTTCATATTTCCCTGAAAATGAACAGAAAACAAGGAAATTGCTGTCAATGCATTTTTGAATTGGGGGAACAGTGACACCGAAGCCAATTTAGGGCAAAAAATCAGGAAATTTACGATTTCATTGAAAAATCAAGGAAAATGATCTCCAATATTCATATTAGAGTATATATTTAAATAAATTACGAAATTCTCATTTCCGCACCGCTTAAAATTCGGGAATTTTACTGAAGGATCAGTTAGACCGGATCCCAGCTAGGAAAACACAAAAGGTCCAAATTTGGTCCAAGCATGGCTCGTGTTTGGCAAGCTCTGTCCCGAAACTGGTAACCGAATTAGTTCCAAGGCTGGTTAATCATTGGGATGACAACGCGAGAGCCAAGCTTGGATTCCGCCTTATGCCCTGGTTTGGGAAATTAGCAATGGCCCAAGCTCGGTCATTGACAATGGTCCGAACAAGGTATCTTGAACTGGTCCGAACAAGGTATCTTGAACTGATCCAAATTGGCCCAAACTAGAATCAAAGTGATCCTAATAAGGAATGAAGCCATTTTGCTTTCACGTTTATGGATACTATGGATATTTAAAAATGTTTAAGGAACGAATCAATTTATGCAGGTAACTTTATTCGTACACAAAAAAAACTCACAATTTACACCACAGAATTATTACTAAATAACCTTGGCATACATCACCCAGTATTTATATGGTGCAATCCAATGAGAATGAAATAAAAAGATTTTAGAAAATGGAAAACATTAATAAATTACCTTAGAGATAATTCAAATTCACGTGGTTTTTATATGAATCATGGCATTCTGCTCAATGCAACTCGAAAAATAAAATTTTTCAACGACTTAATACTTATCTCCCTTAGAAAAAAGCAAACTGAAATAAATTTCATCACAATAGCAAACGTAACTTTGAAAGTGATTAATAATAATCCCTCTGGGAATATTTCTTTGAATTAACTTTGTCAATATTCGAAATCGTCAAACAAAAATATTCATTTCATTCAGATTCACGCAACTTAATGGTGTTGGATACCCCTATATTTTACGCTATATTTCATATTAACATTACTATTTTCCCCTCATTTATTGCTTGGGGCATACCCCAACTACGTCTGGCCCAAGTCTTAAGCCTACCATAAACGCTGGCGCAACGACGAATTTTCCCTATTTCCCATTTCTTAAAAGCAATCGTCTGCATGCCCAAACTATAGGCATGCTTCCCTCCATCCCCTCCAATATTCTTTTTGCATCCTCAGGTAAGGAACTGAGGGCTGCGACATTATTTTGTTAGTCAGTAAGATTCCGAATTTCATCGAGAGCACTGAGTCTACTCAAGTATCAGGAATCTCTTCGAAGACATACATCTATTGTCATAATACTTATACGTTACGCGGATTTCCTAATAAATATCAGTTTTATTTAATTATAAATTCTGTGTTTTTGAATTTATTGCGGGAATCCAACAAAAATTTGGCGACGAGGATTAAGATTGGTTCAACACTCGTGTAAAAACCAGAGCATTTAACGAAAATTAAACATTGTATAACCTGGACACAAGTGACAAGTGTTATAAAATTGGACCACCAGCCACATCTCGACAAGGACGGACGACCAGGATTGGCTTTTCATCTGGAATTAGCACCCTCAGCACCAGCCGGTAGATTGTTCAACAATATCAGCAATTGTAAGTACTGACACTTGGATGTTTTAAAAATTACTGTTCGAAAGAGATTTCCTTATGATTAATCAAAAAAAAAATGCCCAATCATCAAGTTTCCTCCCATTCCTTGAATGAAAATCCTCAAAACGGTCAATCAACGGGAAATTTACCTCTTGATTTCCTCATTAAATTAATTCCCGATACATTCGATGGGAATCGACTAAAAGTACGTAGTTTCATGTAGCAGGTTGACGGAATATTCGAAATAGCATCAGAATCGCAAAAACTTCCCTTACTCCTTTATGTGAAAAGGAGAATTACGGGTCAAGCTAGAGAGCAAATCGATATTCATTGTAACCTTACAACATGGGCAGACATTTCCGCGCTTTTACTAAATTTATTCCAAGATAAAAAATCGATGGATCAATTGTTAGAAGAAGTCAATCATATTTCACAGGGCCGTAACGAAGCGGTATCCCAATTCTATCAAAGATTAGAAGATTACTCTTCACGCATCTTAGCGGCAGTCTATGCTACAGAGCAAGATAGTGAAACTATCAAAGGTCGTATCGCGATGACTAGAGATATGGCGCGAAACCGATTCGTTAATCATACGCATCCCACAATTTCTCAAATGTTGAGATATCGTGATTTTTCGACTATTAACGACGCAATTACCGCCGCGTTGGCTGAAGAGAAAGTTCTCAGACCCAAATTCAATTCGCCAAGTCAACAAAGTTGTCACATCTGTCACCGGACAGATCATTTTTCTCGTGATTGCCCTCACAAAAACCAACCAATAAATAATTTCCCTCGACAACAAAGAAGTAAACCAGCCAACTATTCTAATTTTAATGGACCAAACCATTCGAACCATAGATCTCTCAATTTACCCATAAACCAAATCAATACACAATGTAATTATTGCAAAAAAATCGGGCATACTATCACAGAATGTAGGAAACGACTATGGGTTCAAAATCAAAAGGAAAATAGTAGTAATAATCCCAGACCCACCTATCAACCTCATTTTCAACAACAAAACCAAAACATTAGAATTCTTCAAATCATCAATTTCCACAGCGAGTGAGTCAAAACGCTCCTATTAATTATCAAGATCGGCCCCTCAAAACCCACATGATTGACAAAACCATGATTACTCTCAGATAAATTTAAGATCCACCAATACCGATCAAACTAATTCAGATATTCACCAAATTACACGAGACTTCAATCACTTTCTTCAAATGAATATTATGATGCCTTCAGTTAGTTTAACTTATGTCTTATTTCAATGTCCTAATGCAAAAATTAAAAACAAAACACTCAATGTCTTAATTGATACTGGTGCAGCAATTTCTCTTTTAAAAACTTCCGCGTTAAATCAATTTAAAATTACAGATCCTCAAATTATTATGCTAAATGGAATCACTCCAAATACACCTATTGCTACTATCGGTGAAACAGTTCTTCAGCTACAACACGATAAAATAAGTCTCCATTCAAAATTTCAGTTAATCAGTGCCTCTACTAATATTCCCTTTGACGGATTGCTAGGATTTGATTTTTTCCAACGGCATAAATGTAAAATCGATTATAAAAATGCTAATATTAAAATCGCATCAATAATGAAACCAATCCCATTATTTCAAAATATTCCTAAATCTAAAAATAATTCTATGATTACAATTGGTGCAAGATCGGAAATGATCGCTAAAATCCACCCTCCAAATCCCCGAAAATTACAAGAAGGTGTTATTCCCTCACAGAAAATTTCAAAAGACCCAATGCAAATCAATCATGTTTCGAGTTTAGAATCTCATTACAAAGATTTTATTCACTCTCATTATGACAATCAAGATGTCATCAAGTTTCCCAAAGCCCATAACCCATTAACAGAAATCCGCGAACCTATTATCCTTCTCTGGTCTCAAGACCTCGATAAAAAGAATCAAAAGGCCGATTATATTTCTAACAATTTTGACGTTAATGAGTTGAAGCCAGGTATTAATGAAATTAATAAATTAAAAATTAACGATCAGACGTTCTATCTTTTATACGCGAAAAATTCGCATCGCGACCAATACAAGTACGGAGATATCTTTGAGATTCTGAAAAAGCTAAAGAAATTCATTAGAAACAAACCATTCGTCTTCGTTCCTCCACTAAAGAGTTCGAACATTAAAACCCAACTTTTAAATAAGATGCTCAAATTTGTTTTTCCCAAATCTGAAATAAAATTGTTTAACCCCGCTAAAATCATTCCTAAAACGAAGGAAGAAATTAAAATCATACTAGAAGGAAATCATTGTAGTGAACTCAATGGACACTACGGTTTTTATAAAACACACGCTAAAATTAAAGAGCGTTTCTATTGGACGATAATGAAAGCTGATATTAGAAAATTTATAAAATCTTGCCACCCATGTCAATTAAAGAAAAGAAATTTTAATCCGATCAAACAACCTATGGTAATTACTACAACTACAAGAACTGACAAATCTTTTAAAACGGAACATTCAATCACCACTCTTTACCATCCTCACACTAATCTCTTCAAACTGTATTTTTCAGATGATTCGAAAAATCCTACTACTTCTCTCCCTTCTGCTCCTTGCTAATTGTTCCCATTACAAAATTTACCCTGTAAATGATTCAAACGCGATATTTTATGATAATAAAGGACTTGCACAAATCTCAAATTCCAAATGAACTTTCGTAATTCAAATCGACTATTCACACTTAAATCAAGCTCGACCAGTAGTAATACGAAATTCCGCTTCTACATTAAATCTTTACAAAACGTTATGGAACGAATTATCCGAAACGCGCCATATCAATATTCATTGCGAACGTAGCCTAAATATAATTAATAATGAAATTCAGGGAATCAATAAAAAACACGAGATCTTACAACAATTAACCATAAACCAATCAAGACGAAAACGTCGAGGACTCATCAATGGAGTATCTCACGTGTTCAATTGGTTTTTCGGTATATCCGATGTTACTGATACTAGCTATTATAAAAATAGCATTGAAAAATTATTTGATAATGATAATGAAATTCAAACTTTGATAAAATCGCAAATTCAAATTGTCACGAACATTATTAAAAATTTCAACGACTCTTCTAATTTTATTAAAGCCCAAGAAGATACAATGAATGAAAATATAAAGAAAATTAATGAATTTTCAAATCAAATGAGTTCTCAAGTTTGTATTCTAAATTCGGAAATCACAATTAATGATCAAATCTCACGTCTTTTTGCGCTATCGTCAATAATTTCACAAGAATACGCTTTATATATCGAAACAATAAAATCCGCAATGAAAAATATCATTCCCATATCGATTATTACTCCAAAAATTTTCTATGAAGAATTAAGTAAATATGAAAATCAATTTCAATTTTTTATGGAACCTACACTACAAAATATTGCTTCTTTCTATAAGATCACTAATATCCAAGTGTCAATCACAACTAAAAATATAATTTTTACATTACACATTCCATTGATAATCAAGACCATTTTCACGATTTATAGACTAATTCCATTACCTATTTTTAGTGAGTCCACACCCACTCTTACCTTCATACAACCAACATCCAATTATCTCCTTACATCCCAATCGAATTCCCACTTCATATATCTCCCATCTCTTTCGGAATGTAAGGAACATCTCAGTGAAAAGTACATTTGTTTTGGACAAAACACCATCGAGACATCCGACCAACTGAGCTGCGAAGTCCAACTTCTTCTATTACGCGTCAACGATGGAATCCTGGCAATACTTGAATACCAACCAATGGAACTACAGTCTTCAGAAGCCTATAATCTTAAGTCTTGTCTGCGACGATAAAAACTCAAGTCATCTGGAAGACATAACTCTCCAAAAAACCGGAATTCTCCAAATTGATCAGAGATGAAAGGATATACTAGCACCTACATTCTCGAAACCAGCAGCCAGAACAATAAGAATATTACCAAGGCAATCGAAATTACTCTTGTTCCGATTCTCGATGGTGAAGAATTCTACGAAAACCCTTCCGTATCAGCCAAACTAAAACCGATAAAACTTACCAACATAGTGGACAAAGGTCACCAAATTCTAAACAAAAGGCTACAAGAGATTAATAAAGTCTTGACAGCAAAAATCGAACAATCACCAGCCAATGCACCAACATCATGGTTCACAATAAGCCTTAGTCTCATCGGCTTTACACTGTTTCTGATCATCGCTTGCTGTTACTGTCGATGCTGCAACTGCCTTAAATACTTCAATCGATTTCGTTTGAATACGACACAGCCAGAATCTCTTGCTCCTGTCATCAAAAATTACGTGAATTGTACCATTGAGTCCGACGTCCACATGGAACCCTTGCTGCCTTCATCTGCAGAGTTGATCAATCATCGAAGCAGATATTATTTACCATCAATCCTCGAAACAAGCCGGACCTTAGAAACAACAGGCGAATCTGACTACGACGTTTTACCGCAGAAACTAAGACCGACTCCTATCCGACATCGTAGAAGCACTACTCCGATTTGAATCCCAAATTATAGATATCAAAACAAAAAAAATGTTGTCAATCAATGTATTAACTTTATATCAACGTATAATTTTCTCACCCCTAACGTGCTCTATAAACGACACGAAGGAGACGGTTTGAGTCACCAACTGAGCGTGTCCCCAGGTGGCGGATAGGGGGAAGGCCGGAGAATGGGTGGCACCTCGGGAACGGAGACAGGAGGCTGAATAACAGCACCTGATTCCAGGATCCTGGGGCCCACTTCGGAACCCGGCTAGCAACGGCTATAACGTCGACCTACGGGAGTAAAAACCCGTCAGGAAGACCCAAGGCATCGCCGCGGACCAGACTCCCCAAGCTAAGGTGGAAGTAATCGTGCCGAGGGCTGAATAGCACTGGGGAACAGTGTCTCAAACGATACCCTTGGGGAACCAGGCAGCACCCCATTGTATTGATACCTTACCCCCGTATCCAGGCTCTGCGGGGGTGGACTTCTTTTCCTGGATACTCGTGGGAATCGTATGGACCCAATAGTTAATAAAAATTTCAACGCCGATGACGGTGCCCTCTCTGAGGGAACGGCAAAGGCTTCCAGGGCAGAGGACAAGATGATCTGCGCTAGGGCCCCAGAAGGGGAATAAGCGCAGATGCAGATGGAGGTGGAGGGGGAGCCAGCTTCAGAGGGACCTACCAGTGGTGGGCCCGCTGTCACTGACCCCACCCAGGGGAAAAGAAGGAAGGGAAGGGTGGGCGCGGAGAAGCGCAGGGCCCGCCAGGCTAGACTGAAAGCCGAGGCCTCGCGGGATCTGCAATCCCCGCAGGTAGCGACCGCGTCAGAGGGTAAGGAGGAACAGGGGACAGGGCCCAAGAGGCCCAGGTCCTCTGGTTCCACTCCCCCGATGTGGCCATGCCCATGAAGAGGGTGCGGGCGATGGAAGGACTGGGGGCCGCTTCCTTCAGGGAGGCGGCGAAGGGTGGAGGCAGGGTGGCCGTAGTGCCAACTGGCCATCCTGAGCTGTCCCTGACACGGGAGCAGGCCGACCTGGTCCAGGAGGCGCTGGTGACAGCACTGTTCGGGGCTGACCTAGACGGTCAGCTCCCGAGCTTTGATGGCCACTGGTTCGACGATGGCGTGCTGTGGGTGGCATGCACGGACAGTCAGTCGAAAGACTGGCTGACGACTGTGGTGCCCACCCTGGTACCCTGGGAAGGGGCCTCCCTTATCCTAGTGGATAAGGAAGCGCTCCAAAAGCTAATCAGGGTTACGGCCTTTCTCCCGGGAAAACCCGTGGGAGCGGCTGTGGTCCTTGAGAGTCTCAGAATGCAGAACCGGACCCTCACTACTGGTAAGTGGAGAGTCTGGGACTGCCGGAGCAGGGATGAGGGGCTCAACCTACTGTTGGGTGTGGACCCTAAGTCCCTAGAGGCCCTGAAGGGTCTGGGGATGGCCCCCTTCTACTGCTTCGGACGAACTCGTTTTTACGAGACCCAGCGGAGAGCAGCGGGGGGAAAGGCGCCCCAGGTACAACGGGACCCAGGGAATGCGGTCACTGACCAAAAGGGGTCAGGGACCGCAGGGGATGGGGGTGGGCGGGAGGGAGCGCCAACTGGACCAGATGGTCCGGAGAGTGCCCCTGCAACTGCCGGGCAAGGCGGCCGCGAGGGTGGGGCGCAGTAGATCGAGGAAGGCTCCCTCTAACAGAGGGACCCCCTCGCCGTGGCACGACCTCCGCTGTGCGGACGTCGAAAGGGCCGTAGAGGAAGGCCGCCTCTGGTGAGAGGGGGCTCGGCGGGAACTGGAAGTGTGTGTCAAGGGATCCTCAACTGGGCCCTGCCGGGCTCATCTCACTCGGGGCAGGTAAGGGGGCCAACAGGCGACCCTGTCTAACGGCCCATCAATGGCCAGGCGAAGGAGGGGAGAAGGAGCAGAGGACGAGATGCGGAGAGACGGCTTAGTCTCACTGCTAGTCCACTGCTCCCACATTAACTTGCAGCACTGCAAGGCTGCCACTCAGCAGGGCAGTCGCAGCCTTGCGGTAGAGCACACAGACATATGCCTTATACCTTAAGAGCCCTAGCAACACGCAGGCTCGGTAAAAGGCTTATCTGGAGGCGAGGTGAAGCTATTCTATGCCCGGGACGACCTGGGCCCCAGGGCCTGCATTGCTGTCAAAAAAGCCTGTGTAGCCAGGGGAATGGCTAACTTCTGCCACCGAGACTTGGTGGCGGTTGTCGTGAGACTTCGGGGGGAGGTCGGAGCGGAGGACATTGTGTTCTGCTCGACTTAATTCCCGCATGACTCGCCGACACCACCACCTACCAAAGAACTGCGTTATCTGGTGAATCACTGCAGAGCCAAAAAGCTGCCACTCTTCATAGGGTGCGACGTAAACGCGCAGAACGTGCTGTGGGGCAGTGAAAGATGTAATGACAGGGGCACTGCTCTCCCGGAATTTATGGCAGACGTGGACCTGGAGTCCCTAAACAGGGGCTCGAGGCCCACGTTTGTCACCTCTCGCTGTCAATGTATCATTGACGTAACCATGTGCACCCGCCGGCTGGCGGGGCGATGCGGGAACTGGAGGGTGGACCGGGAGGACACACTCTCCGACCATCGACGCATTAGATTTAGCATTAAGGGCTGTGCCAAACTACAGCAGGATCGCCTGCGCAGAAACCCAAGGGCCACCGACTGGGACTCCTTTGAGAGAAACCTGGAGGAAAGGCTCAGGGTAGGACGCGTAAGACCCTGCAAGGAGGACAGGTTGGAGGACGAGGTGGAGAAAATCCACGTTGCCCTAACCGAGTCCTTCCTGATGGCATGCCCGGCTAAACGATGCAGGCAAGGAAACAAAGTGCCCTGGTGGAGTCGTGAGCTAGACAGGCTGAGAAGCCAGTCCAGGAGACTCGGGAATCGAGCGCACAAATCAAAGAGAGCCGAAGACTGGACTCTGAACAGAAATGTGCAGAGGGAGTACAAGAGGCTCATAAAATAATCAAAGGCGCTCACCTGGAGAACATACTGGGAGGAACTGGAGGCGCTTTCAAGCATCTCCAGGCTTCGCAGGGTCTTCTCGGGGGGCCCTGCACAAAGGCTGGGTGGAATCACGCTGACAAGCGGAGAGACCATCACAGAACCGCGAGAGGTCCTTGAGCATTTGATTCGTGCGCACTTTCCGGACTCTACTATAGAGCTCCCTGGAGAGTGCCCCGAGGTGGACTGGACGCAAACAGAAAGCGGCGACCCCGACTGGGAGCTAGCCGCAAGAATAGTAACGCTGGACAGGCTGCAATGGGCGGTGGACTCCTTCGAAATGTACAAGAGTCCGGGTCCGGATGTGATACATCCGACCCTCTTGCGAAGAGGGGGCCCACTGCTCCTGCGCAGACTGATACCCGCATTTAGGGCCTGCCTAGCATTGGGCTATGTGCCCGGAGGTGGCGGGAAGTCAGGGTTGTCTTTATCCCCAAACCGGGTAAATGCAGCTATGACAATGCGAAAGCCTACAGACCAATCAGCCTAAGCTCCTTCTTGTTGAAGACGCTGGAAAGGCTGGTCGACAGGCACATTAAGGCGGGGGCACTGAGGTCTAACCAGATATGCACCTCACAACATGCTTACCAAGCAGTGATGCCAGATGGGAATTCCCACACGCTTCCCACTCCTCTCGGTTAGTAGTGCGCAGCCTTTAGGGCGCAGTCGGCCCGGCGCGACGTTTAAATATTTTATTCGGCTCGTTATTTCATGAGCGGGTCATTTTATACAGGGCGAAAGGGCAATGAGGGGCCATGAAGAGAATGGCAAATTTCTGCAGGCCCACGAGGGTCACGAAGAAAAAGTCAAGTCTCATGAGGGTCATGAGGGGCAACGAGGGTGATAAGCGGGACGAGGACGACGAGGGCAAATTGAAAATCAGACAGCAATTTTAAATAAACAATTTCTATTACCATTCGTAATTGTTAATTCCTTAATATTCAAATGGTTTCATAAACTCTTTTGTAATTCCTTTTTTTTTCTCCGATTTGGAATATCCCGTCAATTTTTTACGAAAGCATTTCCGAAAATATCCGAAAAAAAAAACGATCAAGATACTCGGGACAATTCCGCGAACTCGTAACCCTCCTGCGGGCCAATGAACGTCAATGTTTTGTTTTCACATTGACACAATACACTCACCCGTGTGCGAATCAAAACAGAAGTTAACTGAATCTCGCTCATTCAGTCACTTAAAATCGGTGGGGAATCCATTAGAAGTGATTTTTTTGACGGGTTTATCGAAGTTTCATACCAGTTGAATATGGAGAACATAGGAAAGCGGGACCAACGCTCGGAAGATGCAGTTTCCGGTATTCCAGTATCGAAGAAGAGGAAGGTATTTCAAGAATCCTGGAAAAAAGAGCCTGAATTTTCAAGTTGGTTGGAGAGTGTTGAAGGTAAGCTGAACAGTGCGTTTTGTTGTCCTTGTGGGAAGGTGATTGCTGCTGGAAAATCCGAGCTCCAGAAACACGCGAGTGGTGGTAAACATAAAGAGAACCTTTTAAAATCAATTTCAATTAATCGCGAGGTAGAAAATTGTGATGAAGGTCTTGTTCCTGAGAAAGATTCCTGTAGTGTCGCGTCAGATTATCAAGAATCGGTGAAAACCGCGGAAATTCTCCTCGCCAATTTCTTTGCTGAACAGAACGTTCCCATTTGTGTTGTGGATCATCTCACTCCTGTTCTCAAAAGAGCAATTCCGGATAGTCAAATCACAAAAGATATGTCTCTCGGGCGTACAAAGTGTACAAGTGTGATTGAAAATGTTTTAGGGAAGGTCGCGAATGAAAATCTCGTTAAAATTTTGCGGGTAAATAAATTTTCAATTCTGGTCGATGAAACAACGGATGTTTCAAAAACGAAAATTCTTTGTGTTCTCGCGAGATATGTTTCCCCTAAACAAGTTAAAACTGAATTTTTAGATCTCATTAAGTTAGATGCAACGGATTGCTCCGCGGAAAAAAATTATAATTCCTTCAAAAAATCCGTCGAAGAAAAACAAATTCCCATTGAAAATATTGTCGGGTTGGCTTGCGACAATGCAAGCGTTATGGTTGGCGTGAAAAATTCCTTCGCACAAAGATTAAAATTGGAAGTTCCGAATCTTATCTTGATGAACTGCACTTGCCATTCATCCGTGATAATTGCTTCAAAGGCCTGCAGTAAATTACCAAACGAACCGGAGGAATTTATGAAAGGTATATAGGGATACCTGTCAAACAGTCCTAAACGTTGCGAAATATTAGCTGAATACCAAGAATTTTTTAATGTCGAAAAATTAAAAATTTTCAATTTATCAAATACGCGATGGTTGTGCTTGCATCAATGGGTAGTGCGTACTATTCATAATTGGGAACCTTTGAAATTATTCTTCTCATCAGCTATGCTGGAAGAACAGTCACCCTCAGCACAGAAGTTGTACGAATTACTTGAAGATCAATGTGTTAGAGCGTATTTCCTTTTTTTGAAATATACAATGCATTCTTTCAACTCTTTTAATGCTCTATTCCAGTCTCGCGAATTCATGCTTCATAAATTGGCTGGAGAAAGTCAAGGACTAATTCGTACAATGGCCCGCAATTTTTTGAAGAAAAATATAATTCAAAACCTCTTCACCACTTCTATCAATATTAGTCATCCCGATCATTTGCCACCTTTAAATGAAATATCTCTCGGGCCTGAATGCGATAAACTTGTTACAACTTTTCCAGCAAATGTCGCTGAGCAATATCGTCTCAGATGTTTACAGTTCTACATAACTGCGACTTCTGAAATGAAGTCTCGTTTACCACACACACATCCCATAGTTAAAAATTTGGAATTTTTGAGTCCTATGGAAGCCCTAAAAGACGGTGATGAACGTATCGAGTCTACAGTAATTAATAATCTAGCCCAGCGCTTCGGACATTTTGACGAAAGTGCTCTTGCGTTTGAATGGCATGCATTACCCGATGCGTTTGCTAATCCAAGAGATAAGAAACGCGTAGAATCCTTCTCAGCGGATTTATTTTGGAGGGAGGTTTCAAATTTGAAAGATTTCACGGGTTCTCTTCGATTCCCTAATTTAGGTCAACTCACGAAAATTGTTTTGTGTTTACCACATTCTAATGCTGAGGCTGAGCGTATTTTTTCTATTGTTACCGACGTGAAAACCAAGAAACGCAACAAACTTGGTACTGATTGCCTTAAGTCCATTTGTCAGATACGATCCTCCATGCAATGTCACAATGTTGACTGGACAACCATCGAAATAACTTCAGATCATCTCGCGTTACATAATTCAAGTAATTTGTATTCAAATTCGAGGTCGTAAAGTTGGATTTTCTTTATGTTAAACTCGTTCGTTTCCTTCATCACCTCTTCATTTTACCGGTATGCCGCCAACACTCTTCAGCTATTTCAATAAGAACAAGGGTTCAATCGAAACTTTGGGAAATTTCCAGGATTCTTCACAACATCAACAACTGTGAAACTAACTCTTTCTTATTTTACAGCGCTCCTTTTGTTCATCTGCCGAAAAATGGTTCTTTTCAGAACCGAAAAATGGTTCTTTTCAGAACCGAAAAATGGTTCTTTTCAGAACCCGAAAATGGTTCTTTTCAGAGCTCTTTTTTTTCATTTCCCTCCCCTTCCTCTTACCCACCGCCGCCAGTCATCTCTTTCTGCCACCGCAGGGGAGTAGTACCGTATGGTGGGGACACCACCACACTCGAACGTTTTCCTCACCGTCGTGCGACCGGGTATTCCACGCCTCTGATTCGTCCAACTTCAACCCTGAATAAGTCGAAGAGGGTGCGTCTGATCAAAAAGTCGCTCAGGACTTTTCGATCCAGAATTTCAACCCCAACTTAAGTTTAAAGTCTGGACGTGCAATTCTGGGACACCCTGTATAACAGAGAAAACTGAAGACTAATTAATTTTATGATTAAAATAGATAAAGCTCTCCGGAATCACAGATAAGTGATACAAAGGATGTATTCATGTTAATGTTTGTTCATAGTTCTTAACATATGTTGTAATGTCAATTATAATTGTTGGAACATTATTTTTGTTTTCATTTAAAAATCCGTCCCACTCCTGTAAATGTTTATTGAACGCAAGTGGCATAGGTTTGGAGTTAATGGTTTCATTAATAAAAATTTAAAACGCGATTTTTTTGCAGACATTCAGTTTGAACCTTCCCTACGGTTGTAAGTCGCAGGTATACACCTTGGTGCGGCAACAATGTCTCCTGCACTACTACTCACGAAAAGTAATTCGCAAGCAGCGATGTTCTTGGTTATGTGAAGGGAATCAATAATCTCAATCGCATAATTTGATGTTCACAAATAATTAGAAAATCTTTAATTATTAGATTAGATTATTATGAGACTTAGAACGCCCTCTTCCTGACTTGACTGATTGCTGTCGCTATTATAGCTAAATCTCGAATTTGCGGAAATGTTCTCGATTCTGTATACCGTATGCTGCCTCGCACTGTATAGTATATGCAATCTTAGAGCAATCGAAATATATTAAGATTTTCCCAATTGTCTTTTTCCATGAGTTTTAATTTTAACTTCGAAGATAGAATAAGAGCATTCATTTTCTAGAGTTTTCAATTCTTATGATATGGAAAAGAAGGCGCGTGCGTAGCACGCGCGGACGATCTCGTTTCCTAAAGAATGCATTCGCGTATGAACAGGATTTTTGGTAATGAATTAAAAATTCCGATTTGCCACCAAAATTTTAATCTGAATGTAAAACAAAAATTACAATTAACCTGAATATTGCAACAGAATAAACAATTTTGGTAAATGATAAAATATTACAAAATGATATGAATTTATTACTCAATTTCAAAGAATTATTAACAGTGCTTCTATTACTATCGAATGTTATTGATGACTAGATAATTGAGAAACTAATAATGCGATCAATTTTATTTATTTCTTTTATTTATTTGATAGTTTTATTGGGCAATTTCATGTCTTCAATTTCATATATGGGCGCTGAGCCTGGCATTAGGGGTGGGGACCCGAAGAGTGCGCGAGGGAGCCGCGCACGAAATTCCCACGCGTGGGATTTTTCCCCTCATTTGGCATCACTGTTACCAAACTGGCAGATCAACTGAGACTGCGCTTCACTACTTGGTAGGCACAATAGAAAGTGGAAAGAAAAGGGGGGAGGACATCCTTGGTGTCTTCATAGACATCGAAGGGGCATCGGAAGGTCCCGGGTTCAAATCCCGGTCTGGACTATCCATTTTTTCAGTAATTTTTCTTGCAAAAATTATATGGAGAATTATCCTGTTCCCCTTCCTACCTCATCGAAAATCCCATCCAACGATTTCCTTTGACGTCACAAGAAATGTGGAAAGCTATATAAACTTCCCGTCTTGTTCATAAAAACAAGGGGGGAAGGGGGGGGAAGGTCCCCTTCGACAACCACTTCTTTGATACGATAGAGAAAGCTGCGGCATCTTTTGCGATCGATGAGTCGGTCATCAAATGGATAGCCGCCATGCTCCGAACTAAAGTTGTCCACTCCACCCTTGGGGACAGTGCGGTAAGGGCTGCGGCGGGGAGGGGCTGCCCGCAGGGGGGGTTATCCCCCTCTGCTATGGCTCCTCATTGTCGACGGCCTCCTCACTGGACTCGAGGAGCTGGGGGTAAGGACAGTCGCATAAGCAGATGATGTGGCACTGCTGGTAACTAGCAGGGACGCGAGCACGCTACATAGCAAAATGCAGAAGGCGCTGAACTATGTTCAGCACTGGTCCACATTGAAGGGCCTAAGGGTAAACCCAGGCAAGACGGAGATGGTGCACTTTACAAGCAGAAGGAGGGGTGCTGTTAAAGCTCCCTCCATCTATAACACAGAGCTGGAATTCTCTGGGGAAGTCAAATACCTAGGTATTTGGCTCGACAAGAACCTCAGCTGGAAAAAGCATATCGCTATGCAGACTAACAAGGTCACTATGACATACTGGGCATGCAGGCGACCTTTCGGAAGCACATTGGGTCTAAGCCGGAGGATGGTCAAGTGGATCTACACGGCCATTATGACCCCACAGCTAATATACGCAGCCGCAGTGTGGTGGACAGCCTTGAATAAGGCCTGCCACAGGAAAACGGTGGACAGAGTGGGCAGGCTTGCGATGCTGGGCATAACAGGGGCCCTTCGAACGACCCCGAGCTCAGCAGTGGAGGCCCTGCTCTTCATGCAACCGCCACACCTGATTATAAGCGAGGAGGCGACAAAAGCGGCCGCAAGATTGCGGCTGCAGGGAACATGGAAGAGACCCAGGAATGGGCACGCTAGTGTCCTCCACGCAGACGGAGAGCTGGAAGGGCTACTGTCGCGCGGTGCTAGCGCCTGCAGACCCAGATGGCACTTTCGCAGAAAGTTCTCTGCCAACCTTGGATGGGGGGAAACCCCGTCAGGAAAGGACGCGGACTGGGCGCCGCCCCCTGGACTAGT
The DNA here is from genome assembly GCF_034640455.1 of Diachasmimorpha longicaudata. Lineage (NCBI taxonomy): Eukaryota > Metazoa > Arthropoda > Insecta > Hymenoptera > Braconidae > Diachasmimorpha > Diachasmimorpha longicaudata. The sequence goes on from NC_087242.1 coordinate 1,762,314, forward strand.
CTGGTATACGGACTGATCACGGGTGAGCGGACGGGCAGGAGCGGCGGTCTGGTCAGAGAGGCCCGCAATAGCGAGGACCATTGGGCTGGACTCGCACGCAATCGTGCTCCAGACTGAGCTGGCTGCCCTAAGGACCTGCGCCAGGATGATCCTGGAGAGAGGCGACAAGGGCAAAAAGATCTTCATCTACTCAGACAGCAGGCGCGCGCTGAGGGCAATACTCAGGCACAAGTGTTGCTCTAAGTTAGTGGGTAAATGCGTTGAGCTGATGGAGGAAATTGCCGTAAATAATCGGCTTGAGGTGGGTTGGATTCCGGGCCACGCTGGCATCAAAGGCAATGAGAAACCCGATGAGCTATCAAAGAACAGTTGCAGTAGGGCCTTTCAGGGGGAGGTGGAGCACGTAGGCGTGCACACCGACTTTGTGAAGAACCTGGTCAAGGAGCGTGGGGATAGGAGGATTGTGGAGAGGTGGGACTCGAAGACGGGTGCCAGACACACTAAATCCTTCCTAGAAAAACCCACTAGGAAGATTGCAGAAACTTTGTTGGGCCTAAACAGGGCTAAGCTCCGTGCTATAGTGGGGCTTATCACTGGACACTGGCCCCTGGCTCTGTATTTATCAAGGATAGGCAAGGGAACTGACCCCTTATGCAAAAGCGCGGGTTCACGGAGGAGGATCCTCTTCACCTATGCACAAGATGCAGCGGGCTCGATGAAGCCAGGTGGGATGTTTTTGGGTCTGCATGCATAGATATATGCGTTGACAGGGACGGGATCAAGGGACTCTATGAGTTAGCTCGGAGGGCACAGATACTCGAGACCAGCGACTAGACGGCTGCCTAAGGGAAGGGTGTAAAATGGCCGAGAGGCTGATTGCACCTCTGGTCAGGACCGTCAAAAATGATAAGTGATGATAAGTGATAACGTATAATTTATACTTTTAATCATTGTATTAACTTTATATCAACGTATAATTTATATTTTTAATCATTATATTAACTTTATACTTTTAAAATTTATGAATATTATTAACAATTGCAAATGGTATTCGCAATGTTAAGCGGGGAGGTGTTGGATACCCCTATATTTTACGCTATATTTTATATTAACATTACTATTTTCCCCTCATTTATTGCTTGGGGCATACCCCAACTACGTCTGGCCCAAGTCTTAAGCCTACTATAAACACTGGCGCCACGACGAATTTTCCCTATTTCCCATTTGTTAAAAGCAATCGTCTGCATGCCCAAAATATAGGCATGCTTCCTTCCATCCCTTCCAATATTCTTTTTGCATCCTCAGGTAAGGAACTGAGGGCTGCCACATTCTTTTGTTATACTAAAGTCAGCATAAGTTTTAACATCGGGTATAACCCGAAGTCTCCCCTCCCTTCTTCGCGCATGCGTAATTTCAGGATATTACCGCGTTACCCACATGAAGGGAGAAGGGAGGGGAGACTTCGGGTTATACCCGATGTTAAAACTTATGCTGACTTTAGTATAGTCAGTAAGATTCCGAATTTCATCGAGAGCACTGAGTCTACTCAAGTATCAGAAATCTCTTCGAAAACATACATCTATTGTCATAATACTTATACGTTACGCGGATTTCCTAATAAATATCTGTTTTATTTAATTATAAATTCTGTGTTTTTGAATTTATTGCGGGAATCCAACAATGGCTCATCTCCTAATAAAAAAAAACGAAATCATAAATTGCGATAGCAAGAATATTTTTTTCTTGGAAATACGCTATTATTTTCTATTATTTATCCAACATTATTAATGATTATTTTTGCTTGACAAAAATAAAAAAGAGGCGTGATAGGAAAAGTTTGTTTTTTCCTGGTACACCGCACTTGTACCATCAGCAGCACTTTTTTCGTGCGAAAATGGTTGGATGAAGAATAGTTATTCTTTATATAACCAGCATTCCATTTTAATAAAGTAATCGAAATTTCATCTTTTGGCAATTAGATTTTTCTGCATAGCACAAACCCAACGCCAAAACATGCCAAAACAAAATACGTTTCGCTCTAATAGGAAAAAATAGATAGGAATGAGTTTTCTTTGGTCCCAAATTAACAAAGTCTTAAATAAAATTATAGCAATTCACTTTTCATAAGTTTTTATTGATTCCCTTTCGGGTTACAATGGACTTCCTACCCCCTCCCATACACTCAGAGAAAAATTTAGTATATTTAAAAAAATATTGGTTTGAAACTACCAAATGAATTTAATGAATAGTGGCAAACACATATGTGATTGCGACTGCTAAATATTTAGTTGAATAAATTTGTTTGAAACAACTAATAGACATTTTTGTATCCTGAGATTATTTTTCTACTTTAAACAAAATACAGAATAATTTCAGACATAGTTGTTGCTAATTCAAGTGAATATTGCAATACTCTACGAAGATAAATGGTTAAAAATAACAAAATGTGTTATAAGGAACAACATATGAAATGCTTAGATGAATAAAATTACTATTAAACATCAACGAAAAAAATACTTGTTTCAGGAAATATAATTCCAAATTTGAATAATTCTTTTTTCAAATTATAATATTTATAATTTATATTTTGCATAATCTTTTTGTGGTTTGAGTTTTTGTTTGGTTGTTCTATTAAGTTATGCATAGGGAATATAATTAATTTTTGGTTCCATAAATAATTTTTCCAAATTCTTATTTCGCTTTTGTTATTCATTTATTAGAAGAAATCAATGAAGCTCGTACAGTGGTTTCATATTGGAATTACACGTCTCGACGAACTTAAAGTATAAACATTCAACTTCATATGGCTTATTTGCTTAACATCATGAACACAATACCATTATTGGCTGCGTATCACCTCGTAAACTTGGAGATGTTCATCAATACTGCGTTTGTAATACAGAGTTATATGCAAACAATTTTTTGCATACAACTATGTTAGTAAAATTATGGCTTTCATACGTATATTCTTTTCATATTCGACTAAACTATCATCAATAGGTGTTGAATTGACAGATTGCTGGTCGTCCTCAAGCTCTGTAGAATTATTAACAGATAAAACGCTACCTGAGTCCGATTCGTTACTAGTTACATTGTTTTTATAATAAGGCTGACTGGCTAAATTGCTTCTTAATAATTTTGAAGGTATGCAGTCTTCTGTCCCAGAATCTATAAAATCATCCCTATTAAAAAAAAAAAAAAAGCGAGTTGCCTCCTAAGCATCACTACGTGAAGCTTTCGACTATGCTGTACCTCGCAATTGCATACCAGCATTTGTTTAGTCTCATTCATCGGCTTCCTCTTTTGCTGTTTTAGGTTTTTCCACATTCATACTATCAATTTGGCTGTGGTGTTTATTTATCTTCGCATCCTCATGTGAGAACACGAGTGGACCTACATTTTTAAGTGGAATCCGATCCACTGAGTGTTTATTTTTACTCCACCTCTATTTTTGGATGTCTCTATATATTCTTTAATGCTAAGGGATTTTTCTGAGGATTTTGTTTGCCCCCATTACGCGTCCTTCCCTGGAGACTTTTGTAGCTCGAGTTCCGGAGCTTCCATGGCTATTTTCTCTGTAAGCAGATCTTTTGCAAAGTCCTGAAAAATCCGAAATGATTTTTCATCTTGAGCAAGGTTTTGTACGTCCATCACGCGCATGTCCAACAGCTTCATGTATTTCTCTCTCAGGAGATCGTACCTGTCGCAGTCGATCAGAACGTGAGTGTCCGTTTCTTCTTCACCACAAGGGCACAGATCTGAGTCTATGGATCCCTGCTTGTGAAGTCTGCTCTTGAAATTGCCGTGACCGGTCATGAACTGAATGGCATATCTATTTGGAAGAAGCCATTCAGCCTTTATTCTTCTGGCCACATCTGGCAGATATCTGACAGTGGTTCTACCCTTTTCAGTTTTCTCCCACTCTCTCTGCCAGATTTCATGAATTTTGCAATCAATATCTTTCAGGACTCGTGCTTTCCATTTTTCTAGCCTTTCCCCGGAATTTCGCGTCTCGGGGTCATGTACAAGATCCTCGATCTGTATTTTCTTCCCTTTTCTCAGATTGTATTGTGCTGTTCTGCGAATACATTCCAGTGTGACGGGCACACTCCCCGTCAGAACCGTCAGCGCTTGCGCGGAAACGGTTCAATATGCACCTGTAACTTTGATCAGCGCAAATCTCTGAGCCATGTCAAGTTTGACCCTAACATGTTTTAGTATTCTATCGTGCCATCCAGCTGCCGCATAGGTAGCTATCGGCACGAAGAGACCTTTGTATATTGTTCCCATCGCTATTAGACCTATTCCCCATTCTCTTCGGGCCACTCTGCCCAGCCTTTCAAATAGGTTCTTGGTTCGTTCTGAGATTTTTCTCACGTGTTCTTGTACATTTAGGCCTGTACCAAAGGTGAATCCTAGGTACTTGTAGAGTTCTGTTCTCTTCACTCTGATTCCTTTAATTCTGACGTCCGGAGACGTCTTCTTGTGAAAGTTCCCTTTTGCAAGTAACATTTCACACTTATATGCAGCAAGTGTGAGCTTGTTCTCGTCACACCAACGAACTATCGCGTCTAGTGCAGCTTGGCCTTTTTCCTCTAAATCTTTTCTGCTGTGTCCTTCAATTAGAACTACTTGATCGTTAGCATACGCTAACGTCTTGCAGCTCATATTTTCGAGCATCTTCAGATTTGAGTCGAAGATGAGGTTCCAAAGCGTGGGTCCGATGACTGAGCCCTGAGGGCAGCCCTTGTTCACAGGCTTGATGACTTCAGAGGTAATTGTTGATGAGCAAGTATAGCTTTTTGGGGCAATCCTTCTCTCTGAGCGCTCTCAGAACACTGGGCCACCACACATTATCGAAGGCACCTTTTATGTCAAGAAAGATGACCATGACATATTTTTGACTTGAGGTTTTTACTATATTTCTGAACTGGACTATGGCGTCTTCCGTGGATCTACCACATCTGAAGCCATATTGATTTTGGGATAATTGTGGTTCAATTACCCCAGTTAGTTTTGTTAGCATAAGTGCTTCCACTATCTTACCGAGGATTGGTAGGAGACAGATTGGCCGATATGATGACGGGTCCGTTTTGTCTTTGTCGGGGCCCTTCTTAATTGTTACTACTCTCCCGATTTTCCATGAATCTGGAAAAAGGAAGTGTATAAGACAGGCGTTGTATATTTTAAGCAGGTCTTCGCTTATTATTGGCATTGCAGCTTTCAATATGTCCAAGCAGAAGTTGTCTGGCCCGGGGGCTTTTTTCAACTTCATCTTTTTTATGCATGCTGTTAGCTCTTCTTTGGAGAAGAGTCTCATTTCGCCTTCTGGTGTTTGCTTGTTCAGAGCCCGGACTCGCCTCTGGCCCTCCGTCTCTCCATCCTCGCAGTCTTCCGGAAACAACTTATCCATCATGGATTTGGCTGTTGCTTGCCAGTCAGTAGTGTACTCATTGTCATACTTTATGTTATTTATCACATCTTTGGTCGTGAGTTTTCCTGTTTGGAGTTTATATACGAAACTCCATGGATTCTCGTTCCCGTTAAGGGTAACGAATTCTTTCCATTTATTTGTGCGCGCTTCGAAAATGTTCTGTGTGTAGATCCATTTCTTCCTTCTGTATTCCTCGAGTTTTTGTGCTCTCTTTGTAGGATCTTTATTCCTTTGAAGTTGCCTTCGAGCCCTGTATGCCACGTTTTTCAGTTGTGTGAGCTCAAGATTCCACCATGGAACCTTCGTGGCTCGACTATTCCGAATAGGTATGGATGTGTTGCAGGCTTTCCGTAGTGCTTTACTCAGGTGTTTTACCTGCTCAATGACCTGGGTTTGGTTAGTTAGATCGTTATACGGTTTGCTATGCCACTCTTGCATTAATCGCTCGGTAAAGAAAGTCCAGTCGGCTTTACTCGTCACATACCCCTTGCAGCTGTCGCTGCTCTGGGTACTAACTCTTTTCACGTTTTTACTGGTTTTGATTGTGAACGTGATTACTCTGTGATCACTGGATGTCCACCCATCGTGTACTTTCCATCCGCAGATGTTTCCATACATTTTAGGTGTTGCCAGCGTCACATCTGGGTGACCTCCGACTTCCGACGAGACGGTAGCCATGTCCCCTTTATTTACGACCTGTAATCCCTCCTGGGCGATCAATCCTTCAAGTTTTTCACCCTTGGGGTTTGTTTTCTTTGCTCCCCATAGGGTGGAGCATGCATTAGCATCTATGGCAATTAGCAGTTCTTTGCCTCTGAGCTGTTCCATCACTTTTTGCACGTGATCTATGTGTTCATCGATATCTTGGCAGAGTTGAAAATATCCACTTGCCACATAAGTGCTTTTGTTGTTTTGTATGAGCTCAGCGATCACAAAGTGTGTGTTATGCAAGTGTCCGAGCTTTGTTACCGTGATTTCTGGGTTTATAACAGCTATAACCGCCCATGGTGGTGTATTTCCATGTTTAACGATCCTTGTACCCATTCCAAGGCCCTCTATACCATTTTTGTTGTTATATCGTTCTTGGAGCAAGAGTACATCATACCCTTTTGTCACGGCTATTTGCCGGATTTCAGGCATGACTTTTCTTGCTCTTCTGCAGTTTACTACTTTCAGACCTACATCCACCTGTGGATTTTTAGAATGTCTATTGTCCATAATCTATTCGTTCCACTAGTCTCTCCAAGACCTGCTTATATGATGGGCAGTCCTTGTACGTGGCTACATGGTTATGTGGCTTCTTCGATTTGTAGCAGTTTACACATTTGTGTTCCTGCACATTTTGTTTGTTTGGGCACTCAGGCCCCTTGTGTCCCACGGTTGCACAGATAGAGCAGCACGATTCTCTTTCGCAATGGTTCGCCAAGTGGCCGAAGCCTTGGCATTTGAAGCATCGCGTGACGAGAAGGAAGTCGCGGGTTCTACAAGCATTCCACTGTATATAAAGACGCTGTTTCGCTAATATTTTGTTCCTCATTTGCGGAGTGACCTCCGCAACCCAGTTCGTGGTTTTACCACCATTCTTTCCCGTTTTAAATTTGAGAGTAAACTGCTTCTCAAAAAGCTCTTTGCTCTCTGCTAGCCCATCATTTTGCCCGTGAACAGCGCTGCCCAACTCAGCCTCTGTCATTTCCTTTGGAACATCATATATGATGATCCTTGGGAGTCCCTTTTTCGGTTCTTCGACCGAGAAGGTTTTTGTCAGATTTTTGCTCTGACTAAGTCTCTTCGCTTAATTTTCTGTGGGGGTCGAAATTATAATTCCCCATTTGGTGGTACGGATGTTCTTAATCCGTACCTTTTCGGTGTTCGGGTTGAACACCTTCATGAGCTGGCTTTTCGCCTGCCCCATGTTTTCGAACTCTTTCGAGTTCTTCGGTTTTAGGAACACGGTTTGGGCCGGTTCCTTTCTCATTGGCTGTGCTTTGGCTGGCAGCCGTGGGGCTGTCAGCTTTCGCACAATACCGGCGTATGTAACGCCCGGCTCTTTTTTGTTGCTTGTTGCCCCGACTTCTCTCAGCGAGTCCACGCTTCCCTGTAATTTAGCACATCGTGCTGTTAGGGTAGCAATGGTCTCCATCAGGAAGTCAAGGCTTTTGTCTGCTGTTTTACCCTGATCACTTGAGGTGTCCATGGCGTTTTTGATAATCCCGAGATGCTTGTACGCGACCCTCAGTACTTTATCAGTGTCAAGGTCAGTGCACGGCACCTCAGGTTCTTCCTCACTTGAGCTATCGCTCTCGAAGTGAGTAGTCTTCTTTTCGTGTATCGCTTTTCTTATTGCCTCAGTACTATCGCTAGAGCTGGAGCTAAGATCGCTCCTCGCTCTTTTGAGGCTTTGCTCCTCACAGTCCATTGCTGCAGAATGACTGTCCAGCTTAGTTCTCAATTTTATGTTTTTGTTCGTTGCTGTAATTGCTCTTGTGGTCTTGTCCTTGTTTACTTGAGCCTTAGCGTTCTCAAGCCTGGATCTTGCGCCCGTCTTTATTTGTGCAGTAGTTTCTTTCTTGTTTGTGTTTGTTGTGTTGAGTGTGGTTTTCTTTTTAGTATCCATACAGTCAATTTTTATTTCATTCATCTTTCTCGCGCTCCAGCCTCCGTGGACCCCCAAAAGTGGCACAAATGTGGTGGCTCCCATTGGGCAGCGGACACATCGTGAGAGCTACGAGTCAAATATAGCACGGCTGACTACAAGCTAAACTCGGCACCCTCTCCTCATGCAGAATTCCACCCGAAATCATCCCTATAATGTATTTCACTGAGACCTGCATGACGTCGATCGATATGACTTTGATAATTATATAAATTACTGAAGGAATGATCACAATCCCGTACCGGACAAAAGCACGCTTTACGTACCGCGTTGCGAATTAAACTTACATGAGTAATTAAATTATCGGCCATAAGTACATTTTTATACTTTTTTATATTATTATCTAAAAATAATATCAATATAATACTTTATGAATGCGGTTTTGTTTCGCAATAACACTTAGTAATATTACATCAATTTTGTGTAGAACTGTATACGTTGTGAGTAATATTCACTCTATTCAACAAAAAAAGAATCTATTTTATCCGTAAATAACATAAAAGAATATGTGAAAAAGTGCAAAAAGAACAGTGACTGGACAATTATGATTCTTCGACGAAATCTTTATCCACTATGTTGGAGAGATCATTGAAGCTTTCATGGCTGCTTTCACGATAACGTCCACGATGATTTTTCTCGATTTGGCATCAAGAACTCGTACAGCCTTGTAGTGACTTAAAACTTCTCTCCCCTCCAAATGATTTTTCAGTGCTTTCATCACTGAAAAACTCTGCATGGCAAATAACTGCTGCCCCAAAAATGCCTCTTGTCTTTCCAGGGTGAAGTCTTCCAGACTGTCTTCATTTTCTTTGTTTCCAGGTGTTTCAATACCAGTTAGAGTTATCTTCGATGAACTCATCACTAGCAAATGTCATTGAAAAATGATATGATAAAATTATGTGCAAAAAAAAACAAATAAAATATAGTATGTCTCATGAAACCATTTTTAAATCTAAAGTAATAAATTAATCAATTAGGAATATCCAGAATCAGTGTATTTGGCTGAGATTTTTCAGAGAAATGTCTCATGACGACAATTTAAATAAGTAACAATCAAAGAAGGAATTCTATCAAACCATTTGTTATTAAAATGAGGGCGAAGGCTATTTATAAGAGCGACAAAACAACGCCATCGTATAGCATATCTAAAGATGGAAACCCCCCCAAAAAATTATCTCCGGACAAATAAAATAAAACGTTTGCATGAATTTAATAAATGAAGTTTTCAGCTAAAAGATTCAAAATACTAAAGCATTGAAATGTTTTATATATGTGCGAGGTATTTACCGTTCTTGTATTCCGAAGAAACAACGTTTTTTATAATATAAGGAGAACTGGAGATGCGAGGTACTATTCACTGATTAATTTATTCTTACCATAACACTTCTGAATTTGGAAGGTGTTGACTGTTTTGAGGGTGATTTAGAACTGATTGAAGTGAGAGTTCCCTTGCAGGACATGAGTCTTGGAATAATGGCGGAAAAGAGGAAAATTGAGGAGTGGGAGTTTCTGGAGGCGCCAACATTTATGGCAAATATTAAGGTCTGTCTGGACATTTGGGGACAGTTGGAACCTAATGGTTTTATTAGTTTAAGTGCAAACCCATTTGGTTAGGATGGGGACTAGGTTTGCAGCTTTAGAGTGTTTGGAATGTATTTGGGAATAAGGATCTACATTCTATTCCATATAAGTCTCCAAAATATTTAGCACGTCAAATGAACCAAAAATTCGTAGTTTTTACTAAATATTTTAAAAAATGTGACTAATCTTTCGTTGAATTAAAATTTTCTGGAAACAATCGGGGGTCGACTTTTGAGGTTAACAAAACTTGAAATTCAGAATCTTCTCTTATTACAAATGAAACACTCGTAGAATAATTTTTGGTCAGTTCAGCGCGAAGAGTAAAAATTTTATGGAAAAACAAACTATCCGCCCTGTTCTTGTGCTAAATTACTTTTTCTTAATTCACGCAATCTGCTTAGGCAATCTTTACTTTTTTTACCGATATGAAGAAAAATAATACAATCATGTTTGATTTTACTTACCTATTCCAATAGTACACACGACACAATATTGCACCCAAAACAATTTCAACTATTGCAACAGCAACATAACAGAATTACCGGACGATCGGCACTGAGACGATTTCGTCGCAGGTGCACTCATTAGGAGGGAGTAAAATTTTCCCTGCGCATGCGTTCCGCAACAGTCCGAAAACTAACCTCTTGTTTAGTGAGAGAAAAAAACTTATGTGTTTACTTTAAGAAACTATTTAGTAAATCCAGATAATTTTGGAGTGGAATAGTAATTTTACTTGCCTGCAAGAATTCAACTTTAGAATTCGTATTCGTCAAAATATGCCTGATAACGTATTCAATGTAGAAACATATTTAGTAAATTCAACTAATTATTATTTTTTATACGTTAATATTAGAAACATATTTTGTAACAACTCAATTCTTACAATAAATTAATGTAGTAGAATTGAATATCTCATTTTTCTGTTTCAATTTTATATAACTGTGTGATTAAGAGTATATTATTTCGTTTTTACTACATATTTGTTAAGAAATGGTAAATTGACGCTAATCTATCAAAATATCAAATTAACGAAATATTTGGTTACTTCAAAAAAATGTTTGAGTGTTTTAAATCTCATTTAGTAAAAACAACCAATTTTGGTCGCAAACAAATAGGTTTAGTACATTTTACTAAATTTTTCTCTCAGTGTACTTTTCCCATTATATACATTCTTATCATTACTCTTAATTCTACCTTAGCTGCCTAATCATGGGTTTAAACCTAATTTCCTTAGACCTACACCCTTAACCTACTTATCCTATATCTATATTTACAATATGCATTTACAATTATTATACAATGAGTTAATGAGGGCCGGAGCGAGCGATTGCCCTTAACGTGCTTGAGCGAGAGAGCGACTGTGGACTGCCTTGTGTGACCTCCGCTTCCGGTCTCCGATATTCCTCTCATACGTTTCTGAGCCTATATCCCTCCCACCTTCCTTTCTCACCCCGCTCCCCCGCGTCCGGCCACTCTTCCCTTCTCTTATTTTCCACACACTCGTCATCCCTCGTCGCACCCCCCTGTCACTCATTCATTCAATGATCAATCACTCCCCTTGCCTCCTTTTCTCATTCTATCAACCATTCTTCCCCACCCCCTTCTCCGCCAGTATTTCACATACTCTCTCCCATGTGTATTCTCTGTATTCCGACACTCATCCAATACATGCACCCACGATTCCTCTCTGGCCTCGCACCTCCTGCACCTTTTCCTCTCCTCCCGAACCCATTCTCTCTCGCCTTTCATACCATCTCCTAATCTAAACCTCGCTAACCTATTCCATCTTTCCTCACTCCACCCCTTTCTCAGGTACTCCGGTATTCCCTCTGTCAAAATTTCCCTGTACCATTTGTTCGTCTTTGATTTCATAATTCCGGTCCCTCTCTCCTTCCGTTGCATCTCTTCTTCCATTTCCTCCCAGTCTTTCTTTTCACTCCCATCCTCCTCCCCTTTATTCTTCTTACCTTTCTCATCCATTCCCCTCCGCCTTATACACTGTCTCCTCTCCTCTTCCCATTTCGACACCTTTTTCCCTGACGCCCTCCCCTCAATTTCCTCTAGACATCTCCTTGCTATGCTGCTTCCTTTCCCTCCTCACAGCTTCTCCTCAAATTTCCAATGCTCTCTTCATAGCCCTTGACCTTAGCTTCTCCCTCTTCAACTCTTCTCTAATCATGTAGCCTGGCACTCCCTTACTCACTCCCTACACCCACTTCATGAATCTCTCCTGCATCCTTTCCATCGTTTCCCTCTCTTTCCATCCCCAGATCTCGGCCCCATAGTCCATCACCAACCATACCAGCGAGTCAAAGAGCGACAACCTTCTGCTCCAATCGTCCTTGAATCTCCTCTTTCCTATTCCCCACACTGGGCCCATCACCTTTCCCGCTTTCTCCACTCTACTTTTCACTTGCCTCTCCTGCCCTCCATTCTTCCTGAACCGGTAACCTAGGTAGCAAAACTCGTCCACCTTGTCCACCTCCCTCCCAGCCATCTTCCATTTCGCTTTTGGTCTCCTCCCTCTTCCCGCTCCAAATACCATCACTTTCGACTTTTCCGCATTTATTGTCAAGTCTTTTTTTCCCGTGTACTCCCCCATAAATACCATCATCAATTTCATTCCCGCTTCATCTTCTGCCAGCACCACCATGTCGTCCGCGGACGCCAATGAAAAGATTTTCGAAGCCCCCAGCTTTACTCCACCCTTCCATTTCTTCCTTAGCTCCCCCTCCAGATCAGCCAGCAGGATGTTAAATAGGATCGGGCTCAGTGGACACCCTTGCCTCACTCCCGTCACTGTCCAGAATTTCTCGGACACCTTGCTTCCAATGCGAACTTTACTTCCCGTCTCCCTGTACATCTCCTTTGTTCTTTCAATCAGCCCCTCCGAAATACCTCTCTCCTTTGTTGCCTCCCACAATATCTTTCTATTCACCGAGTCAAACGCCGCTTTGAGGTCTATGAAGCAGGCCACAAACTTGCGTCCCTTTTCCTCCATCTGCCTGTTCACCAAATAATTCAAGACAAAGATGTTATCCACTTTTCCCATTCCTCTTCTGAATCCCGTTTGATTCTCCGGCACCATTCCTTTCTCCTCTACCTCTTTCTCTACCGCTCTTGTCAGCACTGTCGCATAGATTTTATACAGCGTTTGCATGAGTTTTTTCTCCTTGCCTTTATCCATTCCACCGGGCCTCCTCTCCCCCCCTTCCAACAGAGTCAACACTAACGGAAAATGAGCCGAATCACACTCTTCCCCAATCACCAGGTTATCGATAATCTCCCTTCCTCTCTCGTTCGTGATGACATAATCTGTCACTGATCTGCTCGTTCCCTCTTCTCTGGTCCATTCCCCCTCCTCATCTCTTTTACAATTTCCATTCAGAATCGACCATCCTGATTCATCTAGTGCCTTCACTAGAATTCTCCCCTCCTTATCCACCGCTCTCATATCTTTTGACTTTCGCGATCGTTTCTCCTCCTCCACATCCCCTTCGATCATCCCTCCTCTCGTGCCAGTTGACGCATTGAAGTCCCCTCCAATTATCGTTGTAATCCCTCTCTCCCCATCCATCTCTCTCCTAATCAACTCTATCTTGTTCGCCATATCCTTATTTACATAAACTCCCACTAGTTTGCAGGCCCAATCCTTTATCTCTATACTTCCCTCGATCCAATCCTCCCTCTTCTCCACCCCCTCCTACTCTCCTCCGCTGCATAGCTCACCCTTTATCCCCATCAGCATACCTCGCTTCGCTCTCCCTTTATTGTGTTCTCTCGTCGCCAGCTGCACCTTCCACTTGAAATCCTTCGATAGTTCCCTTCTAACTCTTTCCCAACCTCTCTCTTCCAGCCATGTTTCCATTAGAACCACGACATCGTTTTCCTGAAGCCTCCTCCAGAAATCCTTATCCTTTCCCTCCAGCCCCCTCACGTACCAGAATGTAACTTTAACTTTTGCTCTCTTACTCCCCTTACTAGCCACCCTCCTTACTGTTCCCCCAGCGCCTGTTCTCCTTCTTTTGCTTTCTCGGTCCCTTCTTGCACCTCTATAGCCTCCGCTTCCATATTTCCTTTCTTGCCCTGCTCTCTCAGCTCTGGCATTCTCCACTCTTCTTCCTTTACATTATATAACTTCTCTGTTGCCTCGTCGTACCGCCATCGCACTCCGTTGACCCATATCATCCCCCGCCTAATAGCTACTCCACTGTTCCTCGCTCTTTCCACCATCTCTACCTTCTCCAGATTCCACAACATTTTTCTCTCCTTTCGAGTTCTATCATGGTCTAATACCTCCTGTCTCCCTTTCAGACTTGCCCTACTTCCCATGATCCATCTTTTTTGCTCCTTGTTCTCCAGCTCCACCACAACTGATCCTCTCTCCTTTTTGTCCACCCCCCCCCCGAATTTCTTAACCCCTTTGACAAGGACTCCCTGCGCTTGCATCACCTCTGTGAATAATTTTTCCACTTCCTCTCGTCCATCCCTCTTCCCTACCTGAAATTTCCTGACAATCAAGTTCCACTTTCTTCTCTCCCTTACTTTCTTTTCCTTTTTCCACTCCAGTTCCCACACTCTTCTCTTCAACTGCTCGTTTTCTTTACTTGCCTCCCCTGCGCTCACTGCCCTCCCGCTACTCTCTTCTCCCCCCAACCTCAATCCCTTTACCAACTCCTCCAGTTCATCCATCCTACTCAACTTTTCCTCCAACCGTGTGAGTCTGACATTCGCTTGGGCTATATCGGTCTTTTGCTCCTTCCTCATTTCTATGACTGTCTCTCCTATATCCATTATCCCTTCTTGCATTCGCCTTTTTTCCTCCTCCCATTCATTCTCCCACTTCTCCCATTTCTCATTCATTACCCTTATCTCTCCTCTAATTCCCTCTCCCTCTTCATTCGCCTTCTTCAATGCCCTGACAGTATCTTCCCTGAAACTCAGTAACATCTCCTCTATTCTCTTCAGTCTCTCTCTATCTGCTCTCTCTCTCTGTCCTCTTTCCTCCTTTTCCCATTCTCTTCACCCTCCTCGTCATCTTGTTTTCCTCGTTTGCCGCTCTCACTTACGTTATGCTCTGCCTCGCTCTCTCTTTCCTCCTCTCTCTTCTTCTGCCAAGCCTTCCAAAGCGGTGACGCATTTCTCCCCCCTGCCGTCGCTCTTTTCCACCGCTCAGCATTCGTCCTCCTACCTCTTCTCTTCGCCTGAGCTCCCTCTCCCCCACTCATCCACCCGTCCGATCCGTCCGCAAACTCCACTGGCGACACATACACCGACTCGTTGCATTCCAGCGCTCCCCGCTCTTCGTTGAGCTCGAGCATCTCCGTCCCATTCCGATCGCTTTCCTTCTGACTCTTTCCGCCTCCATTCCCCTCTTTCCGGTGTCCATTTCCTTCGTCGATATCATCGTCCTATATAAGTGGCTCATCTCTCTCCCTGTTTCACCTTTCAGCCACCTCCTCCTATTGTCGCCTCTGTGCCCTCGCACCTTTTTCCCACCAATACCTCTCTCCCCCGCCGCCCCGCTTACCGCGCAAAACTCAACTAACCCTTTCTATCTATTTGCCCCGCTCATACACTCTCTTCCTCTCCTCTCTCACCCCTTCACACTTTTCTCTCTTTCACACACCCCCAAACCCACTCTCACACAAGCTTCCACCTACTTTTCAATCTCCTCAAAAACTAACCTCAAACACCTGATCTTATTTCCCACACTCTTTCCAACTTTCAACCACTTTCACACACCCTTTCACTCACTCCCACTAATTTTCCTCTGCTACTCACCCCTCTCCCTAACCCTTCGACCCTCTCAAAAACTCCACCGATCTTACTTGAAAGCGAAACAATAATACCCCTTGCCTATTCCACTACTGTAACCTCGCAGTCCGGAAACGGAAGTCAGCAATTCACTTTTCATTCTATAAGTATGGCGAACATTCGTCAATTTCCCTTTTTCCTATCCCTGACTTGAAACCGTGCATTGAAAATTATTCCACAACTGTCATTTTAATTATTCTGGAAAAGAAACAAAATATATTCCACTGTCCCGGTTTTTCCTGCAAACACAGGGTTTTTCTCTCATGTGGATAAAATTTTTCAATATTTGAACTGATCAATAGATGTTTTTACATTAATCTAATCTCAAGAAAGAGCCCTCCACCAGCTAATACGAGTCCCATACTTCTAAAAGGATGTGAATTTCAGTCTTGGTTCGGAGCCATGGTTCAAAGCAAAGCCTGTTTTTTTCTTTCAGAAGCTCCACCTTCACGATCATCAGCACCCCATAGGAATTTTCCGACTTTAGAAGCAATATTCAATTTTTGTGGTTTCTCACTGTGCAAATTATATTTGACTTTCAAGTAGTCTGTGAAATAAAATTCTTATTTAGAAGATGCATAATGAGAATCATTGCAGTCAATTTCTTTATGTAGACACTTACCTGTCAAACATTTATACGTGAACGTCGCACTAAAATCTTCCTTAAAGCCATGAACAGCCTTCCTGCCGACACCGCTCTAATGAATCTGGACATTTTTTTTGATTATCGCACCAAGAATGATAGGTATTGTTGCCTCCCAGTTGTCCACTTTTCCCACTTCCATTTCCATGATATCTTTCTGACATTGACGAAAGGATGAAAACAATAATTGTTAATGAAAAAAGCGAGATATAGTACCTTAAATGGAAAATTTATCATAACGAATCTTACCAAATTAACTTGTTGTTGGATAGCGACTTCTGAATTCTCTACATTGCTGTCATCTTGTGGATTTAAGCTTGCGTCAAATTTCAAACACTCATCGAGTTCATCTAATGGGAATGTGCAAGAAAATTTGCTTTTGGGATTCTCCGATCTAAAATGACCTCTCGCATTGGACGCGGTAAAGACTGATTCCTTCAATTTTTCTGTAAGCTTCTTTAGGTCATATTGCCATCTTCTACGCAGTCCATTCAATTTTACGGCCCAAGAGAGTGTCATCAAATCACATTTTAGAGTCAAGTATTCCAAAATTAGTTGGTCGTCTGCATTATTGGTTCATTCTATGAGGTCCAACAAACGAACTTCCAGTCTTTGTTTGTTCTCATTCCGGCTCACTGTTTGAAAAATTGCACTAGCATTCTTATTCAACGTGGTGGTGGTGCTTAGTTCGGACTACTTTAGGCTTGAGACTGCTGGAGCTATTTCATCCGACTGTGGCAGAATACTTCTATCATTTTCGGGAATTGTTGGCATTTGTGATAGCGATTGCGATTTCGCGAGAATAGCTATCACAAATGCCGGAATGAGAACAAACAAACACTGGAAGTCCTCTCCAAGGACGAAGGAGGTTAGACGAAGGAACACATGGACATCTACTAAAATCATCGAATGACCAGCTGTAAAAAGCATACTGGATGAATCCTGAAATGCGAAAAGTTGAAAATGTACTTTAATATTGGTCTAGAGAAGGTTAGACGAAGGAACACATGGACCTCTACTAAAGTCATCGAATGACCAGCTATAAATAGCATACTGGATGAATCCTGAAATGCGACAAGCTGAAAATATAGTTTCCTAAGTTCTAGGAGCTGAGCACCTCGGGCCCAGCGGGACCCAGCGAATGCGGCCACTGACCAAAGTGGGAGCCGCAGGTTACAAGGGCGGGCGGAAGGGAGCGCCAACTGAGCCAGATGGTCCGGAGGGTGCCCCCGAGACTGTCGAGGAAGGCGGTCGCGAGGGTGGGGCGCGGGAGGGCGAGGAGGGCTCCCTCTTACAGAGGGACCCCCTTGCTGTCGCACAGCCCCCACCGAGCGGACGCGCAAGGGGCCGGAGGGGAAGGCCGCCTCTGGGGAGGGGCGACTCAGCAGGGCTGTCGCAGCCTTGCGGTGGAGCACACAGACATATGTATAGGAGCTCTGGCATCACGGAGGCTCTGTTAAAAGCTTATCGGGAGGCGAGGAGTTTTTCTATGCCCGGGGCGACCTGAGCCCCAGGGCCTGCATTGCTGTCAGAACAGCGTGCGGAGCCAGGGGAATGGTTAACTTCTGCCACAGAGACCTGGTGGCGGTTGTCATGAGGCTTCAGGGGAAGGCAAGAGCGGAGGACATTGTTTTCTGCTCGGCCTACTTTCCGCATGACTCACCGACACCACCACCTACTAAGGAACTGCGTGATCTGGTGAACCACTGCAGAGCTAAAAGGCTGCCACTCATCATAGGATGCGACGCAAACGCGCAGAACGTGGTGTAGGGCAGTGAAAGATGTAATGACAGGGGCACTGCTCTCCTGGAATTTATGGCAGACGTGGACCTGGAAATCCTAAACAGGGGCTCGAGGCCCACATTTGTCACCTCGCGCTGTCAATGTATCATTGACATAACCATGTGCACCCGCCGACTGGCGGGGCGATGCATGGACTGGAGAGTCGACCGGGAGGACACACATTCCGACCATCGACGCATTAGATTTAGCATTGAGGGTTGTGCCAAGCTACAGCAGTTTACCTGCGCAGAAACCCAAGGGCCACCGACTGGGACTCCTTTGAGAGGAACCTGCAGGAAAGGCTCAGGGTAGGACGCGTCAGGCCCTGCAGCCCGAGTCCCTCCAGATGGCATGCCCGGCTAAACGATGCAGGCAAGGGAACAAAGTGCCTTGGTGGAGTCGAGAACTGGACAGGCTGAGAAGCCAGTCCAGGAGACTCGGTAACCGAGCGTACAGATCCAAGAGAGGACTGGACTCTGTACAGAAATGCGCAGGGGGAGTACAAGAGGCTCATCAAACAATTAAAGGAGCTCACCTGGAGAACATACTGTGAGTAACTGGAAGCACTATCAAGGGTCTCCAGACTTCGCAGGGTTCTCTCGGGGGTCCCTGCACAGAGGTTGGGTGGAATCACGCTGACAAGCGGAGAGACCATCACAGAACCGCGAGAGGTCCTTCAGCATCTGGTTTGCGCGCACTTTCCGGACTCTATTATGGAGCACCCAGCAGAGTGCCCTGAGGCAGACTGGATGCGATCAGGAAGCGGCGATCTCGACTGGGAGCTAGCCGCAAGAATAGTAACGCTGGACAGGCTGCGGTGGGCGGTGGACTCCTTCGAAATGCACAAGAGCCCGGGTCCGACCGGAATATATCCGGCCCTCTTGCGAAGAGGGGGTCCATTGCTCCCGCGCAGACTGCTACCGGCACTGAGGGCCTGCCTAGCATTGGGCTATGTGCCCAGCAGGTGGCGGGAAGTCAGAGTTGTTTTTCTCCTTAAGCCGGGTAAATGCAGCTATGATAATGCAAAAGCCTACCGACCGATCAGTCTATGCTCCTTCCTGCTGAAGACGCTAGAAAGACTGGTGAGACAGGCACATTAAGGAGGGGGCACTGAAAGCAAACCAGATATGGCCCTCACAACATGCATACCAAGCTGGCAGATCAACTGCGACTGCATTGCACCATTTGATTGGCATAATAGAAAACGCAAAGGGAAGGAAGGAGGACACCCTCGGTGTCTTTATAGACATATAGGGAGCCTTCGACAATACTTCCTTTGACATGATGGAGAAAGCGTCATTTGGGATCGAGGCGTCGGTCACCAAATGGATAGCCACCATGCTCCGAACCAGAGTTGTCCACTCCACCCTCGGAGACAGTGCGTTAAGGGCTGCGGTGCGGTTGCCCGCAGGGGGGGGGGGTAATCTCCCCTCTGCTGTGGCTCCTTGTTGTCGACGGCCTCCTCACTGGAATCGAGGAGCTGGGGGTAAGGACAGTGGGCATATGCGGACGATGTGGCACTGCTGGTAACTAGCAGGGACGCGAGCATGCTACATAGCAAGATGCAGAAAGCGCTGTACTAAGTTCAGCAGCGGTGCACATCGAAGGGCCTGAGGGTAAACCCAGGCAAGACGGAGATGGTGCACTTTGCAAGCAAAAGGAAGGGTGTCGTTAAACCCCCCTCCATTTACAATACCGAACTGAACTTCTCTGGAGAAGTCAAATACCTAGGTATCTGGCTCGACAAGAAGCTTAGCTGGAAAAAGCATATCGCCATGCAAACCAATAAGGTCACTATGACATACTGAACGTGCAGGCGAATGTTCGGAAGCACATAGGGGCTAAGACCAAGGATAGTCAAATGGATCTACACGGCCATAATGACCCCACAGCTTACATACGCAGCCGTTGTGTGGTGCACGGTCTTAAATAAGGCCTGTCACAGGAAAGCGGTGGACAGAGTCGGCAGGCTTGCGATGCTGAGCATAGCTAGGGCCCTTCGAACGACACCGAGCTCAGCACTGGAGGCCCTGCTCTGCATGCAATCGCCACACCCGATTATAAGGGAGGAGGCGACAAAATCGACTGCAAGACTGCGGCTACAGGGAACCTCGAAGGGAGCCAGGATTGGGCATGCTAGTGTCCTCCGCGCAGACAGAGAGCTGGAAGGGCTACTGTCGCGCGGTGCTGACGCCTACGGACCCAGATGGCACTTTCCCAGGAACTTCTGTCTACCTTAGATGGCTAGTCTGGTATATTCATGGATCTGGGGTGAGCGGACGAGCAGGAGCGGAGTTCTGGTCTGAGGAGCCCGCAATAGTAAAGGCCATCGGGCTGGACTCGCACGCAACCGTGTTCCAGACAGAGCTGGCTGGCCTGAGGACCTGCGCCGGGATGATCCTGCAGAAAGGGACAAGGACAAAAAGATCTTCATCTACTCAGACAGCAGACGCGCGCTGAGGGCAATAATCAAATATGAGTGTTGCTCAAAACTAGTCGGTGAATGCGTCGAGGTGATGGAGGAAATCGCCGTAAACAATCGGCTAGAGGTGGCTTGGATTCCGGGCCACACTGGTATCAGAGGCGATGAGAAAGCCGATGAGCTAGCCAAGAACGAATGCAGATGGGTCTCTCAGGGGGGACTGGAGCGCGTGGGCGTGCACACCGACTTTGTGAAGGACCTGGTCAAGGAACGTGGAGACAGGAGGATTGTGGTTAGGTGGGGCTCGGAAACGGGCGCCAGACACACAAAATCCCTCTTGGAAAGACCCACTAGGAAGATTGCAGAAGCTCTGTTGGGCCTAAACAGGGCTAAGCTCCGAGCTATAGTGGGGCTTATCACTGGACACTGGCCCGTGGCTCTGTACCTATCGAGGAGAGGTAAAAGGACTGACCCCCTATGCAAAAGTTGCGGGCTGACGGAGAAGGATCCTCCTCACCTATGCACAAGATGCAGCAGGCTCGATGAAGTCAGATGGGACGTTTTTGGGCCTGCATGCATAGATATACATGTCGACAGGGACGGTATCAAGGGTCTCGACGAGTTAACGCGTAGGGCACAGATAATCGAGACCAGCGACTAGACGGCTGCCTAAAGGCAGGGTGTAAAATGGCCGGAAAGCTGATTCCACCTCTAGACTTAAGAGGACCGTCTAACGGCAATAAAAGTCAATAAAAGTCAAAGTCAAGGCCTATCAGGCCTCTTTTTTATTTTTATAAAGAAAAAATAGGAATTAATAATGTTGGATAATTAATAGAAAATAATAGCGTATTTCCAAGAAAAAAATATTCTTGCTATCGCAATTTATGATTTCGTTTTTTTTTATTAGCCATTAAGTTGCGTGAATCTGAATGAAATGAATATTTCTATTTGATGATTTCGAATATTGGCAAAGTTAATTCAAAGAAATATCCCTAGAGGGATTATTATTATTCATTTTTCAAAGTTACGTTTGCTATTGTGATGAAATTTATTTCAGTTTGCTTTTTTCTAAGGGAGATAAGTATTAAGTTGTTGAAAAATCTTATTTTTAGATTTGCATTGAGCAGAATGCCTTGATTCATATAAAAACCACGTGAGTTTGAATTATCTCTAAGGTAATTTATTAATGTTTTCTATTTTCTAAAATCTTTTTATTTCATTCTCATTGGATTGCACCATATAAATACTCGTAAATAACGTAGAATGGTGCAATCCTATTGGCCAAGATTTGGATGGGAAAAATAATCGCATATAATACCACAAGAGCTCCGAAATTATCGGATATTTCCCGATAGGTTCGTTGCAAACAAATGAACGTGTCAAGTTTTCCAGTTTAAAAATCACGAGCGCGAAGCGCGAGTGATTTTTCTGGAAAACTTGACGAGCTTATTTGTTTGTAGGGAACCTTGAGGGAAATATCAGATAATTTCGAAGTTCGAGTGGTATTCGGGGGATTATTTTTTGCATCCAAATCTTGGCCGATAGAATTGCACCATGAGACATAATTTTCAACGAATTGCCATTAATCTGTCAGATACAATTGAGGGTTACTTCAACATTTGTTTTTTTTTATATATATCAACATGCAAAATTTCCAGTGAAATTTCCAAGAATATCCGCTGAAATACCGTGTTGACTATACAAAATAACGTCGAATGGTGCAATCCTATTGGCCAAGATTTGGATGGGAAAAATAATCGCTGAAATTCGAAGTAGGCTATACAAAATATCAACAAATGGTGCAATTCTATTGGCTGAAATTTGGACGGGAAAAATAATCACAAAAAATTCAGACAAAATTTTTTAACAGTCCATCGCTAAGAAGTTTCACTTCTTTCGTGCATGAATTTCATACCCATATTTTTTTTATTTTATACAGATTTAGATTTTAACTTTACTTTGGTTACGCAAGTTGCTCAGTACTTGCATACATTCTTTTTCCAATGATTTAAAAAATGTACGACCTTCGTAAGCTGGAAAATATTCCAGGATTCGGAAGCCATGAAGCATTCACTGATGTCCAGGGTCCATAATCCACCGAATTGTTGCGTTGCTTCAATGTCCGCCCCAGCAATACCCCACTCACCCAACCATTACAGTCGGTTAGTTTCCAAAATATTCCACTCGCTTATTACGAGATTGTCCAACGCATTCTTGGAACGACCAATCAAATGACTAGGGAGGTGAGCACGCCGAGAGAGTCTGTTTGCTTTTCCACCGAATTTCATAATTGTACACACATGCACACACATATACACACACACGCACACATACACACACGCACATATATTAGCCCTACTCGCTCTGGGATGGCGCTATGGATTGCCCAGTGACCTATCTAAGATAATCAAGGTTCCTGACCCCGACCCCTACGGCGACACCTGAAGGATTATTCTTATTCGGGTCATGTGACCTCGAATGTAAGACAATTGCCTCCGTCAGACCCAGGAATTGTCCTCATTCTTCTTCCGGTCGTGATACAGTTCGCTAGCAAGTGTTAGCCCTTAATCACAATTTATTGTTAAAAGTGCCACGTGCAATCAATTGATCACCGCATAAGTTAACATTGTACCGCGTTTAATTATTTTAATCGTACAGAATCTTTATACCGACCTTCGACGCAGTGTAATTATTTGACATTAATTTTAATAATAAAAGTGACTCTATTTACTGATTAACACGTGCAGTGAGTTTTTGATCCTAAGGAATATCCTCCCGTATCCACTTTTATCTCATCCATCAATTAAAAATACTTCCTGAACAAGATCCCAGCTCAAACAAAGTCAGATAACAGGTCGTATCAGGGAAGGTTAATCCTATCACTTCAATGTATAGGATCCGGGGTATACTGCGAGAAAAAAAACCCAACAATGTGACCACGTTATCAATATCTTTATTAGCCGTAGCGTAAGTCTATAATACACAGTAATGAAGGCGTTTACTGAAAAGTATATTCAGCGTCGATGTCCGCGGTAGTACTGGTCTTTAGAGACATTTGTATGCTCACCAGTGGGGATCTCCGTACCCACAAGTGTATGTGTGAATGCGTTCGCGAGAGTTATAACGAACGCGGGACGATGCGCTACGAATTGAAATTTCAAATTTTTACAGTATCTGTGTTTATGTGAATAAGTAAAAAAATATGATTTATATATCATGCAGCGAATTGTTTCAAAAGCAGGACGAACGGTATCTCCATTTCCTACAAACAAAAGGAAAACAGTTCCTGCTGAGCACGTCTTATGAAGCTGATCCTCTTCTGAAAAGGAAGCATACAACATACAACATATCTTATAGAAAAATTCGAATCGAGTCAACGTCTTGCAAGAAAACTTGGACATAATCTAACAACACAATTGTAAACAAAGCTCTGGAATTTCTATCGTTGCAATCCAGATGAAAATAAATGATTGTCCTATCACATTGAAAGACTAAAATAATTTAGAAGACCAAGGTTGATCGATTTAACAACAAAAAGTCAATTCATAAACTTGTGGTTCAGAAATGTCCAAAAAATTCGTTAAATTGATGAATTAACCGAAAGTTACCTGTTCAATGGTATTTGGATCCTCAGGTCTCCCGATTTATATGTCAGCATATAAATTAGTCAATCAATGTATATTATGGTACCTTTTTATTGGAAACATGTTGACCTTGGTTGATTATTATTAAAAGTATGACCAAAAGAAATTGTTTTCAGCGAAACGAGGACAAAGAAAAGAATTTCGAGAAATGAAGTGATCAACCTACGCGTAGTACTCAATCAGCCTGTTTGCTTCCCTGAATCCTGTCATCACGGCACCATGCACTGTAGAGTAATAATGGCTATGCGTAGCTTCACCAGCAAAGAGAATAATCTGAAAATACAAGCGAATGAAAAAAAATCTTTATGTCTGGCAAGCTGTCAGAAAATTAAATTGCCGATTAAAAATAAACGGAGAATCTAGTGTTATTGACATGCCATGATTAATTTTGTCACGTGGTAAATTGTCACTTTCATGAATTAGCCAGCTAGCCCGCCCTTTTCCCTTGACGGCCCGAAAACGGAAAGAATTATCTAAAGGGCGCCAGTTATTCTTTGTCTCGATGGAAACAACAAATAGAAGAACGTAGTCGAAGCGGCAAATTATGACAACGAACCAAAATTATAACATAGACGTAGATAAACTTCAAAGTAAGGGTCAAGAAAAAGACAGTAGATGCTCGCGCTGCTCAGGGGATAGGTTGGCGCTGGGTCCACATGGACAGCCTAACTTTTTGTCTCGACAGTTGAATCCCTGCACAGTAGTGCTCTCACCGTTGGAAAATTCTCTGTACAGTTGAACAAGTACAAACGGAGCCCCCCCCCCCCCCCCCGCATAGAACTATCATCGAGAATGAGACTTAGAAATATAATTCTATGTGAAAATAGCAGAAAGTACGTGATCGAAATGCAAATTATTTGGTATTACTGCCACCAAATTTCAACTGTTATCGCCGAGCTTCTTAACGTGACCAATGGCCATGATCCTGAAATGTATTCACTGGAATATTTTGTCAATATTCATCGTAGGCCTCCTACCCCAGTTGAATGAAATTGCAAAATATAAAATTACTATATGAAATATTAATCTAGCTTTGTAGACTATACTCACGGGTTTGTTAACACCAGTTACGATTGGATGTGCCAGATCACTCGCCCAAACGTTTCTGTCCTCTGAAGTCAAACTTCTGAAGCTATAGGACCCACGAAAGCTTGAATCTGAATGCCACTTTGATGTCAGAATTTTATCTGGAGAGGGTATGATATATTTTTTGTCCAGGAATTTCTTCAAAAGTCCATAAATTTTTTCCTTCACTTCGCATGCTGGGAGAGTCTCCATGTCTCGAGCTCCCTCGCCTGTGATCCAGCCGCACAGAATCCGAGGCTGATAATCTACAGTGAAGAAACCAAACACATCAAGTAGCCAATGATCTTCTGCAGGAGTTTCCTCTAAGAATTTTTTCTTCTCTTCTTCGGGCCAAAGAAATTCGAAATCTGCCGCTTCCGTTGGCCACCACTGATGAGAAAATTCTAAGAATATTTTATTGACTGTTCCGATATTCAACCCATTTATGGCGAGTTCTTTCGATCGGGGCAGCGGGGGATTGAATAAGGAGGTATAGTCATGTTTCAAAACACCTAAGGAAGCCGTGAATATCACATTATTTGCTTTGATATCTTCTCCTGTGTGGGTTGTAATCGTAATCTCGTTTGGATTTACATAATCAATTTTTTTTACTTCTGTAGAGCACCTAATATTTTCAAAGATAGGGAAGACCTCCAAATGATCCGGATGTTTATGCTGAAATAAGATAGTATGAATTAATAGATGTTCCTTACATACGGTGGAAGTACCAGTAATCGAAAATGGAGCATTTTCTTTATTGTTGTTATTCCGTTTCTTTTAGTTGCATTCTACTAAAAAGCCGTTTCTCCTAAAAGCTAATGAGAAAACACACCTTACCTTACTTCTGTGAAATAAGCGGCAAGTTTTTGACGTTTCAAGTTTTGGACTTTCACGGCTGTGTATATTTATATTATCGGTTTCCACATGAATACAACTGCGTTCGATTTCAACATTCTGTCGACGTTTCGCAAACATTGTAGTCTGCATTTTCACGACGATAAGCTCCGATGTCTGTTTAGCAATTTTTTTGCTTGTTAAACAATGAAATCTGAAAGTTTTATTCTGGGATTCTGTCTAAAGGGTTGAGTATCGGTACTTCCACTGTATTCTTTACCTACTGTTTCTGTAATTGCAAGACATTGAATGCAGTACCCTAAGAATATCAAGGAGGGTTTTGTATCCTCGATTCTTCCAATTTAGCAGAAGGTCACCATCACAATGCTTGTATTCCGCTAGACCTTTAGCCGAGACGTTAAACCAGCTATCGCTGCACTGTATACTATTGTCAAACTTTCCCATCCATTCTAGTATTTGGCTTGCCCGTGCTTCGTCAGTGAATCGATTTTTCTCATAGTAATCGTTAAATCTGGAAATAAAATTAATAAATTGAGATAACCAGCAATTACTCACATATAATACCACAAGTGGTTCAAAATTATCGAATATTTCCCGATAGATTCGTTGCAAACAAATGAAGGAGTCAAGTTTTTCAGGCTAAAAAATCACGAGTGCGAAGCACGAGTGATTTTTCCTGAAAAACTTGACGACTTCATTTGTATGCAGGGAACCTAGAGGGAAATATTCTATAATTTTGAAGCTCGAGTGGTATTCAGGGGATTATTTTTCCTATCCAAATTTCGGCCAAGAGAATTGTGCCATGACATGAAAAGAGGTTTATTTGGTTAAGTGTCGTTTGTTTACCAAAATATTCAAAAAATTATCGCATGTAATACCACAAGAGCTCCGAAATTATCGGATATTTCCCGATAGGTTCGTTGCAAACAAATGAACGTGTCAAGTTTTCCAGTTTAAAAATCACGAGCGCGAAGCGCGAGTGATTTTTCTGGAAAACTTGACGAGCTTATTTGTTTGTAGGGAACCTTGAGGGAAATATCAGATAATTTCGAAGTTCGAGTGGTATTCGGGGGATTATTTTTTGCATCCAAATCTTGGCCGATAGAATTGCACCATGAGACATAATTTTCAACGAATTGCCATTTAATCTGTCAGATACAATTGAGGGTTACTTCAACATTTGTTTTTTTTTATATATATCAACATGCAAAATTTCCAGTGAAATTTCCAAGAATTTCCGCTGAAATACCGTGTTGACTATATAAAATAACGTCGAATGGTGCAATCCTATTGGCCAAGATTTGGATGGGAAAAATAATCGCTGATATTCGAGGTAGGCTATACAAAATATCAACAAATGGTGCAATTCTATTGGCTGAAATTTGGGTGGGAAAAATAATCACAAATATCCCCACACACAACCACCCGCTTTATCCGGTTGGCTCACTTAATCAGAAATAGTAGATTATGGCATGAGGACGATATGTTTTTTTAGGCTGAAGAATCAAACGGTTGGATCACGTTGTTTTAAATCAGCACTAGGTCGTATTTTGTTACGTGATAATTTATTTAGAAAAGACGAAAAAAAAACTTTCACAATTTTTATAAATTTACAACAATACTTAAATTAAATGCGAGGAATTTGAATATTGAATTCTGTTCGTACAAGTTTCCTCCGCGATCGGTTTGGCGACTCGATTCTTTTCGGGGTGGTAAGTCCCGAAATATTCCTCCTTGTTTGGAACGGTGGTTAAACGGATGACTGTGATGAGACGTGAACCATCACAGTTTTGGGCGGGATAAATTGACTGGAGTTGTTCACACTTTTGCACTATATTTGTTTATTTAGAAAAGACATTCAATAACTTACTACTTATGCAATCGATGGGAGCTTCACTTGTCATGGGCTAATTAACTTATTAATCATTTCTATATTAATATTAGAATGGTGATTAAAGAGATCGTACACACTAGCAGAGCGACCGGTCTCGTTAGTAGCAGAAATATTGACGACAGAGCTAGGTCTTGTCCTTTTGAATATTGGGTTTTGACTGTCTTAGTCCTTTTTTTTATCTGGGATTTGCATTAAAATTTAGCTCCAGGAAGGAAGGGGAACTGTACAACTATTGGTCTAAAAGGTCAACACCTCTCGTGTCATTGGTCAAAAGATTGTCGGGGGGGGGGGGGGTTAGCCCATTTGCCACCTCTTCTACAAGGTTCCAATTTCCTGGATCTTCTGCGCAAACCGTTGACCCTAATTGTGGACAAATTCCACAATTACTTAATGACACGGAGGGTCGATAGTTTATAATCGGGATCCGGAAAAGTGTTATAAATAGCAAAAACTAGAAAACGTGTTTCCTAGAGTCCCTTGAGGATTAAACTAATAAAAGTGCCCGTGGACCCTAAGAATTAAACTTGTAAAGTTTTACTAACAAAATTTCTATTCCTTATTGCTAAATTGAGGCCCGAACATCCTGCCCTCGTTGAGAGTTGATACCTTTCAACAAATTTCACAACAAAGATGATTGTTCAGCATACTCGAATCTACGAAGTAGGAATTGGGAAATGGACTTAACAGGACTATGAATATTTACAATTTAATTTTATAGTAATTACTCTCTAGAGTTTTTTTAAATTGTCTGTTTCTTTTTCACTTAAATTCACTACCATATGGCCATGGCCATGGCCATGAGGTCTGGCCATGAGGACAAACGGTTGCTTGAGATTTCAGTGAAATCGGTTTCGGGTATGCTAGTCAATGAATCGCCTATCAAGAAATGAGCAGGGGATAATGCAGTTGGATCATGAGGATCAGCGGACATGGGGGTTAGTGGACGAAAGTTCAGGATTGATTCTATTTCAATTACTAAGGTGTTGAATTCTTCAAATGTTACGAGACAATCTGTGATCCGATATAGATGATGCTTCAACGATTTGACACAGGCTTCCCATAGACCACCCACGTGTGGCACTCTGGGTGGGATAAAATGCCAGTCAATGCCGTCATTTGCTAAACGTCTGTGCATGATTTCATTTCGGGTTTCCGATTGCAGGAATGAATATAGCTCCTTGATTTCGTTTGCGCACCCACAAAGTTTTTTCCATTATCGGAGTACACATTCATTGATTTTCCTCGCCTTGATGTGAAACGTTTAAATGCTGCGATAAATCCTACCGTTGTCAAATCGCTCACTACCTCCAGATGTACTGCCTTGACCACGAAACATACAAAGACAGAGACCCAGACCTTTATTTTATTGCGGTGTTGCGGTTGCGGTGTTTTTTCTCCTTTAAGTAAAAGGGTCCACAATAATCCACACCAACATTCGAAAATGCTCGAGCCTCTGTTACTCGGGCTGCAGGTAGATTACCTATAATGTAGTTAGTAGGGGGTGGTTTAGCTCTGATGCATTGCGTGCAATTATGAATGAGGTATCTAACACGTTGACGAGCATCAAGAATCCAATAGTTTCTCCGTAATGAATATACAATGGTTTGAGCACCAGCATGATATGTCCTTAGGTGTTCGCGACGTATCAATAAATCTACGACATGATGATGTTTGGGAAAAATCAAAGGATGTTTCTCCGAGTAATTGATATTGGCGTTTTTCAGTCTACCTACTACTCTTGTCAAACCTTTCGCATCTAGGTATGGACTCATTGCTAGCCATCTATGCTTGGGTGGGAGTTCAGTTCCTTGCTTCAATATTCTCAATTCGGCGTTGAAACATGCCGCTTGTACCAATCTCATGATGTGATCATTTGCGTCTTGAATTTCATCCACGGTTATTGGACCTTTCTTCTTGGTCGCTAAGCGTAGGAAAAGAGCCATGACTCTCCTCAGTTTTCCAATACATGATAATTTACTCAGGAGTCTATTGTGGGTTGTACTCAAGAGGCAATAAACCTTCCGCAGCTCGGGTACTTCTGGAGGGATAATGAGTTTTGATTCTGACCATTTATCTACTGTTGAATTGAGCGATTTAGGTCCTGTCTTCCAGTTGATGTCTTCGGTGAAATCTTCTGGCAGACATCCTCTGGAAATATGGTCGGCTGGATTGTCATTGGTCCTCACGTGTCTCCATTCTGCATTGGAGCATTTCTCCAAGATTCCCGACATTCTGTTTGCCACGAAGATTGTGAGTTTGTGCGGAGGAGTATTTATCCAATGCAGGGCAATCATCGAATCGGACCAAAGCACTCAACGCGTAATTTTTTGTGTGATTGTATTTTCAACGGACTCAACGAGTTCAGTTAGCAATAATACGGAACACAATTCAAGTCTCGGGATCGTAGCCTTTTTATTGATAGGGGCAACTCTAGATTTTGCGCAAAGCAGGTACGTTTGGGTCTCATTGCTGCGGTCAGTTGTCCTCAGGTAGACACACGCACCATAGCCCTGATCGCTAGCGTCGCAAAAGCCATGTAGTTGTACCTCCCTAGCTTCCGAGAGAATTGTTTTCCTTTGAAACTGCGTATTGTTGAGTAAGGGGAGTTGTTGCAGATACGTTTCCCAGTCTGTATGTATAGACAGAGGGACTGGGTCATCCCAACCGAGTTTCTCCTTCCACAATTGCTGCAAGATGATCTTTCCTTTCATGATGACAGGTCCAACGAGTCCAAGGGGATCGAATATTTTAGCGAGGTCGGAAGAAATTTTTCTCTTGGTGACATTTTTAATGAATGGTATTGGTTCAACGGTATATACCATGGAGTCATTCTTTGAGTTCCCGTAAAGCCCTAATACCTTTATTGTTGCATCGTCGCCACCTTGTAGTTGTATATTAACGTTCGTTTCAGGTAGTCCCTTGAGAACCCCTGGGTCGTTTGAGGCCCACTGTCTCATGTTCAGGTGTCCTTTCGTGAGAATGAAATTAATATCCTCTCGAATTTTAATGAGATCTTCCTTATTGTCTGCACCGGTCAATAAGTCATCAACGTACATGTCTCGCTGGATTCGTAGAGCAGCTTCTGGGTAATCATGGCCTTCATCGCTGGCTAATTGCTGGAGGTAACGGATGGCTAAGAAGGGCGCAGAGGTAACGCCAAAGGTAACAGTGTTCAATTCGTACGTCTGAATATTGTTTGACGCGTCAACCCAAAGAATGCGCTGATACTTCCTGTTCTTTGTTCACCCAGAACTGTCTATACATTTTTTCCACATCTCCGGTGAGTACGTACTGATGAGTTCTGAAACTGTTTGAGTTGTAGACGAGGATGCGGTGCCGATTTGGGATCAATGAGAAAATTAAGAAAATACACGAGACACTTTAGACTGATAGGAGATGCACTGTATAATTTATTGTGAAACAATTTGAGGTGTAACCTCGCGTCTTTCGAGAAAATCTTGTTACAATAGAGTTTAATGATTTTAATTCACGCACTTCTGGTGATGTACTAATAATTATAGAGTTTTTAAATTACGCGATTGAAAATCAGAGGGTTTTTGAGATTTTAAACTGAGAATATCTGCAACCACTTGCACGTCTGTTGCTCGTTAACGTTGTAGCAGAACTGGTGGTCAGAAACGTCCGTTGAGTAGACGAATCTAAACGCGTGGTAGGTTTTGATCCATCTATAGGATTTTGAGAGAAACTATTTGAATTTTAATAACTAAAAGTGATAATTAGTTATCATCGCGATAGGCTCTAATTGGTGATGTACAGTTTGATGATTATGGAAAACACTATTTTTAGATAAATTGAGTCCGATTCCAATTTGCGAATATTCTATCGAGAATTGCTTATTGCGTATTCACTGTTGATCGTTGAACTATTTGAGACTGAAGGTATATCTGTTTTTGGATCTCTTTATATACCCAAGGGTTGTTTTGATGGGATTAGCAACCCAAGGCTTTGGAAGGTTCGAGACGAATTCCTCAGTTTGAATGTTCTCGAATTCTTCGCTGGAGAATTGGCTGATTTTTCTCTTTCTTTTAAACAGAAACGGATTAACAAACTGAAGATATCATTCTGAATGGTTGGTCCTGTGATGAGAGCGTCATTCAGCGATGTATCAAATTCTCCACTCTTCGCGGAGGCGTTGAATACGACTCTCACTTTGGTTGTGAGACTAGTCGTTTTGAATACTGCGTGGTGAGACATGTCGATCTGCGTGTCTCGTGCCTCTGTTTCATTTACTAAAGATATGTGGCCTAGATCGATATACTCCTGCATTACATCCCGATACTGTTTCTCTAGAGCTTCATTTTGCGTGAATTTCATTAACAGTTGTTTCAGCATTCTTTCGGCTCTGATTCTTGAGGCTGAAATGAGGGGTTTTTTCTCATTAAAAGGTAACGATACAACGTGTTTTCCCTCATGGTCTCGATAGGTGTGAAGTTTGAAGTGCTCTTCACAGGCTTCTTCCTCTTTGGAGAGAAAATGTCGTTTTGGCAGATCCTCCAGTTCCCAAAATTTCTGAATGTTGAGTTCAGCATTGGAAAGGTGATTAGACGTTGGTGAAATGTGTTGGGAACGTTTGCATGCCATAACGCTCCCCCCGATGATCCATCCGAGTTGAGTACTCTGGGTGATGAGATCGGGTTATCCAGACTTATCCAATTTGATTTGTCCTTGACACAGCAATGAGAGTGTACTTCCAGCACTCAATAGCATATCTGCTGGGGCGGGGCGATCAAAATGGGGGTCTGCTAGTGTAATATTTTTCGGTATCTGGAGAACACTTCTATCAATTGGCTCATTAGGATGGAATCCTCCAAGTTCTGATACCGTTAGGAAATTCAGTGTTCTCGAGTACGCGTTGACTCTCGACTGGATCTTTGCTTTGATGAGGTAGTTTGTGGCGGATCGAGTTCTGACGATCGTCGATATTGGAATAGAACATCGCTCCATTGGAATTTTCAATCTTTTCGCTGAGTCCCCGGTCATGAAATTCGTTGTGGAGCCCGTATCTAACACAGCTCGACATTTGATTGATGTTCCTTGATTATCGAATACAAGTATGATTGCTGTTACAATGAGATATTTTGATGGCAGAGAGGCCACCAGGGTCACTAATGGTTGTCGTTGAGTGTTATCTGTGCTGTTGATTGCTTCATTGACCGATGAAAGTGTTCCTGGGACAATAGGTGTGCTTAGTCATGCTGTTTTGGGATTGAAGTTCTTTAATTCTTCATCATGTAGGTGGAGTATAACATTATGACGTCTTTGCAGGTGCCGCACCTATCCTCCTTGCACGTTCGGGTCTTGTGGCCTGGAGTGAGGCAATTGACACATAGCCGTGCTTGTCGTGCTGCTTGGATGCGGTCAGTTGTGGAGAGGGCTAATAATTTAGCGCAGGTATCAACTGCGTGATTTTCTTTACAAATATGACACATTATTTCCCCTGTATCAGTGAGTAATACTTGCGTCCTCATATTGTCCCTGTTGTTCTTGCTCTTTTTATTCAAGATGGTTGCTGAGGTTTTGGAGCCATTGATAGGGGACTTTGGGGAGACATCAGTGAGTTTTGTAGATTCTTCGCGTAGGAATTCTAGCAGCTCTTGATAATTCGGCATCATCTTTCCTTTTTTCTACCGATTCCACTCTCTGTAGGTGTCATTGTGAAGTGGTTTGAGGATGATGTGAACAAGAGGTGTATTCCATGCCTCGATGTTTTCACCAAGGGCTTTCATGGCCAGGGCGTGAGTTTGAACCTGATTGAGCACCCTTCTCAATTCTCCTGATGAATTCTTCTTCATGCTCGGGGTTTCCATTAACAAATCAAAATGTCTCAATATGAGCAGCCATTCGACGTCGTAAATGTCCCTTAGGAGTTCCCAAGCAACGTTGAAGTTCTCATCGGTGACCGCAAAGCCTTCAATGGCGGCTAACGCCTCTCCTTCCAATGTTCGCTTCAGAATATCTAGTCGTTCACTGTCCGTGAGACAATCTCGATATGTACGCCACTTTTCGATTTTCCCATCGAATTTCTTGGCTTCCATTCGCGGTATTGTTTTAAAGTAATCGTGGTACGCTAGCTGTGAGTGGATAGTGGACGTGTTACTGGTTTGTCTCGTGATGGCCTCACCTTGGCCCAGGTGTCGAGAGTTGAATTTACGGACCAACACTTGAATTTCTTCGTAATCATCTTCGACGGTTTCTGAATTTTCTGCGTGGTTCCCTTCTGCTTCGAGTGTGTCCAGTTCTACCGTGAACTCAGGCAATTTGACGTATTCATTGTTGATGAGATGCAGTTGTTTCTCGATGTAATCCTTGGAAGCATGTGGTCCAGAATTTTCCAAATAGTTTTTAAATTTGGTTATTCTCCTCTTGATAGAGCCACATTGAGAAACCAATTCGGCACGTCTGGCGATTTGCTCTTCCGATAGTGACATTTTGCCGAAGATTTAGGAAAAGGAAAGGATAGGATAGGCGATTTAAAATGTTAGGCTAGCTTATCTTTTCGTGTTCCTTGGTTGCGGTGCAGTTGCTGCGTAGGTTGTTCGGATGTATCCGGCTCGAAGGACCAAATATGTTCGTACGAGTTTCCTCCGCGATCGGTTCGACGACTCGATTCTTTTCGGGGTGGTAAGTCCCGAAATATTCCTCCTTGTTTGGAACGGCGGTTAAACGGATGACTGTGATGAGACGTAAACCATCACAGTTTTGGGCGGGATAAATTGACTGGAGTTGTTCACACTTTTGCACTATATTTATTTATTTTGAAAAGACATTCAATAATATACTATTTATGCAATCGATGGGAGCTTCACTTGTCATGGGCTAATTAACTTATTAATCATTTCTATATTAGTATTAGAATGGCAATTAAAGAGATCGTACACACTAGCAGAGCGACCGGTCTTGTTAGTGGCAGAAATATTGAAGACAGAGCTAGGTCTTGTCCTTTTGAATATTGGGTTTTGACTGTCTTAGTCCTTTTTTTTTATCTGGGATTTGCATTAAAATTTAGCTCAAGGAAGGAAGGGGAACTGTACAACTATTGGTCTAAAAGGTCGACACCTCTCGTGTCATTGGTCAAAAGATTGTCGCGGGGGGGGGGGGTTAGCCCATTTGCCACCTCTTCTACAAGGTTCCAATTTCCTGGGTCTTCCGCGCTAACCGTTGAACCTAATTGTGGACAAATTCCCCAAATACTTAATGACACGGAGGGTCGACAGTTCATAGTCGGGATCCGGAAAAGTGTTATAAATAGCAAAAACTAGAAAACGTGTTTCCTAGAGTCCCTTGAGGATTAAAATAATAAAAGTGCCCGTGGACCCTAAGAATTAAACTTGTAAAGTTTTACTAACAAAATTTTTATTCCTTATTTCTAAATTGAGGCCCGAACATCTTGTTCGGATGTATCCGGCTCGAAGGACCAAATTCAATAACGAAATTATTTGCAACGCTTCCATTTAGCTGGAATAGAGACCGATTCGGTCCGGGTTATTACGAGGTTGGAGACTAAAATTGAACTAACTATTAAATGTCCTTTAGCACATAAAATGATGAATGGAGTGGGAGAAGCATGGCCGTAAAATGAGGGTTGATGGTCGGGCCTTATTTGGGCTGTAGGGTCGGCGATGCATGAGCGACCCTTCTAAATACATCAATGACCCACGTAAATGGCAGTAATTTAAGCAAATAATCTATTAAAAGTGTTTAACAAATTTGGGGAATTCCCCCATTTACGGCCGACAAACTGAAAATTTCAGAATTAGCGATAATATGGTTTATTATCGCTACATCTGAATTTTCCAACAGTATTTGTATAATACTGGAGAAAAAATAATAATAAAGAACAAAATTTTATGAAAAAATATTCCGCCACGGAACACGATAGGTGGAGGATTGTGAGGAGTGTGAAGTTTGCTGCACAAGGCAAGGCAAGTTGAAGTCGAGGCTCGCCTCCGCATTAATCGAAATACTAAAAAATGAATAACGCTCAACTGTTATGTCACTCCGAAGTTCCGACAGTCCCCGCTAGAGGCATAGTAGATGGCGTTTAGCGGAAGGTAGGTAAGCACCTATACTCCTAGGAGCTGTAATGTATTTCGGTAGGGTCGCGTCTTATAATATTTAACCTATCGTCCTCAAACCAGTCGGGTAGGTAGCGCTTTCCGCGCCTCAGTAACGAAAATTAATCTATACGTTGAGTACAAAAACAGCTTGTGGGTTAAGTTGATTGCAAATTGGTTGATACATTATCTCTATGTGATCGTGTATTGAGCTGTAGCTCGGCATAAGATGGCCGTGGGGGTGGTTTCAATCTCTGTTGAGCGCTGGTCATCACCTTGTGGAGTAATTACTTCTTAATTGATGGAGAGTTTATCGTTCATTGATAGTCAATCCATGAGGGATTTGTCATGAACCAAGTACACAAGGTGCCTCTCGATCAAATGTCGATAACACCCGAACCAATTGATGGGCTGTTGGGGGTACTCGGAAGATCTTCATAAGAATCAATTGTCTTATAGATCATAAGCAATAAGCACCTTGCAATATTTCAACTGATCAATCATGAGTTTTGCTTAATTTTTGGATATTAGATACTAGTCCCATGAATGTCGGCGCAAACGAGGGAAAAATAAAAGTTTTATTAAAGTGGTTCCCGTTCCCTTCCATTAGCTATTATTATGTCTTATGACGTCATGTATCGAGAATTAGCAGTCATGACAGTTTGTTCGCAAGATGACAGTTTGCTCAAAGCAATTTGATGCTCCAATTAAATAGAATGCATTGCAGTTAACGCTTGGCTTTTCAGAGCCAGGTTGGCCATCCGCTTGATTACATTTGGTCCACCCGGTATTAACTAGCGGTAGTGCGTAACTTAAAATAGTTATGACCTGTGATATAAGGTATGATTTAGGGAGGTATTGTCAACCTTAGATGGGGGGAAACCCCGTCAGGAAAGGACGCGGACTGGATGCCGCCCCGGGGGCTAGCCTGGTATACAGATGGATCTGTGGTGGAGTCTCGAGCAAGCATCGGTACGAAAAGGGCGTGCGTAAAACCTACCCCTAACCTATACAAAGCAAAGCAAACTGGCTAACTCTATTTTTGCTTTCCAAGCACGAGGCACAAAAATTCAGAATACATCTCTCTCTCAACCGCACATCCCCCAAACTGAGTAACGCCAACACGGCGTGCTCAGGGGAAACAATAACTCCAGCAATGTCCTCACCAGAGAGCACACAAACTACCCGAACCAGCGCAACAACAAAAAGAAAACAACATCACCAGCCAGGCCCTGGATAAACAGTTCGAAAGAATGAAAGAGTTTGGGAAACTCACCCAAGGCAAAGTGGCCTTTAACCTCAACATTCCCAGAAACTTGGCACAAGCACATCCAACTCAACACGCAACGCAAACTATCCAAACAGGAACATACAATAGTATTCCAGAAGAAAACAGCACCGAGGGAAGCAATTGGACCTTCCCCCAAAAAACTACGAAACCCAAACACAATTACACAACGGGGGCTAAACCAATCGAAGATGACAACAGCTTCAAAGCACTCAAGCATGCGGAGGAGATGGACCACTCAGGAGCACATACCCAACCACAAACCCAACCCGGAAGCAGCAATGATCCTCAGCACACCGCAACTAAAAAAATAAGGCCTCCTCCAATACACATCATCAACGCCTCAATCAACGAAGTGATCGCTCAACTAAAACCACTCGAACTCACCAAAGATGCATTCCACGCACAACAAGATAACGAGACCAACACCGTCACGATCACACCCACTCACCTCGATGTCTTCAGCAAAGTAGTGGACTTCTTCAAATCAGATAACCTCAAATTTTATACCTACACGCCCAAAGCTCTCCGCCCCAAGTCAATCGTACTGAAAGGCATCAATGGGGACTTCAATGAAGAATATCTTGCAAAAGAGATAAACGAGATGAACCTCAAGAACGTAAAAATAATTAAAATCTCGAAAATCGCATTCAATAAATCTAGTCCGCAAAGACACTTCCTTATTCAAGTCACGCATGATAGCTACCTCGCGGAACTAATGAAAATTAAGGTCCTAGCCTATCAGCGAGTTAGATGGGAACACCTACGAAAAAAAACAATTTTTCAATGTAAGAAATGCCAACGATTTGGACACGCGAGTTCCAATTGTCACCTGGCATTCAGATGCGTGAAATTCGGCGAGACCCACGAGCCTGGCAAGTGCCCCGTTTCTTTCAGCTCTGACAGGCAAACCTTCAAATGCGCCAACTGTGGCCAGCATGGACACCCCGCCCCCTACACAGGCTGCTTATATTATAAAAGTGCCTTAGCCCTCCTAAAGAGAAATAGCCATATAACACAAACCAAAACTCACGACAAAATTATCAGAGCAAGCAAGGCAGTCAGCTCGAATCTCTCCTACGCCAAAGCAGCCAGCAAAGCTACTCCATTCCTCACCCAGAGCCCTCAACCTACCACTTTCCAACACCAACCACCAAATAGAGACCCTAAGTCATCCCTGGACCCAACCCACTCACGAGCCTGACTGGCTTGGACACCTAAAAGGCAATATAAAAGCAATATTTGAAAAAATCTCAGAGCTCGCCACACTCATTGCCATCAACACCTCCAGAATTCAAGCCATGTCCGAGCTAAACGGATACGAAACATACACGCAATAATGGACAATAACCTTCTACACCTCATCCAAAACACACAAGCTGCACAACAGACTACCACACATTACACACGCCTCAAGATAGCAGCGATCAATGTCAATTCACTAGTAGCACACCAGAGAAGATTCTACCTCCAGAACTTTGCACAAAAGCACCAACTAGATATAGTACTAATCTCTGAGACAAAACTCAACCCAAAACACAAAACACTATTCCATAATTACACGTTACACCGCTCCGACAGACTCAACGCCAAGCTAGGCGGAGGCACCGCGATCCTCATAAAAAATAGCATCCCCCATAAGTTAATAACATACCCAAGCTCAGCAAATAACTCCATTATCGAACACACCATAATTAAGCTCGAATTGACGAACAACAGTCAATTATACAGGGTGTCCCAGAATTGCACGTCCAAACTTTAAACTTAAGTTGGGGATGAAATTCTGGATCGAAAAGTCCTGAGCGACTTTTTGATCAGATGCACCCTCTTCAAGTTATTGAGGGTTGAAGTTGGACGAATCAGGGGCGTGGAATACCCAGTGAGAAAAACATGCGAGTGTAGTGGTGTCCCCACCATACCGTACTACTCCCCTGCGGCGGCAGAAAGAGATGACTGGTGGCGGTGGGTAAGAGGAAGGGGAGGGAAATAAAAAAATGAACACCCGCCCGCTACATAATAGTAGATTATGACATGAGGACGATAGGTGGAGGATTGTGAGAAGTGTGAAGTTTGCAGCACGAGGCGTGACAAGTCGCAGTCGAGGCGAGCCGGAGGCTTCGCCCCCCCCCCCGCGAAAAACAGAAATAGACTTAATTAAAAAAAAATTATTCTTTAGAAAAAAACATAAACAATACCAACGAAAGAAAACGAATCTTAACGTTTTGCTTAGGTTCTATTGTCCATGATTTTCTTCATCGAAAGAAGAAATCATACGATTCCAAAATTTATTCAGCAAAAAACATTTTATAATTTGTATCAATTTAATTTTATAAAATTTTATAATATTAAAGCACTTATTAATCTTTTGGTATTTCGATTAAGATGAAAAGTGAAAAACAGAAATAGGCTTAATTTAAAAAAAATTATTCTTTGGAAAAATACATAAACAAGATAAATTAAAGAAAACGAATCTTAATCGAAATACTAAAAGATTAATAATGCTTTAATATTATGAAACATTTTTATGGACAATTTTCTTTGTCAGAGGTAGTAAATATGCTAACCTTTGAGCAACCTGAGAAATGGAGATTTAGGGTTATCTTTGTATTGCTATCGCCCATCGGTCGTGTCACTCCGAAGTTACGACAGTCTCCGTTAGAGGCGTTTAACGGAGGGTAGGTAAGCACCGATCCTCCTAGAAAGCAGTACCTAGACTCCTAGGAGCTGTAATGTATGTCGGTGGAGTCCGGTCCTATAATAGTTAACCTATCGTCCTCAAACCAGGCGGATAGGTACCGCTTTCCGCGCCTGAGTAACGAAAAAATTATTTACTCCTCCCCTAATTAATGCCAAGGGATGAAACTAAGGGCATTCGATGGAGGAATAAATCATCAGCGATTCATCGTTGTTTTTCTCCTTCGCTGAAAGAGAAAATCTCATCGAACAGTCGCAATCGTCTAGACGATTGCGACTGTTTTCTCCGCGTGTTATTGTTTCTCCCACCACCCTACCCTGCACGCGCTCGAAATCTCACCGCGAGATTCATTTGCGATGGAGTTTTCGAACGTTGAGTATGCAGATATTCATTTCTATTACGGGTTATGTGGGGGGAACGGGCGTCTCGCGGCAGAGGCGTACGCTCGCGATTTTCCCAACCGTCGCCACCCGGATCATAGAGTTTTTATCGGAGTGCATAATTGTGCAAGGGAGGAGGGTCATTTGACACCTGCTCATCACGGAGGACGACTCAGGAATGTTGGTGCAGTGCAGCGAGAGGAAGCCATACTCGAGCGGTTCGAGAATGATCCTCGTGCCAGCTTCAGAGTCGTGGCTCGGCAGATGGACTGGAACAAGTCTGCCGTCCACAGAGTGCTACAGAGGGAGCACCTGCACCCGTTCCATTTTACGCCGGTTCATGAGCTTTTACCGGAGACGAGGAAGCTCGGGTTCAGTGGTGTCGATTCGTGATCGATCAGGATCGAGTCAACCCTGACTTCCTCTACCACATCCTCTGGACGGATGAGTCATCATTCACCAGGGAGGGAGTTTTTAACTACCACAACGAACATCATTGGGCAGTTGAAAATCCTAAGATTTCCCAGACAAGAGGATTCCAGTACCGCTGGGACCGCCTGAACATCTGGGGAGGGATTTGCGGTGACGAAGTGTATCTGCCGCGCCTTCCGGATATCCTTGACGTTATTTTCCTTTTCCTTTCTCCTTTTCTCACCC
The DNA here is from genome assembly GCF_034640455.1 of Diachasmimorpha longicaudata. Taxonomy (NCBI): domain Eukaryota; kingdom Metazoa; phylum Arthropoda; class Insecta; order Hymenoptera; family Braconidae; genus Diachasmimorpha; species Diachasmimorpha longicaudata. The sequence goes on from NC_087242.1 coordinate 1,803,199, forward strand.
CTTTCCATCACCTTCATCATCATCTCATCCATAACAAATTCTCAGGGAGGAAACTATCTCGCGTTCTTCAAGGAGAATATCCCTCACGTGGTGGGGGATGGTCCTGCTGGCAGACTGGTCTGGGTTCAGCATGACGGTGCTCCTGCTCACGGTACTCTTGCTGTGAGGGAGTGGCTGAATGATTGCTTCCCAGATCAGTGGATGGGACGAGGTGGTCCTGTACCCTGGCCTCCACGGTAATAATTATCCTATCTCCGAATCCTTTCAATCAATCCTTTTTCCAATAGCTTATTTCCATTTCCTTCCACGACCCTCTGCAGATCCCCGGACTTGACTCCGCTCGACTTTTTCCTCTGGGGCTTCCGCAAGGAAAAAGTTTACTCGGTGGAGTTGGAGAATCGTGAGATGCTGGCGGCACGTATCCACGCGAGCGCAGCTCTCATAACCCCTGAGATGCTGCAAAGAGTCCGCATGGAAGTTCTCAGTAGGGCGAGGATGTGTCTGCAGGAAAACGGCAGAAGATTCGAGCACCTCCTGTGATGAATTTTCAAAAAATGTTCTTTTTAGAACAATCCACGAATCGGCCCTTTTCAGGGCCATCAAATGCAGAACGAAGAAAATTTCGAGAACCGCTGAAATCCGATTGTGAATGTGCAATCATTTTTAGTTGGTGAATATTTCATCACCACCATCATTTTGATAGCTTTTTTTCCTTTGAAATAAATAGAGGATGAAATAGGTGTCAATTGATGGAAAATTCATGTAAATTTTAACGCTGTTTTTTATTGTTTTTTCGATCAGTGTGCGGGATGAAATGGGCCTTACTTGATGGGGAAATTATTTCTACATCGAATGCCCTTGGTTTCGTCCCTTAGCATTAATTAGGGGAGAAGAAACTGATTTTTCAGGGCCAATGGGGCTTAAGAAAATTAAATCGCCGGTTTTTTTTTCCAGTGCTGTAATTTTCAGCGCTGGTTTTTTCTCTTTTTCGATTTGATTAAGGGATGGAATGGGCCTCAATCGATGGGGAAATTATTCCTCTATCGAATGCCCTTGGTTTCATCCCTTGGCGTTAATTAGGGGAGAAGAAACTGATTTTTCAGGGCTAACAGGGCTTTAGAAAATTAAATCGCCGGGGTTTTTTTTTTCCAGCGCTGTAACTTTGAATGCTGTTTTTTTATCCTTTTCGATTAGATTAAGGGATGGAATGGGCCTCAATCGATGGGGAATTTATTCCTCCATCGAATGCCCTTAGTTTCATCCCTTGGCATTAATTAGGGGAGAAGTAAATAATTTTTTCGTTACTCAGGCGCGGAAAGCGGTACCTATCCGCCTGGTTTGAGGACGATAGGTTAGCTATTATAGGACCGGACTCCACCGACATACATTATAGCTCCTAGGAGTCTAGGTACTGCTTTCTAGGAGTATCGGTGCTTACCTACCCTCCGCTAAACGCCTCTAACGGAGACTGTCGTAAATTCGGAGTGACACGACCGATGGGCGATAGCAATACAAAGATAACCCTAAATCTTCATTTCTCAGGTTGCTCAAATGTTAGCATATTTACTACCTCTGACAAAGAAAATTGTCCATAAAAATGTTTCATAATATTAAAGCATTATTAATCTTTTAGTATTTCGATTAAGATTCATTTTCTTTAATTTATCTTGTTTATGTATTTTTCCAAAGAATAATTTTTTTTTAATTAAGCCTATTTCTGTTTTTCACTTTTCATCTTAATCGAAATACCAAAAGATTAATAAGTGCTTTAATATTGTAAAATTTTATAAAATTAAATTGATACAAATTATAAAATGTTTTTTGGTGAATAAATTTTGGAATCGTATGATTTCTTCTTTCGATGAAGAAAACCATGGACAATAGAACCTAAGCAAAACGTTAAGATTCGTTTTCTTTAGTTGATATTGTTTATGTATTTTTCTAAAGAATATTTTTTTTTTAATTAAGTCTATTTCTGTTTTTCGCTGGGGGGGGGGCGAAGCCTCCGTCTCGCCTCGACTGCGACTTGTCACGCCTCGTGCTGCAAACTTCACACTTCTCACAATCCTCCACCTATCGTCCTCATGTCATAATCTACTATTATGTAGCGGGCGGGTGTTCATTTTTTTTATTTCCCTCCCCTTCCTCTTACCCGCCGCCACCAGTCATCTCTTTCTGCCGCCGCAGGGGAGTAGTACGGTATGGTGGGGACATCACTACACTCGCATGTTTTTCTCACCGACGTGCGACTGGGTATTCCACGCCCCTGATTCGTCCAACTTCAACCCTCAGTAACTTGAAGAGGGTGCATCTGATCAAAAAGTCGCTCAGGACTTTTCGATCCAGAATTTCACCCCCAACTTAAGTTTAAAGTTTGGACTTGCAATTCTGGGACACCCTGTATATAGTAAGCATCTATGCCTCACAACGGTCGCGAATCAAGCAAAACTTCCTTAGTGAGCTAAACCTGATATTCTCCACGCTAAAACTGGACCATCCCAACACATACTTCCTTCTAGCTGGTGACTTCAATGCCAGACATCTCACTCTTGGTGACAAGACCAACGGTGTTCATGGTCCGGCACTAGCTGAATGGCGTGATGAAAACGCCCAAATGTATGCCTGCAACCTGCTCTCTACAAACACACCCTCATTCTTACCTGCCCAAACTTACTTGGATCACTGCATCTTAAACGACAGACTGAAGATTATCAACCTTAAATTCAACAAGCTGGATACCACACCATGTGACAGCGATCACCTAGCCCTTTTAATACACATAGAACTGGACAAGCCGCTCACCCCTCACACAGACACCTCACCGCAACGCATAGCCATGTTTAAATTAACGGACTGGGAAAAATTCACCTCACACTTGGAAAACATCTATAACGTCGAAGTACCTAACGATAGGAACCTCCAGGAAACCGAAATAGATGACCTGCTACACTCCATCAATGACAGCATCACCCGGGCGATTGACGACAGAGTGCCTAAGGCTAAACCTCCCAGCAACACCCAGAAATACATCACCAAAAAAATTATCAAGCTGGAAAAAAGAAAATCCTCCCTTCTTACAACATTACACCGCAAAATAGCCACAGACCCCAGAGCCCGGTTAAAAGAAACTAAAACCATCAAATTACTCATTGCACAAACCCGTGAAGAGATCAACCTTGAATTCAAAGCCGCAATAGAGAAACACTGGAGTAACATCTTCAAGAAAATAAACCACAGGAACTCGTCAAAATTCATCCCAACCATCAACGAAATTTTTCGCCCAAAACCCAACACTGGCTTAGCCAACATACTAATCTCTACCGACAACGACATTATCCTAAACAACTCAAGCAACCCCCTCGACAACATCCCCATCACCGACAACAAATATGTGTTCTCCGACCCTGTCAGCAAGTTAAACGCAATAGGTGCTTACTACGAAACCATTAACTCCCCCAGACACCTCAACAATGGAACCCGCCTGAAAGAAATCGTCTCCAAACGAATTTCTGACTTTAAAAGATCGCTGAAATCCGAAAAACTAAATAACAAAGACATAACAACATTCAGCTCGACAAATATAGCCAGCAACCCCTCTGAAGATGACATAGACAGATATTTCACCTCGCCGGAGCAAATAACAAAAATAATCAAAAATTTGCCAAACAAAACATCTAGCGGCATTGACAACATCCCAAACACCGTCATACGACATCTACCCCCACACATCATCAAAGACATTACAGTCCTGCTCAACAACGCCCTAAACAAAACCTACTTTCCCAGCATCTGGAAAGTCGCCCAAGTCATCCCCATTCTCAAAAAAGGCAAACCCAATAACGACCCTTCCAGCTATCGCCCCATCAGTCTAACCCCAAACTTTAGCAAACTTTATGAAATTGTTATTAACGACCTAATCAACTCCCACTGCGCTAAAAACAAAATAATTCCGGACAACCAATTTGGGTTCCGACACCTGCACTCCACCACATACGCCGCACACAAATTTCTTTCGGACGTCAACAATGCTCTCCACCATAAGTACATGATAGGAGCAACCCTCATAGACCTGGAGAAAGCATTCGACTCCGTATGGCTAGATGGCCTGATCTACACACTCCTCAAAAAAAACTTCCCAAGTTACCTGGTGAAGGTAATACTAGACAGGATCAGTCACCGATCATTTTACACAACTGACGGCACACATAGCTCCAGCAAGAAATTTAAAATACTTGAAGGACTTCAGCAAGGGACCGTCAACTCCCCCTGTCTCTTCTCCACATACACCAGCGGTATACTCAATTCATTTGGCCTCAACAACACCCCCAACACTCACGCAATAGCCTACGCCGATGACCTGATAGTATATGTCATTGGCAAAAATACTAAAAACATACAGCCCACTCTGCAAATATTAATTAACAAAAGCAACAACTACTGCTCCACGTGGAACCTCAGAATAAGCCCCCTCAAATGCGAGAATATTCTAATCCGGCGCCCAGTAAATGAACTAAACAGGTGCAACAGGCCTGGAATTAATTCATTCTCAATCACCACATTTAATCCTGACACCAGAGAGGAAGTACAATACCCACCAAGAAAATAGTCAGATACCTTGGCATCCACATAGACTATTTAGCCCGCTGCAGCAGACACATTGACATCCAGCTCAGCAAAGCAACAACCAGATTGTTCTCACTACGGCGACTCTTCTTCAACCAACTAATCTCTCACCGGGCCCGGATCATTTGCTATCTCCTACTAGTAAGACCTCTCATCACATATGCTTGCCCAGTCTGGTGGAACATGACCGCTCCCACAGCTGAAAAAATGCGCTTACTGGAACGCCACTGTCTCCGAGCTGCCCTTAAACTATACAAACCTACAAATTCCCGCAACCAGCACATGATTAGCAACCAAGCCCTCTACGACGAAGCAAACATTCCGCGAATAGATAACTTCATCATTAAATCATCAAGAAATTACTTTGCTCAGCTAAGGAATATTTAAAACAAAACAATTGAAAAACTCAGTTTCGTTGACCCCATCGAATCCAACCTTGCAGCTCAATCTGGATACACACAACCCCAAACCTTCACACACCTGGACAGACTGGGACTCATCCAAAACGTCCAAAACGTTCCAATCATATATCATCTTCCGAGGCTCCCCTCGAACAAAAAAATTCCCCTCCAAGAAATCCAGTACAATACGCCAAAATTCTCCACGGCAATTCCAAAAAGAGACCTAAAAGACAACAGCCACCTAAATCCAAAATACTGGTGGTTAGACGAAAAGGCCAAACACATTCGTGAATTGAAAGACATACTTGACAGAATAGCCAGAAACCCGACCAACAGCATCCAAACACGTCGCTAGATTGATAACCTAAGATAGTTATATAAGGGACTGCTCTCAGTCCGCCCCCCCCCTTTTTGTAAATAGCTGTAAATATTAATATTAAGCACCTTAATCTTTAAAAATTTAACTGTGGTTTTTTTTCTATGGTCATTCACTTTTTTTACCACACTCCCACCGCCTACAAAGCGAAATACGAAAAATCTTGAATTTATTCATACATCACACCAACATAATGTACATTCTAAAATTACTACCGTAATAAAACCTATAGAAAAGAGAGATGTCTCTGCGCAGATCACCTTTTTCATTATTTCTTGTATTGTGTATTCTTAAGGCTTTTTTTCTTTCCAGGAGTTTTGTTTTATGCCTAAACATATCTGTATACTCTATTGACTTAAATAAACATACTCTAAAAAAAAAAAAATATGTGTATAAAATTTATGCACGACAGAAGTGAAACTTCTTAGGATACGTTAGACCGGAGATTTCATGATTTTCAAATGTGTAAAAAGTATTTGATGCCACTGGATTGGTAATTCCCAGTGAACTCCCAATATTAATAAAAAGGTTTTATTAGTATTGTCCATCATATTAATAAAATGAGCCATGTTCCTACTCCAAATCTATCGCGTTTTTCTTTCTCTCTCATGTCTTCTTCAGTCCGACTGCCCCACCACGCGCGCTATCCCCTCCCTTTTCCTGTCGCTTTTTCGTTACATACGATATTCGATTTACACCCCAACGAGCGCAAAGAAGTTTCACTTAAAAAAAAATGGATCTGTGGTGAGCGGATGAGCAGGAGCGGGGGTCTGGTCTGAGGGGCCCGCAATAGCGAAGGCCATCGGGCTGGACTCGCACGCAACCGTGCTCTAGACAGAGCTGGCTACCCTGAAGACCTGCGCCAGGATGATCCTGGAGACAGGGGACAAGGGCAAAAAGATCTTCATCTACGCAGACAGCAGACGCGCGTTGAGGGCAATACTCAAATACGAGTATTATCACTGGACACTGGCCCCTGGCTCTGTATTTATCGAGGATAGGCAAAGGGACTGCCCCCTATGCAAAAGATGTGGGTTGACGGAGGAGTATCCTCTTCACCTATGCACAAGATGCAGCGGGCTCGATGAAGTCAGATGGAACGTTTTTGGGTCTGCATGCATAGATTTACATGTCGACAGGGACGGTATCAACGGGCTCTATGAGTTAGCGCGTAGGGCACAGATACTCGAGACCAGCGACTAGACGGCTGCCTAGAGGCAGGGTGTAAAATGGCCGGAAGGCTGATTACACCTCTAGACTTATGAGGACCGTCTAACGCAAATAAAGTCAAATATATTTAATTATTTATATTCATATTAATCATATTAAGAATTTATATAAATTATATTAATAGTATCTTCAATTAATTATTCTTTTATTATTCATGAAAGAATTAATATGGAAAAATTTATTAATAAAATTTACATTTGCAAATCTTTAGTCATATATTGCAATAATTAACTAAGATTTGAGTTCATGAGTATATTGAAGCCGCACTTAAAATGTTTTTTCTTTTTCTTGTGTATTTTAATATTATATTTTTTTTTAGTTTCAGCTCCCAACAATCATCGCAGGGATCACAACATATTCTTATTGAAACTGGACGCCACCCTGATCATTCAAACAGAAGGCATACTATCAATGTTGTGTAAGACTTTATTAATCGAATAGTACCAGACTATTTTAATTTTTATCTTAGATTTTATTAACATATTTATATTTTTTATAAATGTAAATGGGTGTTTATATTTTTTAATATGGAACAACAATAGATGCTGTATTTGTGAGATATCTTGATGATGTTTCATCCAATACTTTTGTAACGTATTTTAGTTATCATCGACCAATCGGCACAGTAATACCGGCAGAGGAAACATCGAATATAACTATTACTGAAGTCACGGATGAAAATATTTAAATTGTGGCCACTTGATATTACTATCCAACTTTTATATCACATGTAAATAAATGTTTATTAAATAAAGTTACCATTTTCTGTAAGAAATTCGTAGTACTTCATTTTTCCATTAGCCTATATTTAATTCCTGTAATAATATCATCTTCTATGCATATTACTTGTACACACACACGATGTTTCACATCTGCCAGGCGTCCCATGACGGTTTACATTTTTTTTTAAGTGAAACTTCTTTGCGTTCGTTGGGCTGTAAATGGAATATCGTATGTAACGAAAAAGCGACAGGAAAAGGGAGGGGATGGCGCGCGTGGTGGCGTAGTCGGACGGAAAGAGGCATAAAAGAGAAACGAAAACGCGATAGATTCAGAGTAAGAAAATGACTCATTTTGTTAATATGATGAACAATACTAATAAAACCTTTTTATTAATATCCGGATAGTTCACTGGAAATTACTAATCCAGTGGCATCAAATGCTTTTTACACATTTGAAAATCATGAAATCGCCGGTCTAACTTATGCTTTAGTAAAATTCCCGAATTTTAAGAGGTACGAAAATGAGAATTTCGTAATTTATTTAAATATATGCTCTAATACCACAAGAGCTTCAAAATTATCGAGTATTTCCCGATAGATTCGTTGCAAACAAATGAAGGAGTCAAGTTTTTCACATATAATACCACAAGTGCTTCAAAATTATCGAATATTTCCCGATAGATTCGTTGCAAACAAATGAAGGAGTCCAGTTTTTCAGGCTAAAAAATCACGAGTGCGAAGCACGAGTGATTTTTCCTGAAAAACTTGACGACTTCATTTGTATGCAGGGAACCTAGAGGGAAATATTCTATAATTTTGAAGCTCGAGTGGTATTCAGGGGATTATTTTTCCTATCCAAATTTCGGCCAAGAGAATTGTGCCATGACATGAACAGAGGTTTATTTGGTTGTGTCGTTTGTTTATCAAAATTATCAAAAAATTATCGCATGTAATACCACAAGAGCTCCGAAATTATCGGATATTTCCCGATAGGTTCGTTGCAAACAAATGAACGTGTCAAGTTTTCCAGTTTAAAAATCACGAGCGCGAAGCGCGAGTGATTTTTCTGGAAAACTTGACGAGCTTATTTGTTTGCAGGGAACCTTGAGGGAAATATCAGATAATTTCGAAGTTCGAGTGGTATTCGGGGGATTATTTTTTCCATCCAAATCTTGGCCGATAGAATTGCACCATGAGACATAATTTTCAACGAATTGCCATTTAATCTGTCAGATACAATTGAGGGTTACTTCAACATTTGTTTTTTTTATATATATCAACATGCAAAATTTCCACTGAAATTTCCAAGAATTTCCGCTGAAATACCGTGTTGGCTATACAAAATAACGTCGAATGGTGCAATCCTATTGGCTGAAATTTGGGTGGGAAAAATAATCGCTGATATTCGAGGTAGGCTATACAAAATATCAACAAATGGTGCAATTCTATTGGCTGAAATTTGGGTGGGAAAAATAATCACAAAAAACTCAGACAAAATTTTTTAACAATCTATGGCTAAGAAGTTTCACTTCTGTCGTGCATAAATTTTATAAACATATTTTGTTGTTTTCGAATGGTTTTTTTTTTCATCTTGAATAATCGTTTTTTGAATTTATTAGGGAAAGAATAGAAATGAGACGAAGAGTCGAAATGAAATTGGAGAAATTCTGAAAAATAACAAAATTCAAAAAAAACCAAATGCGTAAAATAAGCATCCGTACGAAATTTAGTCTTTCATTTGTTGAAAATACTTTTGGAATGAAGGATGTTTGTAGGAGGGAGAATGCAAAGAAAAAGTCTTCGTACTGAATTCAATTTTTTGTTTTCTAAAAATATCTTTGCAGTTAGGGTTTTCTGGAAAGAATGTCATCGAATGTTTTTTAGTGAATCACGAAATCCCCTATGAAAAATTTATTCTTCCATTATAACAAAAAGCAAATTCTTCTTCCATTTTCCAATACTAATGTCATCTTAACTTTTCAGAAAATAAAATTGGAAATTAGCTTAAAGTCGAAGTCCGGCTTCGCGAAATGTGTCAACATCATGATTAGGAAAGTTATTCATCGTCATGTCCAATTTCATTACAGTGGGATGGACAGAGTCACGAAAAACAATGGGACTAAACTTGCATACATGAAAACAGTATGTTTCAAATGTATGGAGGGTGAGTTATTCTTTCGACATTTTTCAATTAATTATTGGTCAATGAATACTCAGTTTTTTAGATTTTCCAATTTTACAGATGTACTCACGACGATGTTTGAGAAATTCCCTGTGACAGTGCTGACTGCGACAAGTAATTATCAAGCCGGCGAACCCAATCGCAAAGACTAAATACATCTTCGTAGGGATGATAAGGCTGGCCATGGAGCACGCTATTCCTCTTCGTAAAAATATATTACGAACAAATCGTGCTTTTTTTTTATTGTCAAAGACAATTGTGAGCTAGCCATTTTATTTTTTATAAATTTCTAAAGTGGAAAACAATGCTCTCAATTATTCAACTGCTCCATTCTCACGAATTGGGAAATATCTCCACTAAAATATAAATAAACAAATATTTCGATTGAGGAAGAAATATATCATGAGTGATAAAGTTTTCATTTATAGTTTATTGAGATGAATAAAAAATTGTTGTTCATTGACCAAATTTCATTTGAACAAAATTATTTCTAATACTGTATTACTACAAAGTGCGTTGTTAAATAAGGTCAGGCTTGGATCACCCTTAGAACGAGCCTGGCAGAACCCTCGTTAATAATGCTGTGGAGCCTTCATAAATCATAATGTTGAGTCTCATTCCAGCCCTCGGGATTTGACCTTAAAAGGCTTCGTTCAGACCTCTCCACGAGGCTTCAAACAGGCCTCGCGTTCCCAGCCTGAATTCGGGTTATCATTTTCAAGGCTGGATGAGGCCTTATCCACGTGGGAATGCCAACCCGGAGTGAGCATTTGTGAGCCTTGTTTCAAGGCTTGATGAGCCCTGTTTCCATCGTCAATTCCTACCTGGGAAGATCTAATGTAATATTGCGGATCTTTGGCGCGCCTTGCGGTTTTTAATTCGGCGTAATTTAACGATTGGGGTCAACAAAATTGTCGCGTCGTAGGCCAAAATATTAACGAGCTGCGTGACTAATTTTTGGAAGCACATCTTTTAGTCTTCATGGAAACGTGCAGGGGCAGTTGCGATACTGCCGCTCAAATCGAGGAATTACGGGGTAGGATGGATTCGTTTTAGGTTTTGGGTGGAAGGTCACGCGATCAATTACGAACGCTGCTCTCGCGTGAATTGGCAAAGGTCCAATTATGTGTAGAATTTTAATATCAGGGCGATAGAATAATTATAAAATTCAACAAAAATTTAAAATTTTATTTTCCCGTTGAACATAAAAATTTATCGATTCGGAATAATTACGTTTTAAGCCTCGTATTTTACCACTAATTTTCTCTCTGTGAAAACACATTTTCTAAAAACAAGATATCCTCGCACTGTATTCGATTTTACATAATTTCCCAACAAAATTGGCTGATGGTAAAAATTGTCGGTTATAGTATTTCCATTTGGAAGTAAAAAAAAGGCCACCACCAGACCAGTTCTCTGGAAGATGTCACGTCGATTCCCATCTGGACATGGTCAATTTTCGCAAAAACTTATTCTTTTGAAATTCATCATTTTCTGACTGGGGTAACGACACTAGACGTTCACCTTTTTTTCAATTGCGTTGCAATTTATTAATTGGATTTATTAATTCCCGCGAGATCCCTGCGCTGGTGATTGCGACGGAGCGTATTACTAGAATTATTTGCTATTTCTTTGTACAATTACTTTGAATCTCCCGGATTGATAACGCTCACTCGCGTCACACATTGACCTCGGAATCATCCGAGGAGGGGATAAAGATGACTAACTAGGTAATGGCCAGTTGCTTTCCTTATGACTAGCAGTTGCGAGGTAAAGACTCAACAGTTGTTGTTCTAAAACGTGTGAAACCTCAAAATATTCTTAATTTATAGCTATTGACACTAATATGGAAAGACTGAGGGAGGAGCTCGCAGTGTCCCCCAAGTTGGATTTAACAGTTTCCGAGGTGGAGAAATGGAGTAGCAATATACACGCTGGTTATTTATTTGAAAAAAATGGCGTATCAGTGCTTCAAAAACTCTGTTTGCTTGTCAGTTCCATTCCCGCAAGAACAACTTTCCCAGGTTGGCAACATTTTGGAGCTCATCTGGGTCTGTCCAGAGAACAACTGCAATGCATTGAATATGATTTCAAAGGCCTGCAAGATCCAACATATTATGTTTTACTAACGTTTGTGCAATGCGTTGATGCCACAATGGATAAAATATTTGATGCACTGAGGAAAATGGATCGTTTAGATATTATTCACAGACTTTCAAATCTTTTGACACTATTCGTAAATTGTTTACGTCTGAGTAGTCAATCTGATGGTAAGAAACCCAGTTGAGTTTGATTATCGGGAAAATAAATATTCAATAATTATTCCAATAGTTGTTCCTGGTGCACGTAGTGGAGAGTATAATTGTGGTTTTTTTACCAGTGGAGAGAAATGAGCGACGTGGAAATAGCTGAACGAGCAGAACTCATTTAGCAGTCACAATTTTTCCTGGAGAGTTGATAGTTGGGACTGTACACATGGGGAAGGCTAGATGAAGCCACATGGTGCAAATGATTTTTCCAATTGATAATGTCCACCCATTCTCTATATGCTCTCAATTTATCAAGGATATATGAATCAATCAACATTGCTCACATATTTTTCATATTTTTTTATCAAGATTAAGCTAATTTAATATATCTTTCAAAATAGTTTTCAACGTATAAATATTTTCATCGAGGCTCACAAACTTTTTTTTTGGGAAGTTGATAGTTGGCATTGCCTCATTACATTAGATTTTTTTGTATGAATTATGTGAAAAACATATATATTCATATTAGTTATAGACGCTGATTGTTATATATTCTTTATAAATATATAAGACACATTTTTCCTCGGGGAGCAACATTTATCACAAGAATTATTGCATATAGTGCAGAGTACTGGACGAAGTCTGCTACTCAACCTCTTTCGTTCGTCCCTCACTTCTGTCCAATCGTAGAACAAATAGAGAGTCCACTCACTCTCTAACTCTCCAAAACACTGAGAGAAATAATTATTTTGCCAAATATTCATTTGCTTGAGAACATTATTTATTCTTTCAAAATTATATTCCTTCGGTTGAGTTAGTTCCAGGAGATTAAATTGAGTCAATTATGACAATCTGACAGCACTTGAACATAACTGTGTTGCACAGAAGGATAAATTAACTCTGTTGATTTACTAGAAGGAAAAATTTCCATGAATTTTTCAATGTTTATAATTATTAAACAGATCAATTAAGATTACAACTTATTTGACCGTCTCATAGAATAACATAATTAACATAACTCATACCTAATAACGATTGCCTACCATTAGCTTGACTTCAGAAATACCATTTTGAATGAATAAATATTGATTTGAGGTAAATAAATAGTTGAAAATAATCTTTTCTTTTCTTAGTGCGGTTTTTACGTACGTTGAATTGTCATACTGTTACGTTAATTTTCTCATTCATTTTTGTAATTGATAAGTCAACTAAATATTCCTCTCCCTGTAGATTCAGATTTAGGCCTCAATAACGTAGGAAGAATATTCAAAAAATTATTCCTGACACCATGGAAGTGGTTTCCATAAAAAGCTAACCAAGGATGTCTCCATTATAGAATCGCTTTAAAAGAATTTATCATTTTTCTAAGTATTTTGTTAATTATTCATTACATTATGTTACCTGCTGAGTTGATAAAAAACAACCTAATAGAAAAAAGTGGGACTGTCTTTTTTAAGTGGGTGAACCATATAAAAAAAAATCATGGGCTCGTCTAATTGATACAGAATGTTCCATACCTGACCGATTATATCTACATGTGATTTTGGATACCCCCAAACATGTTGAAAAATTTGTAAAACAATCTATAGAAAATATTTCAAATTACTCTGCCACAAACGCAATCCTATGGAATAGAACCCGTTATAAACACCCTCGTCATACCTCATTTGAAAAGCTTCAATTTATCAGAATTGAGAATCTGGAATCTGACTCCTAGCGAAGTCTTGAACATCTCCAATAATGGACTTTGAAAAAAAAAAAAAAAAACGCATTGTTCTCAAAATTGTCAACATCATTTCTCTCATCGCTGCGGAAAGCCCAATCACCTTTTGTTTTGCTTTTTGTTACAACAATTGCTATACAATAAAATGTAAATATTTGTCAATACTTGGCTGAAGGCCCTCGGGCGATGGCCAGCTGCAAGTTCTTGCAAGAACTTGCAATGAATTCCGTTAAACAATATTTCAAATTTCTAACTAAATCTAATAGAAAATATTGAAATTTTTCGTGTAATTTTTCGTAAACGATTCCATGGAATTCTTTCATAGGCGATACTTTTCCATGGGAATTACGAGAGAAAAATTTCACGATTTTCAGGTAATTTTTCACATTCGGAATGGGCGGATAGGCTTTTATAGAATAAAGTAAGTTGATAAAGTCAAATTATGTTAAATAATGTTTGTTCGCTCATGGTTTCAGAACTTCATCGGCCGCTACATATTCCCAGAGTTCCCCTAGTTCTAAGCCCCGTCATTCCTCTCAGCGTTCTCAACGTCATGAGATTGAGTTCAAGAATTCATACTGGATATCTGTTCGAGCCTGACGGTATCCCGATCCTTAAAATACTGTGTCACCTAATCAGTTCCACACCAGCAGGACGAACATATTCCGGATGGCAGGATTTTGGGATTCATCTCCATCTCACCGAAGCACAGTTACATTATATAAAACACCATTTAAGAGACCACCAAAGTCCTGCATATTATGTTTTACTGATTTTCGTTCATTCTACTGATGAAACAATGGATAAAGTGTTGGATGCATTGCACAAAATGAATCGACTGGATGTTGTGGACAAACTTGCGGAAACTCTTACGCTTTTCATAAAGAGTCTGAGCTTGAATTCACAATCAACAAGTAAGGAAATCCCATTTTAAGAAAAAGTAAAATTTTACTGCTTGTGGAAATATTTTGGATCTCTAATGCCTACCGTTAGAGAAGAATTGTGAAAGAAAATCTCAAATAGGCTGGTATTTTTTTTCATTTTTCACATTAATTATCACATATAATACCACAAGTGGTTCAAAATTATCGAATATTTCCCGATAGATTCGTTGCAAACAAATGAAGGAGTCAAGTTTTTCAGGCTAAAAAATCACGAGTGCGAAGCACGAGTGATTTTTCCTGAAAAACTTGACGACTTCATTTGTATGCAGGGAACCTAGAGGGAAATATTCTATAATTTTGAAGCTCGAGTGGTATTCAGGGGATTATTTTTCCTATCCAAATTTCGGCCAAGAGAATTGTGCCATGACATGAAAAGACGTTTATTTGGTTAAGTGTCGTTTGTTTACCAAAATATTCAAAAAATTATCGCATATAATACCACAAGAGCTCCGAAATTATCGGATATTTCCCGATAGGTTCGTTGCAAACAAATGAACGTGTCAAGTTTTCCAGTTTAAAAATCACGAGCGCGAAGCGCGAGTGATTTTTCTGGAAAACTTGACGAGCTTATTTGTTTGTAGGGAACCTTGAGGGAAATATCAGATAATTTCGAAGTTCGAGTGGTATTCGGGGGATTATTTTTTGCATCCAAATCTTGGCCGATAGAATTGCACCATGAGACATAATTTTCAACGAATTGCCATTTAATCTGTCAGATACAATTGAGGGTTACTTCAACATTTGTTTTTTTTTATATATATCAACATGCAAAATTTCCAGTGTAATTTTCAAGAATATCCGCTGAAATACCGTGTTGACTATACAAAATAACGTCGAATGGTGCAATCCTATTGGCCAAGATTTGGATGGGAAAAATAATCGCTGATATTCGAGGTAGGCTATACAAAATATCAACAAATGGTGCAATTCTATTGGCTGAAATTTGGGTGGGAAAAATAATCCCTGATATAACTTTAATTACAAAGAATATGAACTCTAATTTTGGATTGATATGTCTAACAAATTGCATGTTTTATGAAGACGTCGGAATCCACCCTTATTGTGCTGTCTACTGTCCGTATGAGTTATAATGTCTACTGAAGAAATATTCTTGTAGTTGCTGGGTAATAAGAGTTATCGCATTTCTAAATTGCAATAAAAGGATCTTTACTAGAAAGCAATTAAGGGCCAATCATTGCTAGTATCATCGAAATGACATTTTAGCTACTTCGATTCCTAGCCCATGGTAAAGAAGATTGTCACGATTATCACTCGGTGATGGTTTATTGAGCAGAAATTATTTGCTGACTGCTGCCACCTTTGGCTCATGTTCCTTAACAAGTAAATGAAAATTGCACTTTTTAATACGGGCTAAACGTAGCATTAATGACAAAAAATACTATTTTCCTGATATCGTGTCCCATGAATGGCCGATGTTTATCTCTCCGTATTACTAGTAAAAATGTCTCTCGCAATTTGAGCTTTTGAAAAATTTCCTTTTACAAAATTCCTCAACGGAAAAATATCACTTGTGAAATTCTCTCGGTAATTTTCTCTATTTTCGGTGCCATTTACCTCCAAATAACTGTTTTTGTTTCTTTGTTAACTTTGAATCAATTGAATGACTCTACGTTTCTTTATAGTCTTTATGTAAAGTTGTGTAAATTAATCATTTTTTTGCACATAATCACATGAAAGTGAGTGTAGTTTAATTATGTATTATTGTGGTATGTTCAGTAATATAATCGACAGTTTGATATTATAAATAGTGTCTTTAGGGTGATGGGTAATGTTTGTGCCATCGCATCTATTCACAAGTAGTTTCAGTCGTGCATCAAGATCTTTGTATTTTTCCTTTCGTGGTTCTGGGCGCTCCAGCAATGTTTTCGGTGACAGACATATAAGTGAGAGTTTGTTCTGATTTTAGGACATCTAAAAAATCATACATATTGATGGGGCTTATGCGAGAAAATTTTTTGCTGAAAAATTTTATCAGAAGTGATTTTTCGAGCAGGGCTTTTTTCAGAAGAGAAAGGGCAATTTTCTAGAGACCTTTTTCTCAGGGGATTTGAGGGATTTTAGCGCGACCAACCTAATCTTGAGGACTAAAAGCAAAAAAAATTGTCATGAGCAATTGATCAATATCTGAGTTAACCCTGTGATAGGACTAATAAAAGCCCTACATATGAGAGTTTAATATGAGAAGACATCTTCAGTCGCTAAATCTGATTAACATAGTCAGCAATTTATTTGTTTTACACTATTTGTGAGAATATTAATAATTAATGGGATGTTCACATCATAGAATGTCTCCCCAGATCAATTAAACTCAACAAAATGTTCAAACCTACAAACAGAACTGACGTTCATTTTGTCAGAAAGATATGTAATCAGACAAATATTTAAACGCTCTTTCGAATTATCGTGATTTAAGGAAAGATCCATAATATTGTTTACTTCGCCAATTTTTTAGAACCATGAATAATTTATCCATACTCTTTCGATACCATAGGCTTCGAATCTTCAAATAAACTATATATGACAAAATAAACTTAACCAGAATTTATGATGAATTCATTCGTGTTTGCAGAAATAATGGGAAATTTTACGATCAGGAAAGTGTTGAAAAATTTCAACAGTTGTACACATCACAAACTAAAATCAAAGGAATAGAACTGTCCGATCCCAACGAATATCACTGGCACTAAAAAATGTTGGAGTCCATTAATCCATATTTGAATAGGTTTGAACTTGAGTAGAGTTTGTGTAGAAAATTTTACCCAGCAATTTTCCTCCGCAGAAATAAGTTCCGAAATTCTCCGGCTATTATTATTAGCATTGGAGGCTAATAATAATAATAATAGTATAAGTTTAATATTTCAAGATTTCGTTTTTCAGATATACTGAGACCAAAAAGTGTCTCCAACATACCAGAAATACTCCGTCCGATCATTACAAGTAAAAAACTGTCATCAACATCTGGAACGCAGCTGCTTCATTTAGAAGGAAATGATATACTAATGAATTATTCGAGTTCTCTTATTAGGGAAAAACAAAATTATGGGAGCATTGTGATGCTAACATTTGCAGAAGATGGACAGAACATAATGAAAAGCATTTGTCAAATATTCAGAGAGAAAAATCCAAGAATTGGAGTACTGATTCTTCAAGAACAAGAAAAATTGGTGAATTCCAGAGCAGAGGAGTTCATCGATGATTGCTTCAAGCAAGTGAATTATATAATTCCAATACTGACGAAGGAATATACCGATCACATCAATAACCTAAGGAATTACGGCGGTAAATTGGGAGAAAATTCACTGGATTCGAAATACCTCCATTATATTTACTCTTTGTTGAGATTTGAGTACGTCAAGAATAACTGCTCCAACCACAGAGTCAGGTAATTAACCATTATTTTGCGAGATAATGATATTCATTGAAAACAATAGTAGATTATGGCATGAGGACCATAAGTGGAGGATTGTGAAGTTTGCAGCGCTCGGCGTGGCCAGCCTACGTCTCGGCTCGCCTCAACTTCGACTTCCCTCACCTCGTGCTGCAAACTTCACACGACTCACAAGCCGACACCATCGTCCGAATGCCATAATCTCTTTGTCGTTACGAAGGCCTATGGCGGGTGGGTGAAGGAGTGCGTGAAAGGGGGGAGGGGCGAAGCCTCCACTGAATAAGAGAAATAGACTAAGTTAAAAAAAACTCGTTGCACTCCGGGAGTGTAGGCAGAATGAAAACTTAAACTTATGGCGGGTTGGGCACTTTTTCGATCGTCGATTCACGTCCCTAGTGAAATTCTCTACTAAATTGAGTATATTTTTGATTTTTCGGTTTTTCCTACTTTTCCGGTTTTCCCATAATTTTTAGCGATTTTCCGACTTTTGTATTAAAACTTTCGATTTGTTTTTTTTGTTTAACACAATACCATAGCAGCAACACCATTCAAATGGAATATTTAAATAAATAAAGTTTGCGTTTAATATACATTTATAAAATAAATATAAAAAAAACTCTCAATCTGGTCTGTCACGAGGGCATGAACGAATGCCCATGCAAAGAATGCGTATACAGTGATGCCAGACGGGGGCAAAAATCTCACGCATGGGGGTTTCATGCGCAACTCCCTCGCGCAACTACTGCTGCGGAGTGGGGCAGTGGGAGACGTGTGGGTCCCGCATCTGGCATCACTGTAAAATCTCATCTGTCGCGAGTTCACAAGAAAATGCTCACCCACAAAAGTGCCCAACGCGCCATAAGAAGTTTTCACTTCAAAAAATTAATTCTTTGGAAAAATACATAAACAATATAGACTAAAGAAAACGAATCTTAATGGAAATACTAAAAGATTAATAATGCTTTCATATTATAAAATGTTTTTTGGTGAATAAGTTTTGCAATCGCATGATTTCTTTTTTGGATGAACACAACCATGGACAATAGAACCTAAGCAAAACGTTTTTATGGACGATTTTCTTTGTCAGAGGTAGTAAATATGCTGAAAGTTGAGCAACCTGAAAAATTGAGATTTATGGTTGATATCTTTGTATTGCTATCGCTCAACTGTCATGTCACTCCGAAGTTCCGGCAGTCTCGGTTAGAGGCATAGTAGATCGCGTTTAGCGGAGGGTAGGTACGCACTTATACTCCTAGGAGCTGTAATGTATCTCGGTGAAGTCCGGTCTTATAATATTTAACCTATCGTCCCCAAACCAGTCGGGTAGGAAGCGCTTTCCGCGCCTCAGCAACGAAACAGTGTTTTTATCATACCGGGGACGCAGTTTTCAACGAATGGCAGAAGGGTGGGCGTCCCCATATACCCAGATAGCCAAAATCCGGACTACTGCTTTGCCACTGTCGCCGGGGATGACCGACCCTCTACCTTGTCACTGTTGACAGCAATGGTAGGAACGGTCAACAGTACGTCGACAGTGGTAATAGGATTACTTTTATGGCTCGGGAGTTTATGGGGCTCAGTGATTACCTATTAGGATCCTCAATGGAGAGTTTATGGCGCCCAGTAGACCTCGTTTTTCGAAATTTATAATAGATGACAGTAAAGTGAGTTTTGGTGGTACTAGGTAGACCAGTAGATGGCAATGGCTTCCCTAACAGATCACTCGATTGCGACTCGATAGTAACCCGATTCATTCAAGTGTTTATTCCGTCGGTGTCTAGCCAACTGAATTATTAGTTTATAAAATAGGAATAATTATTAGCGTATTGACATCATGCAACCGGTATTGGGCTCGCAGCGCGCGCTTTCATTCCTAGTCACATAAAAAAAGAACACTTTTTTAAAACGCATCATTACTTCCGAAAAAATAGTGAATTTTGTTTAAAAACCATCATTTTTAACATTTTATTACATGTTGTTTACGAATTACTGATGAACCAATGAGGCGATATCGATATAATAAATTAAGGATTTACTGCGAGAATCATAAGAGAATTCGACAACATTTACATTTCCATCCCTTTACTCCGGCGGTCCACCGGCGACTGAGGCCCCTGTCTACCAATCAAAAGCGGCAGACCAGATCAATTCACCATTGCCATCTACTGGTAAAATTTAACAAGTAGTCTGAGATAAAACCCATGAAATCAAAGTAGTAAAAGACTTATGGGAATAGCTCGCGAGTAAAACCCTTTACACATGATGCTTTTTTCTGTCTTTTACTGTACCTAATAATCACCGTCGACAGTGTTGGCTGTCTGGGTATTTATCAGTAACAAGTCAGATAGATAATTAAAAAATGATCTTTTACTCGCATGTTTTCACTTTTCAATTTTGGGACCTCTCAATTTTCAGATGTTTGGTACCTGATTTCTATGTCACAACCATGATGAAATCAGATCTCCATCCAGTTCTACAAGCCTGGTATCGACAATCAGACATCGACGAGTTTGCTACAAACATATTATTGAAAAAGTTGTAAATATCATTGGCTTACCTATTTATAAAAAGATCGCCATATGAACCTTCATGCTGCATCAGGTCCTCTTTTTCAACATCACTGATAGAACAATAGAGTTTCCAGATTTTCGAAGATTCCTCATGGGGTAGAAATTCACCGGTGGCGTCTACGAATATATGTCTATTGCTGTCATTCAAGTTGTGAGAGGATTCGAGAAGTTCGAAGGGCTTCGCAAGGTCGTAAACAACATTGTCGACTTCGCCATGGACCCACTGCGCTCCCAGATCCACAACACTATCCGCTGATGTATTCCGAGGGAAATGAATCATCCATTAAATGTCAAATTATGGCAGAAAATGTTACAAAATTATCATTTAGGGAGACTGACCTTTGTATATTAATAAATAAATTATGACTTATTTCAACCTTAACTACAAATTAAATTAGGATGAAGGGCTACATCTGGCACGGTTTGGGTGATGTACTTTTAGGAGTCATTTATTAAATTATGGGAATAGACATGAGAGAAGACTCTGGGTGTTTTGCCAGCAAAAATTATGATTAACAGTTAGATTGTAACTCTGGACGCTGTAGAGGCATTCTCCAGTAGGAATACTCGCTATGAAGCAACTAACTATTGCTGGCCAGGCCCTGGCTTAGTGCCCTCAAATCTGGAGGGCACTATAGTTTATTTCTCTTATCCTAACCCTAGTGTTTTCTACCTTCATCCTCCACCAGATCTATTTTGGGGGAAACCCACACTGAGAAAGTTCCATCAGAGGAGGGCTTTCCCCTTTTTTGTAATGTAAAGGAATAATGAAACAATAAATATTTTCTGAATAAAAAAAATAGAAAAACCTGAGAAGAGTGAATTTTTTACCCAGAAAAAAAAAATGAGCCGTCATGGGACGCCTGGCAGATGTGAAACATCGTGTGTGTACAAGTAATATGCATAAAAGATAATATTATTACAGGAATTAAATATAGCCTTATGAACAAATGAAGTATTACAAATTTCTTACAGAAAATGATAACTTTATTTAATAAAAATTTATTTACATGGGATATAAAAATTCGATATTAATATCAAGTGGCTACAATTTAACTATTTTCATCTGTAACTTCAGTAATAGTTATATTCGATTTTTCCTCTGCCGGTATTACCGTGACGATTGGTCGATAATAACTCAAGTACGTTACAAAAGTATTGGATGAAACACCATCAAGATATCTCACAAATACAGCATCTATTGTTGTTCCATATTTGGTAGTAGATTCTCTTGGATTATTATTGATTTGCAATTGAAATTCTTTTTGAAGAAATGTCATTAATGGCATTGATTCAGCTCTTGCAAAATTTACATTAAAGTCTCCAGCGAAAATTAATGGCAGTTTAGGTTTATTTGTTTTAAAAATTATTGAACCTGTTTGGCTATAAGGAAATAACCTTTCATGTAAAAATGAAATTATATGATCCATTTTGTTATTAGGTGAAATGTATACTACAATCATAATTAATTCACTTCCCCCTTCTTGTTTAACATGTGAAGCACACATATCACCAATAGATGTTTGGGAAACATGAACTTCTGTAGCATTTTGAACTGCTAGATCCATGTTGAGTGTAGTAACATGTGAAGTGTTATTGTTTTTGTAAATGGCCACTCCAGCGGCTCTAACATTTTGTCGTTTAAATTTTGCAATACAATGAAAGTTACATAAATCAACTGCTTCATCTGCAAGACACCATGTTTCAGTTAGCAACAAAAAGTTACTATTTCTACAAATAGGATCTTGTAAATCAGCAGCATGTTTCCTGAGACTTTGACAGTTTAAAGTGTATATGGTTAATTTATTTCTGGAGTTGATAAAATCAGTGATCAATCGATTAGTAAAGTCTTACACAACATTGATAGTATGCCTTGTATTCAACTGATCAGGATGGCGTCCAGTTTCAATAATAATATTTTGTGATGCCTGTAAAGATTGTTGAGAACTGAAATATTGTAAAAAATATGACATTAAAATATACAAAAAAAAAAATGTTGAGTATGGCTTCAATATACTCATGAACTCAAATCTTAGTTACTTATTGCAATATATGACTAAAGATTTGAGAATATAAATTTAATTAATAAATTTGTCCATATTCATTCCTTCATGAATAATAAAAAAATAATGAATTAAAGATAATATTAATATAATTTATATAATTATTAATCCTAATATAATTTATAAATTACTGATATGATTAATATCAATATAATTAATTAAATATGGAGCTATAATAATTACAGTTATGGAGACATGAAAAATACGATCTACTTACTGATGACTTGGTAGTATGCCATAGTCTAGTTTCCCTTTCTTTGCACACGGTTGATCACTTTGATCTTCTAAGTTATCACTATCACACATATTTTATTTTCAAAAATTGAAATAAAAAATTAAATAAAACACAGGTTATGTGTACCGTATAAAGAACCACGTGGAACTGTGTGAGAAGCCACACCGTACACTCTATTACACATAATATATATAGGTATACTTCAGTATAGCGTGGTGGCCCATCCCCCACCGTCCACTCTACTACACAGAATATAGATAGGCATACCTTAGTATAGCGTGGCGGTTGCTCGCCACGGCAAGTATCGCCACGCCAACGATTCGGTTTAGGAGTGCGCCTATAGATGTTTCACATCAAAAACCCCTAAATTCTAAAACTTTATTCATATAAACTTATTGAAAATAATGAAGAAGTATGTAATATTTTAATGGAATAATCAGTTATTTATATTGCTATTGATAACACAGTCCTTCCCCCAGACGTGACATTTTTCAAAACACCCAGAATTGTCCACTCCACGCGGACTTGGTCAACACCCAAGTCATAAACCGTCAACTAAGCAATCACATTCTCAAGAATCCCTCTTCATCAATCGGAAGGATCCTGATACCCCACTCATCCTGAGGGAGGAACTCAGGAACAAGGGTTTGACCTGGAGAGACAACGAAGGAGGGTAGAGTCAGTAGTCTTTGAACGTCGAGTGAGCTCACCTTGATAAAAATGAGGGTGCGCGTTCTTGAGACAATACGATCTTTCACACTTCCCATCAATTCACTAAATCAGTTTGTTTTAAGTTTGTAATAATGCTTTTCAACTAACCAAATCAACTTTAAGCTGGAAAATGAACACGCGATTCACACAAGTCGTTAATTGTTTTGAGTCAATTTAAACATTAGCTCAAATGTGTCCTCTGCTATAGAGGTAGACGATACAGTGTGTGATATAATGAATTGCTTAAATCCGTTCTTGGAGTTTGTGAATGATTATTTCAGTTGCGCTGATCTTTCTCGCTGGCTTTCAAGAAGGCTAGCCTCAAGGCGGTGTTCAGACAGAACTGTAAAAGCACAAATTTTTTTTCATCACTCAACATTCACTCCTAATTAGCTGCTAAGAGTCCCGCATGAATCTTCGAAGTGAGCAGACGAGATGGTACACAGCGAGATTTGGGTGTATAGTATGCCGATTCATTGGCACTTAAGCCACGAGTCTTTACTCAAGATAGAACATTTATCAGAGGTGCAAGTGAAGGCTGTTCATTCCTGACTTAAACAAACTCAATCCCAAATCCTCTCGAGGGTTTAAGGGGTTATTCTCATGTGAACGCCTATATTTTACCACTTTTTCGGAATTTTTTTTTTATGCGACAACAAACTTCAATCCTGTTGATTTTTCACATATAATACCACAAGTGGTTCAAAATTATCGAATATTTCCCGATAGATTCGTTGCAAACAAATGAACGAGTCAAGTTTTTCAGGCTAAAAAATCACGAGTGCGAAGCACGAGTGATTTTTCCTGAAAAACTTGACGACTTCATTTGTATGCAGGGAACCTAGAGGGAAATATTCTATAATTTTGAAGCTCGAGTGGTATTCAGGGGATTATTTTTCCTATCCAAATTTCGGCCAAGAGAATTGTGCCATGACATGAAAAGAGGTTTATTTGGTTAAGTGTCGTTTGTTTACCAAAATATTCAAAAAATTATCGCATATAATACCACAAGAGCTCCGAAATTATCGGATATTTCCCGATAGGTTCGTTGCAAACAAATGAACGTGTCAAGTTTTCCAGTTTAAAAATCACGAGCGCGAAGCGCGAGTGATTTTTCTGGAAAACTTGACGAGCTTATTTGTTTGCAGGGAACCTTGAGGGAAATATCAGATAATTTCGAAGTTCGAGTGGTATTCGGGGGATTATTTTTTGCATCCAAATCTTGGCCGATAGAATTGCACCATGAGACATAATTTTCAACGAATTGCCATTTAATCTGTCAGATACAATTGAGGGTTACTTCAACATTTGTTTTTTTTTATATATATCAACATGCAAAATTTCCAGTGAAATTTCCAAGAATATCCGCTGAAATACCGTGTTGACTATACAAAATAACGTCGAATGGTGCAATCCTATTGGCCAAGATTTGGATGGGAAAAATAATCGCTGAAATTCAAGGTAGGCTATACAAAATATCAACAAATGGTGCAATTCTATTGGCTGAAATTTGGATGGGAAAAATAATCAAGCAAAAGAAAAAGGAATATTTTAGTTCATTGGTAGAATCACTAGGCAGCAGAACTAACATGAAATACGTCGAGAATAGATGTCGAATCCTCAATAATAAATGGGTAAAAATAGAGAATAAGAATACAATACATCTGGAAAAGGCCAGTGGGTCGAGAAAATTGAAGCAGCTTTAGATAAATTATGTCCATCATTTGTCCCCGATTGGACGCCGTCTCAAGAAAATGTATTTCTATCAGAAAGCTTCACTTACACGGAATTCAGTGTAGCTCTGGAGTCAACGAATCAGAAAAGCTCTTCAGGTACTGATGAGATTGATTACTATGTCTTGAAAAAACTATTGAATTAAATATAGATTAATATTTGTTTTATATTCTTTCGCATGTCACAATCAATTTTGAATTTCCTAGAGTTGTAAATTCTAGGAATCTGTCCTCCATAGAATGATATTTCGAATATATACTACACGCCGAGGATTTCCTTGTGTAGTTGTTTTAATGTTCTTTGGAGGAGAATGGGAATTGATTTCATTGACACACAACACTTTTAATTCACGATTGCACATATATTTACAAAAAGAAAGGTGAACTATGACACCGATATTGAAAGAAGGAAAGGATCTCCGTCGAGATGTTCCTACAGTGATTATAGAAGTGGGAAAATGAACTTGAAATATTTTAGAGTCTAGAAAAAAGCGATAATCCTGCTAATAAACAATTTTGTAGCAAGCCGAAAAATGATTATTGCAGTGGAGAATATAATATTTGGGGAAGAGAATGATAAAGTAATTTCACGCGCAGTGTTTACCATCAATAAAGGGATTAAAACGGTTCCTTATAGGTGCGGGAAATTGAGAGTTATTTTAACAAAACGATGAAAATTCTTAAAGAAAAAAGTACTGAATGATAAAATGAGTAATATTATGAAAACATTCGAAAGATTTCTATAGCTTTATTAGACTCTAAGGAATGTGCCTGAAAATTTCAAGTTTTTTATGAATTTATTGGGGAATTTGCTCAAGGTAGAAATTCAAATTGTACTGACGAAAACGGGAATGAAAAATATCAAAAAAATATCAAAATAGAAAATCTATTTCGCGTGTTTAACACGCAACAATATTACTAGACATATTTAACGAGCTTTAGAGATTTTTCTGAGGAATGAAGGCACCACTTCATCCATTTCATACCCAAACAACATGGAATGAGTGTGAGACCTATTTCATTGTCATCTTGCAGCTGTAAATTACTTGAAACAATAATAAAGAACGAACTTGATTGGTGGATAGAGGATGAGGAAATGGGGAACTTGCATGCGGCCCAGAGTTGAGAAATAAATGTATTAATAAATAGTTTAACGCCTATGGAATACTCTCCAATGAAAAATGCATTCTAACTCATTGCAGTTTTTTTTTAACAATCAATCAAAAATTGCATAATTTTGAACCATGTTTTAACGCACGTGACGTCACCAGGCGGTGACTCCGGGTTCTTATTGCAGCCGCTAGATGACAGCACTGATATTTTTCTAAACGTCAGCCGGTGTCAACAAACATTAGAGGTTATATTGTTAAATGTCACTTCTGCCCAGTAATGGGTGAGAATAACCTGCGGCTTCACACCACAATTTTCGAATATTTTTGCACGCAGGAACTGTTATAAACACTTTATTCGGTGTTGACACAGTTGAGTTCGCACACGATGGTACAAAACAATATTTATATGGTTGTTTTTCAACTTTTTTACTGTCATTTGACATTTTGGAGTATTTGTGAGTGTTTTAATCAGTTAAGGTTAAATCAGTTTAAATAGGTTTCATCAGTTAAGGTTAGGTACATTTGATATACCGACGGTAGGAATCTATGATCCGGGAGATGGCGCCACATGCGGAAGTATAGGACCCGCCTGATGACGTCATGACAAGTTTTGGAGCATTTGAAAATTTCACTTTTTGAACAATCGATAATTAATTGTTAAACGATTTTTTAAATGATTTTTCATGAAAAATCTATTATTAGGACCATTAACTATGTAAAAAAAAATTAAAAAAAAAAATGCAAATTCCCCATTCTACAACATAACCAGACAGGTTTCCGGAAAGGTGTATCATTATTAAGACATGATTCTAATAATAAATATAATTTTTACTAAAAAAATAGCTTCGGATGTTGACGTAATCTACTTCGATTCATTAGATTCATTATGCATCAAAAGAAAGGGTCTGTATGGCAATCGCCAGCAATTAGCGACTTGCCCAAAGGAACCCCCTGCACGAGGGGTATTTAGCCCACTTCTTCATTCAATTTATGTGTTGAGATATATAAAAAAAGGCTCCTTGAGATATAATCAATTGCCAGTTTGCTGATTACACGGCTGTCTACTTTCGAGATAAGAAAATAAATCTGTCTATCATCAAACTTGAAAAGAATATCGAAGCCCTCAACGAAAACTTAAATAACATAGGCCTTGAACTGTGCCCCGAAAAACAAAGCTTATTCATTTTACTCATTAGAGGAATATTAAACCTGGAAATACAAGAATAACGATTTGAAATGGCGTGATAAAATGAACGAAATTGGTATAATTTTGCGAAATTATATTAGGCTACGAGCTATCTTTTCGACAACACGTGGAGTATATAGAGAAAAAGACACTCAAACCTCTCAATCTTTTGTTTTTACTTTAGATCGATTATGTCATGGAAATTTATCAAATTCCTTCTTTTGAATGTTGTCAGAATTGTTTTCTTGGATAATAGTAATAAATAGGGGTGCGATAGTTGAGCGAGACGAATTCTCTAACATAAGTGACTAAGAACTATGTCTACATTAATATAATTTAATTGCATAACCAATCAAAAATTGTAAATTTAAATATAATTTTTCATGGAAAATTTTCTAAATATTTAAAATTGCAGATGGCTGATGGAAAATTTGAGCAATTAAACACTTGCAAATTTTTCATTGATTTAATGTGTTTTTAGGAATATTTTCAACATTGCCTTAGAAAATTTCTGAAAAAAATTTCTCCAAAAGTTGGGCCCACATGATTCATAACCATCTGAAACGTAAAGATGGTAAGGTAGGGTAAGAGGCCAAAAAAACGTAATTTACGAAATCGGATCTCGCAATTTACATTTTTCAAAATCCTGTTTCAAGTTTCGTATTTTACCACTAATTTTATCCGTGTGCACACGGGTGGTTTGCTAAATAATTAGTTTTTCATTTTCATAACCATATTATGTGGAATGCGCACGGAAAATGATATCTCCTGGTTCATTAATAAATGCAGAACTTTACCAAAATCCGTAGTGAATATTCTTCCTCCAATACGATCCTTGGCTTCTAAAATTGTTATGTTCCTTAATCCACGTTCAAACAGTCGGCTGGCTGCCGAAATCCCAGCGACACCGGCGCCGATTATTACAATTCTAGGTTCCGTAAGCATTTCGCGAAATTTACCGAAAACTGTCAAGATATTCAGGTATTGTATATTAAATGTAACCGTCCTAGATCTAGGATATATTCCAAATTTTATTTTTTATCATGAATCTCCTGCCGAAACAAGTGTAAAAGAATCACTGAAATGGCGAGTAGGAAACGTTGTAGAGAGTGATTTCACAAGGTTAGCAGATATAATAAAGCGGGTATATGTTTTTCTTCCCCAGTTATCCACACTCCACGTAATTGCTACTTGAAATCGTGTCTCCCACTTGTAGAATGGCAGGAAAAATACCGACTTGAGTAAGCCTAGGTTAGGGATCGATTCTTTCAATAAGGGTAGACTCAAAGAGGATAGACTAAAGTAGAGGCTCAGTTCTGGGGGTTTGAGTGACGCCAGGCACTCCACGTTACCGACATGATTTCACCCCAGCGAAAACGGGGCGCCACGAGTACTACTGGGGTATCTGCATATCGGCCAAGCCGGTAACGCCTCAGTAGCGGTCAAAGAGGATAGACCAAAGTAGAGGCTCAGTTCTGGGGGTTTGACTGACGCCAGTTTCTCCACGTTACCGACACGATTTCACCCCCGAGGAGACGGGGCGCCACGAGTCCTACTGGGGTATCTGCATATCGGCCAAGCGGGGGGGCTCCGTTCGTACTTGTTCAACTGTACAAATGATCAACTGTACACAGAATTTTCAGATGGCGAGAGCACTACTGTGAAGGGATTCAACTGTCGAGAGAAAAAGCTAGGCTGTACATGTGGACCCAGCGCCACATGTACAGCCTAGCTTTTTAGAATTTTAGAATTTTCAAACGGTGCTCTCACCGTTTGAAAATTCTGTGTACAGTTGATCATTTGTACAGTTGAACAAGTACGAACGGAGCTCCCCCGCTTGGCCGATATGCAGATACCCCAGTAGGACTCGTGGCGCCCCGTCTCCTCGGGGGTGAAATCATGTCGGTAACGTGGAGAAACTGGCGTCAGTCAAACCCCCAGAACTGAGCCTCTACTTTGGTCTATCCTCTTTGGTAGCGGTCCCACAGCTACAGGGACAAGTCGAGAGTGGCGATATAGTTTTTTGCGCCTATGAAATGTTTTTTTGATTTTTCAGCTACAATATGTCTTTTAAGATTAAGAAAAATTAATTCAAAAGATCTATTCCTTACGGTAAGGAAAGAAATATTTTCACCTACCCAATTAGTTAAGCATGTACCAAGAGCTAGATAAAATATTACAATTGCTATATTGACGCACAGCTAGCGTCCTCAAATCGCATGCTGTCGACTCGAGTTGGATTCCAGCCTCCATCGTTTTTTTTTCTTTTTTATTTATATTATATCAAATCGACGGCAGTGGTCGTGCGGTTAGAGTGCTAGACTCACAAGACAACGACCCGGGTTTGATCCCGGGCACCGGCGGTCAAAATTTTAAAAAAATTTATAGCGCTCTAATCTCACGGTTTCACTGTCGAGCGGTAGTCCTGTCAAAAGGGCGACTGTACCAGGGCAGGTTTTCCCTCGAGTGAGGTTTTTCCCGCCCTTTCGGCAAATGCGGTGCAGGGGGCGGGGGGAAAGAAGAAGAGAGGCTGGAGAAGAAAGTTTAAGAGAGGTGGGAGAGGATGTAAAACAAAGCAAAACGTTTGTAACATCAAAGAAATGAACAATTTAACAACAATTTATATTATATCAATTTTTTTTCTATAAATGGTTAATCATTAATCGAAATACCTCAAGAGAATCATATCAAATGGTAATTCGATTGATGATTCACCATTTCTTAAAAAAAAAAAATACGTCACCTCATGTGAATGACCGATAGTGAGGGAGAGAGAGAGAGGGGGAAAGATATGTCTCTCTCGCTCATTGGCAATTTCAAGACAGTCTTTTCAGAGGGGGGGAGTGAATAAAAACCTATTATTATTAAGATTAGGATGATTTATTAGAATACAAGAATAATCTGATGAGATCAAAAATT
Organism: Diachasmimorpha longicaudata; assembly: GCF_034640455.1. Taxonomy (NCBI): domain Eukaryota; kingdom Metazoa; phylum Arthropoda; class Insecta; order Hymenoptera; family Braconidae; genus Diachasmimorpha; species Diachasmimorpha longicaudata. Next base: position 1,833,587 of record NC_087242.1, read on the forward strand.
TAAACAATAATCCTCGATTATTAAATAACCTGAATAATTGATGTAATTGCCTGATCAGACATTTAATGTTTAAAATTGAATTATCCACAAAAAAATCTGTTTGACAAAATACTGTGAACCCATTTGTTTACGAGATATTTGTCAAAAAGCATTTTTAACTAGAAAAATTCCGCAACTACAGGCAGCCCCCTTGGCATTCCGGAGATAATTGTTTAAATGTTAATTATCTCATGATGCAAGAGGCGTACAGTATTTTGTCAGAAAATCGTTTTTATTGTAAATTTATTTTACAACAAGAAAGGTTTCTTGTCAGAAAATCGTTTTTATTGTAAATTAATTTACAACAAGAAAGGTTTCTTGACAAAATACTGTACCGCTGTTGCATCATGAGATAATTAACATTTAAACAATTATCTCCGGAATGCCAAGGGGGATGCCTGTGGTTTTCGGAAATCACCTGTGTAGATATGGAATTTTTATCAGTGAAGAGAGGAATGATATGAAATTACCTCTAGCCAGATTTTTCAGCGCTGAAGTCACTCCCAAGAATTTTGATAAAATTTTATCCACGAGCTCTTACAATTTGGATAAGGAAAATTTTCCAAGAAAGAGGCACTCTATTTTATTTTATCAAAATGAAGGGAACCGTGATGATATAATGTATTACCAGGATGACGAATTATTGAGATCGTTGAGGAAGTTGAAGAATTCAGACGATTCTGTGAGAGATTTAATCACTGCAGTTTGTCAGACTATCCATAAAATCGCAGATAACGCCCAAAATTATTTTAAAAACGAGTCTCTGCTTGCCTTATATTTAATTTTCTTGTCATATCTGGAATCCAAAGCACGCGGACATAATAAAGAAGACTTTCCAACATTCGAGGAATTTTTAACTAGTCGAACAGATTTAATGGTTGAAGACGTCGAAATTCCATCCGAAATTATCACAGAATTACTCCAGAAAATTCCATATCTTAAAGACTGCCTTCATAACAGGGAAAAAGAGAGCGATATTACTATGTACCGACTGTTGGAGGGCTTCAGGAATCTTAATGTTCACGAGCTATTCAGGTGGAGATTCCAGAAAGAACAAATGCCTAATTTTGCTAATGCGAGTTTGAGTAAAAAATATGGACATAAGGAAAAGTTGAATTACAAGTATTATCTGAAGGAGGCACGTCCCAGCATGGCTGCATACGTATTGTTGAATCCTGAAGGGAAGCGAGCTAATTTATCATCCAAAATGTAATATTATGCACTCAGTTTTCACATATTCCTAACATCTTGAGTTAATTATGAACTTGTTCTGACACTAGAGAAAATTTAAACAATCATCTGAAAATTTGAATACCATGGAATTGCAGGCAATGAAAAAATACGTCAAATAAGAATAATAGTAATGTTTATTAATACTAATATTGATTTTTTTCTGATTCTCTGCTTTAAAGTATAAATACTCCAATTTTTATCAGTCTTCAGGATATTTTACCTTTTTAGGAAATCAAAAATTTCGTTTCGAGCCCACGCATTTGCTCTGCAGAACCTCGACAAGCCAGAAATAATTTCTAATTGTATCTCCTTCATCGAGTTTCTCGGCGTTGACTCTGAGCGCTTAAGGGGTTATTCTCATGTGAACGCCTATATTTTACCACATTTTCGAAATTTTTTTTTTATGCGACAACAAACTTCAATCATGTTGATTTTTCAATATATTTTTATTTGTATTTTGAAATATACGAAAAAAATTTTTTTTTTCGTTTTTTACATTTTTAACATATATTTTTTTAAAGTCAAAGTAGTCCCCAACAAAAAAAGGTAGTTCACTGGTCAAGGTGATAGCGGCTATTCATGTTGTCTGACATAAAAAAAATCGAATGATTATTATTCAGTAGATCTGTGGCTATCGTCCCTACCAAATATAATCAATTTCATTAAAAACAAAAAAAAATATCGAACTTCAAAAAAAAAATCACGAAAATCTCCTTCTTTTTCGTTACAAATCGTTTAAAAAAAATATGAAGATATTGTCGAAAATAAACAATTGTGGTAGGGACGATAACTATAAATGAGTAGAAGAACATATGTAAATTTTAAAGCAATCGGTTGAATACTTTTTCTTGTAGGACCTTGACCGTTTCAGAAAATGATGATTCGAGAAAAACGCGTTTAAAGTTGAAAGCCTGGTAGACAATCGCTTACGACACGTCGGCGACTATGAGCTGTAACTGATCAAATACTATGAATTTCGGTCTGAATTTTTCACAGCATATTTTCAATAGGTTTTACTGTCAAAATATCAAAAAAAAATCGATTTTTTGAAGTGCTCACATGAGAATAACCCCTTAAGGCTCCACGCAACTGCTGCAGACTACGTCCAGAGTAAACTGAATATTTCAATGAGTAAAATTACCAGTCCCCTTTTCGAGAGTTGGCAATTTATCTCCTCACCGAAGATTAAATTATAGGTCGTATTACGTTTTTCTCATTTGAACTTTTAGATGACCTCCTTGAGTCCGTGGCCTACCAGAACACACGAGATTTGGTGATTCTTCTAGATTACTTGGAACAGAGTTTTGCAGTAGAATTTACCTCAGTGTCAATGGACAACGTGACTGATTTCATTCAGAGCTTGAAATCTTGGGAATTTGTTGTGAGATTTGCAAGAGTTCATAATGCACTTCTCCCAGTGGCTTTTCTGAAGGGTTTGGCAAGAGGAAATCATTGGTTTGAGTTTGTCTTGGTTGGAAATATCTTTGGGTATCCGTTAGAGCGGATACCCAAAGCGTAAATGTGATTCCTCTCCGAATTTTCATGAATTATTCAACAGAAACCATGAAAATTCTAGTGCAAATTTAGGTCGACTTTATTGTTTTCAATTTTTAGATGTTGGGAAACGCTGCAAACTTGGAAAACGCAACGATCCGGGAACATCTTCTGATATCTCTGAATAACTCTCACCTAAACCATCCGACTATTCAAAGATCTAAATCATCTAGGCAAGGTCAACGAAAGCACAGTCACAGTCTCCCTAGGCACTCCCCCACGATGCCCACCCAGGTCCCCACCCTAGAGTCCCCTATGAAAAATGGCCAGTGTGTTCCATTCAACCAGAACACTCCGTTCGATCTGGAGAGACTCCCCTGGAGCCCTTCTGAAAGCAGCTCGAGTAACATCCTCTCCAGTAATGATCCTGTTAGCAGCTTGCTACGAACCTTCCTCAACAGCCTCCTACTGCTATTCCTGGCTTGTTATCTCCGTCGAGAACGAACACCTTCTTACAGCCTACTCCGATTGTCTGGACGACCAAATCTGGCCAATCCGAAGAATCTCCGAGCTCTTCCGAAAGCTGGTGTCCCTGGGTTACATCGACACCCTCCCCAAAGGCTTCCAGATCTTTCTGCCAGAGCATCCCCTTCACCTATTGTTCAAATTCCTCCTCCAATGCACGAGATCCTGTGAATTCGAGGAGAGCCAAAAGATACTCGTCGACTTTATCAACACCTGTTCCATCTTCAAGAGTAACAAAACCATCGATTGAAATGACTGAGAAACCACTTATCTCAACAACGAGTACTGGATTGCAACAGTCTGCATCGAGTACATTATATCTTCTGTGAAATCAAATTTTCGCAGGACACATCTTCCTAAGCAGGACAAGGTGCTTGTTTCGTGCTTCAATCACGAAAAATGATGAGGTTTTGTATATACATTTTTTATCGTTGAGTGACTCGGATGATCGGATGGAGAAAAACATTTTTTTTGACATCTGTTGGGGAAAAATCCATGGAGCCTTTGTTCAGAAAATTCCTCATTCAACAGTTCCATATTTCACCCCCCATCCATAGCTCTTGATAATAAAAAAAACACTCTCTCAGTACTCTGCCACCTAATCCCTTGCTAACCGGGCTTTATGACTCTAAATTTTCCCATTTTTGCTAGAGAAGGTTGCTGATACCTTCTCCAACACAAACCTATATTTTTATGACCTACCTTTTTCCTTTGCCCAACACCCCCAAAAATGAGACAAGATTGAAATAGCAAAATCAGTTGAACACCACCAAGTGAACGTACAACATCACCATCGGAATTTTCTTACATCCGGGTCACTCCATTTTCAGTCAAAGCTAAATATTGCGCAAATTATTAAAAATAGAATCATAGCGCATTCCAAATGCAAACTTTATAGTGTAATATTGTGTTTGTTTTATAATAACATTAACATAAATAAATTTAATCAAAGTGACAGTTTTTCAATTTTAGTCGTTTTATTTCTTTCAAGCGAAGTTAATTCTTTAGCTTGAGAAGTGCGCGGGATGTTTAAGGGGTTATTCTCATGTGAGCACTTCAAAAAATCGATTTTTTTTTTTTATATATTTTGACAGTAAAACCTATTGAAAATATGCTGTGAAAAATTCAGACCGAAATTCATAGTATTTGATAAGTTACAGCTCATAGTCGCCGACGTGTCGTAAGCGATTGTCTACCAGGCTTTAAACTTTAAACGCGTTTTTCTCGAATCATCATTTTCTGAAACGGTCAAGGTCCTACAAGAAAAAGTATTCAACCGATTGCTTTAAAATTTACATATGTTCTTCTACTCATTTATAGTTATCGTCCCTACCACAATTGTTTATTTTCGACAATATCTTCATATTTTTTTTAAACGATTTGTAACGAAAAAGAAGGAGATTTTCGTGATTTTTTTTTTGAAGTTCGATATTTTTTTTTGTTTTTAATGAAATTGATTATATTTGGTAGGGACGATAGCCACAGATCTACTGAATAATAATCCATTCGATTTTTTTATCTCAGACAACATGAACAGCCGCTATCACCTTGACCAGTGAACTACCTTTTTTTGTTGGGGACTACTTTGACTTAAAAAAAATATATGTTAAAAATGTAAAAAACGCAAAAAAAAATTTTTTTCGTATATTTCAAAATACAAATAAAAATATATTGAAAAATCAACATGATTGAAGGTTGTTGTCGCATAAAAAAAAATTCCGAAAAAGTGGTAAAATATAGGCGTTCACATGAGAATAACCCCTTAATTAATTTCACGCACAGTCCTAACCCTCCTCGTGGACTGTAATTTCAACGAAGAGGTACACATCCGTGAGCCTGACTTCCAGTCTCTGCTGGAGATTATCACGATCCTATCAAAAACCTCAGTAAAAATTGATTTTGAACAGATTAAACTGACTGGAGAAGAATTCTCAGTGATTCTAGAGGTTGAACGTGGCATAAGAAATCTGGTGGAGATTGAAGCCTTCTCGCATGCCCTCGAACTATCGAAAATTGTATACCTCCCTTGTTCCAGTATCATACGACATTAGGAAGTACGAGGTCAACTTCGAGGAGGCGGTTTCATTCTTCATAGAACATTCAGAGAAGGTTGAATCGGTACGAGATTCTGGAACTTGCCCTAAGAACATTGAAGCCAATCTCTATCAATCAGCAAACAATTGACATTGTCGAGATGGCGATGTGGACGAAATGAACGATAGATTTGAAATTCTAAGTTCTCAAAAAATAACGTTTTGTAATTCAACATGTACTGAATAAAATGTGCATAATACACAAAGAGGACGAAATTATTAATAATTTTGAATTTCCCTGTTTTAATATCGAGTTTCCTAAGATGATAGACTAACACGGACAAAATAGAACCAACTGAAAATATTAGGTCGTTTGATAGTTGATGTCATTTTCTTTGTTAGATATTTTGACTTGGAAACTATGATAATACCCAGGTGACCTCAGGCCATGATTGCCATCGGAAATTCCAGAAATCGTTAGTTATAGTGGGACCGTCGTACCATTAACGTATATATCTCCCTGACGTTGTTGGAATTCATCCATACAACAATGATTTATTTCGCATCGAAGAATTTTCGTTATTTCAACACGTAAGTAGTACGGAATCCATGGGTGAAAAAGATTTAATAATTAAAAATTCTTTTCTCTTAGAATTTTCGCCTTTTCGTTGATTTCATCTTCACAATTATTACCTGTTGAACAAAATAATAGAACTCGCAGTGCTACACACGGTAAATCCCGTTTATCAAGAATTTATTACCTGATAAAGTCGACAATAAAGGAATTTGTGATAAAATAATTGTAGGAAACGACGTGGCACGTAGCCCCTATAAGCCAGTAAATCCATGCACTGATTTTTACGAATATACGTGTGGTCGTTGGAGAGATCATAATATTCCCCCCAAAACATTTGAGGATTGGTCAAATTGGCACATAGTTTTACGTGATGTACAACAGAAGATCAAAAACCTGTTGGAGGATACAGATTCTGAAACAGACAATGAGGCAATTCGAAAAGCACGGAAGGTTTATCGAGCTTGCATGAACGAAGGTAGAGAATAGGCATAACAATTTGGCCAAGTGTAAACAGAAGCCGACATATGATAAAATGTTTCAGCTAAAATTGAAGAACTTGGTGTTGAACCCATAAAATCGATAATCAATGATAACGGAGGATGGCCGTTGATAATGAAGCCAGGAGAATGGAGTTCGAAAAATCTTACTTGGCAACAAATACACTGGAAATTGGAGAAAATTTGGGGAACAGGAGGGTTATATTCCATAGAGATAGATACAGACCCCAGGAATTCTTCGGTCCGCAGGATTGTGGTAAGTAATAGACAATTGTTTAAATTTTAGAGAAACATAACATTAACAACTTAACAACCAAGTTTTTTCATCAATGTGACTCATAGGACAACTCATTCATACTAATCATTTAGATTTCAGAACCTGAATTTTTTCTAAAAAGAAAAGAATTAATTGCTCCTGGCAAATACGCCCTATCACTGACCTACAACTTATACAAAGTTAAGGTAGCCGATGTCTTCAAACGTTCAGAATCATCATTGTTTCAAGAAGATGGATTATTGTCTGAAGGATATGATAGCACAGAGCGATACGTGGAACTAAATAAGTTTGAGAGTGAACTGGCGCAGGTACTTTCCAATGTTCAATATATGATTCAATTATCACATATAATACCACAAGTGGTTCAAAATTATCGAATATTTCCCGATAGATTCGTTGCAAACAAATGAAGGAGTCAAGTTTTTCAGGCTAAAAAATCACGAGTGCGAAGCACGAGTGATTTTTCCTGAAAAACTTGACGACTTCATTTGGATGCAGGGAACCTAGAGGGAAATATTCTATAATTTTGAAGCTCGAGTGGTATTCAGGGGATTATTTTTCCTATCCAAATTTCGGCCAAGAGAATTGTGCCATGACATGAAAAGAGGTTTATTTGGTTAAGTGTCGTTTGTTTACCAAAATATTCAAAAAATTATCGCATGTAATACCACAAGAGCTCCGAAATTATCGGATATTTCCCGATAGGTTCGTTGCAAACAAATGAACGTGTCAAGTTTTCCAGTTTAAAAATCACGAGCGCGAAGCGCGAGTGATTTTTCTGGAAAACTTGACGAGCTTATTTGTTTGCAGGGAACCTTGAGGGAAATATCAGATAATTTCGAAGTTCGAGTGGTATTCGGGGGATTATTTTTTGCATCCAAATCTTGGCCGATAGAATTGCACCATGAGACATAATTTTCAACGAATTGCCATTTAATCTGTCAGATACAATTGAGGGTTACTTCAACATTTGTTTTTTTTTATATATATCAACATGCAAAATTTCCAGTGAAATTTCCAAGAATATCCGCTGAAATACCGTGTTGACTATACAAAATAACGTCGAATGGTGCAATCCTATTGGCCAAGATTTGGATGGGAAAAATAATCAGAAATATTAAACTTCCTTTTTTTCTAGATTACAAATTATATGCATGATGAGCATAAGGAGCAAGGTGTAAAAGATATTGATAAGTGGCACAGCTGGATGACACTCGACGAGCTGCAGCAACTCTATGATAGTGCAAACATGACCAGTGGAACTGCTAAAGTAAAACAATTTTCGATATTAGACTGTTACATAAAAATTTAACTAATCTCGTCCTAGATCAATTGGCTCGAGACACTTAGAAATTTAATGACACTAGTTCCGGAAATCACTGTGAATGGATCAGAACAAGTCATTGTAACGGCGAAGGATTTTTTTCCGAAGCTCGCCGCATTGCTCAATAGAACTTCACCAGAAACTATCGGTAATTTGCCAACTGAATAATGTTTTTGCGAATTTTCTTTATCAATCTAATGTTCCAGTGAACTACATGATGTGGCGTACAATTGTCGATGCATCGCTGTTCGCTAATAATGAGCTGCGAAATTTATTAATAATTTTAAGTAAGAAACGCGTTGGGGAATATCCGATTGGACTTAGGTTAGTGACATTATGAAATTCTAATTGAACTCATCCACTGCAATTGATTGATTCTCAATTTATATTTCAGGACATCCGATTGTAGGAGGTCCTCACAAATGGAAGGTGCAATTTCGTACGATTTCGTGAAAAAACACTTTTCCCCAGATTCCAAACAAGCGGTAATTTTAATTGAACGATATCACATGTAGCCAGTTGGTACACTCGTTATACCTTCTAGATAGAGGAGTTGGTGGACAATATTCAACAAGCAATGAACGCATACATTCGACAATCATCTTGGCTAGACGATGAGACTAAGAAAGTGGCCACTGAGAAAATTGATTCCATCACTAAATTCATCGGATATCCTGATGATTACAATGCTACTAAAGTAGATGAATATTACTCAGAGGTAAAGTAGTAGCTCAATACGAGTGAAGGAGTCATTAAATTATAGTTTGCCCACATGTGATGAAAATTAAAAGTTAAGAAAAGATGTTCGAAACCTATGAAATAAAACTTGTGGTTTTCATCACTTTATCGTAGTATGCACCAACAGACAGCTATTTCGAGAATGAAATCAGACGACGAGTTTTCATGAGGAAAAAAAATATGAGAACTTTGCGAAAACCAACGGACAAAAACAAGTAGGATTACAATAACTTGAAACGCCAATTTCAAAACTCCACGTGCTTTACAATTTTCTAATTTTCAATGCCCATCTGCGTATTGTTACAGCTGGCCAGTCGAACCGACTGAGGTCAATGCATTTTATCAACCAGTAATGAACGCGATGTGTGAGTATCGACAACCCATTCCAAATTCATTCATATCAGTAACGAAGTGGTAAAGGAACGCAAATTTCTTTCACAACCCTTAGTCCTTGATTTGTGAATAACCCTGTTGGGCGAGGATTTTCTAATTCTATAAAAGTGGTAGCTACTTTTACAGACTGATCACAGACTGATTGATAAATACTCATTTCCACAACTGTCACCCTTATCAATGAGATGAAACTAGGGAACTAATCAACAGTGGAAAGAATACCGAACCTTCTTATCACTTTTTTACTCATGTGTTTAATCATTCATTGATGACAAGAATGAGATTCCTCAATAGCATGAATGGGGAATATTTTAATACAATGTTATTGACATTGCATGATATGATCGAGTTTTGGTGAAATATATATAGTGTTACGATCGCTCGATCATTGACCCTATTGGCTCCTTTCACACTACCTGAAAATATATTCCAGTGGTACCAGCTGGAGCTCTCCGGCCCCCTATCTTCGACGCGAGTAGGCCTAGGTAATGTATATCCCCGAAAAAAATGTGTTATTAACGTTTCTTTGTTGCAAACAATGGAAATTTTTCAGTGTCATTAATTACGGAATGATCGGTACAGTGATAGGCCATGAAATTTCCCACGCCCTGGATAGCACTGGTAATAAATGATTTTTAAGGGGTTATTCTCATGTGAGCACTTCAAAAAATCGATTTTTTTTTTTTATATTTTGACAGTAAAACCTATTGAAAACATGCTGTGAAAAATTCAGACCGAAATTCATAGTATTTGATAAGTTACAGCTCATAGTCGGCGACGTGTCGTAAACGATTGTCTACCAGGCTTTAAACTTTAAACGCGTTTTTCTCGAATCATCATTTTCTGAAACGGTCAAGGTCCTACAAGAAAAAGTATTCAACCGATTGTTTTAAAATTTACATATGTTCTTCTACTCATTTATAGTTATCGTCCCTACCACAATTGTTTATTTTCGACAATATCTTCATATTTTTTTTAAACGATTTGTAACGAAAAAGAACGAGATTTTCGTGATTTTTTTTTTGAAGTTCGATATTTTTTTTTGTTTTTAATTAAATCGATTATATTTGGTAGGGACGATAGCCACAGATCTACTGAATAATAATCCATTCGACTTTTTTATCTCAGACAACATGAACAGCCGCTATCACCTTGACCAGTGAACTACCTTTTTTTGTTGGGGACTACTTTGACTTAGAAAAAATATATATTAAAAATGTAAAAAACGAAAAAAAAAATTTTTTTCGTATATTTCAAAATACAAATAAAAATATATTGAAAAATCAACATGATTGAAGGTTGTTGTCGCATAAAAAAAAAATTCCGAAAAAGTGGTAAAATATAGGCGTTCACATGAGAATAACCCCTTAAGGGACCTGTATTCGAATAAGTGAATGAGAAGAAATATTGTTTCAGGTCGACGATTTGATAAGGATGGTAATGCGGTGACTTGGTGGTCTCAACCAGCTATTGACAAATATGAAGAACACGCCCAGTGTTTCATTCATCAGTTCAATAATTATACCCTATACGAGGACGAATTCCGATCGATTCCTGTAAGTTTTTAGAACCATTTGATGGGAGCAATTTGATTGTTGACGCGGAGACTGCCGTGAAATTTGAAAGTTTCTGCGCGGAGAGAAAAATACGGCTGAAAGAATATGACTAATCACGTAATAATGTGTAGGAGAATTATTTCAGCCATTGATTTCCGTATTTATGGGCAACTTTTCCTACTAGTGTAGTATTCTTTCAAAATTTCAATATGGCCCCACTGTTTTATTCTGCTTTAGAAAGTATTTTTTATGCAACTCCTCACGTACTTCTTGCAGTATTTTTTTTCCGCAAAATTCAATTTCACATATTGTGAATACTAGACTCATTGAATGTTATTCCCACCGAATTTATCACGAACCATTGTCTTAGGTGAATGGAACTGTGACATTGGATGAAAATATAGCAGACTCTACAGGGCTTCAAGTAACTTGGGATGCATACAAGATATATCGCGAAAAGCATGGCACAAATGCTGTAAAAATTCCCGGATTGGAGCGTTTCACTGATGATCAAATATTCTTCTTAGGATTTGGATATGTAAAGGACTTAGAATTGATTTCCATTTGTGAACTTATTCCGTCCCAGGTATTCGTAATAGGACTTACCGGTCTTTCACTTTCAGCTTTGGTGTACGTATGAGAGTAACATGTTCCTCCGAGACTTCCTCCCTGACCGCGATCACACTTCGGCAAAAGTTCGAGTGAACGGTGCGGTGTCCAACTTCAAAGCCTTTGCCGCGGCGTTCAATTGCCCAGAAAATTCGCCTGTTAATCCCTTGAACAAATGTAATATGTGGCAATGAGAAATGTATACTTAACATGCTTGAAACTTTCCTGAACAATATACACTTGCATGCATAACTCTGCGTACAGCGCTAAAAAATTCGAAAAACTAACTTTAAACGCAAATTTCTCAGGAAATTTGACACGTATCTAACCAAGCTTGATTTCAATTCATTATTTATTGATTTCAGTAAGTAAATAAAAATATAAATTTTATTTTATTCAGATAATTATAGTTTAAATTCATTTTATTTGAAAACAATATGAAAAAAAGCAACTGCAAAAGTCTGCGTACATAAAGGTATTTTTAAAGAAATTAATGTCCTACGACTCTCTAATATCTAGTGGGATATCCTTTTCTCTTTAGTACTTCAATAAGACGCCTGGGCATTGAATCCACAAGTTTCGCTGTATCTTCTGGCGCAATTTTTCTCCATTCCTGCATTATAATATCGTTAAGCATTTTTTTTTTGATGTTATGGCGTGTTTTCGGATTCTACGCTCAAGCAAGTCCCACAAATGTTCAATGGGATTTAGGTCCGGAGATTGAGGAGGCGTTCGCAACTGGTTTTTTACATTGTACAAAAGCCAGAGCTTGACATTTTGCGCGATATGTTTGGGGTCGTTATCTTGTTGGAACCGAAAATCTTGTTCCATCCCCAGTTGCCGAACACTTTGCAGAAGATTATCTTTCAAAATTTGTATATATAGTCTCTGGTCCATTATGGAGTCAATAAATGTAAGTTTTCCAACACCGTTGGCTATTTCCTTATAGCATGTTTTACACTTGGTACCATATTCTCTTTTTCATACGCCTTTCCCGTCTTTCTCCATACCAGTTTCTTACCTTTTATCCCAAAGATGCAAAACTTGCTCTCATCCGTAAAAATAATACTATTCCAAAATTCTGGGGGTTTTGAAACGTATTCATTTGCAAAATCCATGCGCTTCTGCCTATTTATCTCCGAAATATATGGCTTCTTACGGGCTACTCGGCTATCATATCCAGCTTTTTTTAAAATTCTACGGATTGTATCGTCAGAAACAACTTTCGAATACCTTTGCTCCACCTCTAATTTCAGTTGATGAGCAGTCATCCTTGGATTTTGCTGAACTAGTTGTACGACACGCTTGTTTTCGCGGTTTGTTAAAAGAGTTGGACGACCAGCACGTGGTTTTGATAAGATGGATCCAGTTGAAATGTAATTAGTTACCACCTTATGTACCGATGAATGAGTTCGGCCTACTATTTTTCCAATTTCCCTTAACGTTTTGCCCTCAACATGTAGTTTTACGATAATTCTTCTTTCATCAGTGCCAATTTCCTTGCCTTTTTTTTCCATGGCTGTTTTAAAATGATCTTACTTCTGCAATCACTTGAAACACAATAAAATAGTTATTCTAAAGTCGCACAAGTGACTGAGAAAAAAGCTAAACTAACGGTAGTCGCAAATTGCTATTCTTGTGCTGCTGTACGCAGAGTTTTGCGTGCATGAATTTTCATGATGTCGACGAATAATTCCCGTTAAAATGGAGATGTATGTATTATGGTTTTAAAAAGGTATGTTTATGCAATATATATATATTTTTTATATAAAACAAATTCAAAAGTTTCTGAATACATATCCTATTTCGTGAGAAATTCGCGTTTAAAGTTAAGTTTTCGAATTTTTTAGCGCTGTACGCAGAGTTATGCGGGCAAGTGTATTCTAATACAAGTAATATGATGAACTATTCTCGTCGAATCACGTGTGATTTTCCATTATTTTCGAATTTCTGATCATATTATTTGGAAACGCAGTAGTATTCGGTAATGGTTCGCTGTAGATTATTTGTTTTACTTTAATTTTTCAATAAATTACGAGAATATACAGTGATTTACTTGAAGGGATTGTTTGTGAGAAGCAACGTACATTCATTGGGATCTTCACGGGTATCACGTTCCTCGACGTCTCCCCATCATCATGCCGATGTGTACAACGGATTTGAGGACAAATCACTTTCTTTCAAGTATTTAGATATACCTCCAACATTGGTTGATCTCTCAGGCTAGTCTTCCGGGTAGAAAACATTGGAAAGTAATTAGCAACTACCAGGAACCATGAAATGAATTGTACCAATTGAGCTGAATTGTATCAATGTCTTCAGAATAGTAGTACCTTAGTCTTAAAATGCCGGCTTTTGCTTCAATACTATCACGGTAAACCCGTTTTAAGCCCAACTACCGGCATCAAAAAAAACAAACAAACATACTGGGGGGGGCTCCGTTTGTACTTTCTCAACTGTACAAATGATCAACTGTACAGAAAATTTTCAAACGGTGAGAGCACCACTGTGCAGGGATTCAACTGTTGAGACAAAAAGCTAAGCTGTACATATGGCGCTGGGTCCACAACGAAACCATCCTAATAAACTTCAAAATTAAAGCATCCACATATACCCATTTTTTATTTTAATATTTAATCATGAATTTTGGTGAATGATATGATATTAAATTTTGGTGAATGATATGATTATCATTCACCAAAGATCACTATAATATTATCCACGAGTATCGGTCAGTATTCAAGCAAATGTACGGATCTTTTTTAATATTCCATTTTGACGGTATGAAAATATCAATTGTACATTGTATCATCAAAATAATGAAATATACAGGGTGTCCCAGAATTGAACGTCGAGACTTTAAACTTAAGTTGGGGGTGAAATTCTGGATCGAAAAGTCCTGAGCGACTTTTTGGTCAGAGCACCCTCTTCAACTTATTCAGGACTGAAGTTGGACGAATCAGGGGCGTGGGATAACCGGTCGCACGACGGTGAGGAAAACGTTCGCGTGTGGTGGTGTCGGTACTACTCCCCTGCGGCGGCAGAAAGAGATGACTGGCGGCGGTGGGTAAGAGGAAGGGAAGGGAAATTAAAAAAATGAACTATTAGATTTTAATAAATTGGAAGCCAGGTTAATTAACAAAAATGCACGATATAAGTAAGAGCAGTTTTTATTTCTTGAGGAATATATGTTCACACTTCGAGAGCAGTCGACGAACTAACAAACGAATTGGAAAATCTCAAAAACCAAAGCATCGTCATCATAGTTTCTTTCTTCCAATGAACAATGATTTCTTTCTTTTATTCTATAAACATAAACTGGAGGTTTCGGCGCAAGACCACGCAGACGGTCTCTCCAGGAAACAATGACCTCACAGTACTGGTGTAAACTTATATATGCCTCTAATATAATCATATTGTTTTTGCTCTTTTCAATATGAACACCAAAAAAAAAAAATCATCAGCGATTGATCATTTTTTTTCTCCTTCGCTGAAAGAAAAAATGAAAATCTCATACAGGGCCAATGGGGCTTTAAAAAATTAAATCGCCGGGATTTTTTTTCCAGCGCTGTAATTTTCAACGCTGTTTTTTCTCCTTTTCGATTAGATTAAGAGATGTAATGGGCCTCAATCGATGGGGAATTTATTCCTCCATCGAATGCCCTTGGTTTCATACCTTGGCATTAATTAGGGGAGGAGTAAATAATTTTTATGTAACGGGCGGGTGTTCATTTTTTTCATTTCCCTCCCCTTCCTCTTACCCACCGCCGCCAGTCATCTCTTTCTGCCGCCGCAGGGGAGTAGTACGATATGGTGGGGACACCACCACACTCGAACGTTTTCCTCACCGTCGTGCGAGCGGTTATCCCACGCCCCTGATTCGTCCAACTTCAACCCTGAATAAGTTGAAGAGGGTGCGTCTGACCAAAAAGTCGCTCAGGACTTTTCGATCCAGAATTTCACCCCCAACTTAAGTTTAAAGTCTGGACGTTCAATTCTGGGACACCCTGTATATTAATGTGGAAAATCAAGTTACGAGAATCAGCTGAGTATGCCTTAAAAGAACACGTCATATAATATTGGCTTTGAAAAGAGTTGCTATGACTCCGTCAATATTAATAGTTATTTTTTATCATTGAGTATATTTCCACAATTAGTACAATGTGCTTTTCTTATCATTTTAAATGACTGACCTCTCTCATAAAGTTAAATGAGCGTCACAAGTGATAAGGTTGAATACGGCACTACGGTAATATTTAGGAAACTAATGATAGAACAAAAACGTCCCTAAAACTAAAAAATCGATTAAAATTTGTGTCAACCTTCTTGATCAATCGTGGGAAGCTCCACGAAATAAGTCAACAGAGACATTTGTCGAAGATCTCTTATTTTTTTTAATATTTTCATAAATTTGGTTTTTCACCCATTATCAGTCCTTTTTATTTAAGAGGGCTCCACCATTTAAAATTACGCAAAGAAGTGTATTCTTGGCAATATCTCGGTCGAAAAACGAGGATATCTCATAAGTCTGATATACCCCACGAGGAATTCATAAAGGGATGGACATTCCAATGCAACAATATCTAAAAAATACATAAATTTATTATAGAAAAAACAATGATGGCATTAAAAAGGAATTGATACTTACGTCAGCCTGTCCTTCCTATGTGTCCACCCGAAATTAAATTTTGATGTTGGAGGAGTTCAGTCACTGTATTGTACCCTAGCAGCGTTGGAGCGAACTCACTACCATTTTATCCTGGGCCCATCTATGAGGGCTGAAGATGACTGGCATCGTGCAATCTTTTGTGACAAAGATCGGAACCACTAGGTTTCGAACCCTCGTCATGAAGAACGATTTGAATTACTAAAAGTTGAATTTTAACCAACTCGGCGACGACAATCAGCGTGTGATGCTAGTGTGTTAGCAAATTGTTGTAGCACGTGAGCCGCTACAACGTCCACATTCTACGACATAAATTTTTCATTGGTCTTAAGTTTAATTCACATGTGGCTAAAAAATACTTAATCGGATAAAGTAATGTAATATAGTATTTACTACTGGTAAATTCATCTTACTTGCATTTCACCCTCGGTCAGAACGCAGAAACATACGCGTTTGTCCCCCCTGCCATACTCTTTTTTACTGCTCCTCATCATTATTACTCTCTTCGACAGCTGATTATTATGAAAACAAATTTTGAACTCACTGAAACATAAATAAATTAGTTGACGTGGTGAATCTTGATGTGGAACATAGTTTTCTAATTTACTGCACCCCAACTGATTTTATTTCGTAATTATAAATTAAGTATTTGTTTAAGTTAATTACATTGTGACTCAATTCGTTGCGATACTATTATTATCAATTACTATACGAAACAATTTACATAATCAAATTTTTTAAGTATAGATTGAAGGGAATGGAATAAAACGGCCACATCTGATTTTTACAAATTTTAATTGCAGCTTTAATTATTCATAAAATTGAATCCTCTTTTGACATGTGTACTATACTTCTTGCTCTTTAAAATCAGCATAGACTGATCTCGATTAATTAATTTGTGTTCAATTTCTAATTGAAATAACACGAGGCAAAAATTGAATGTTATATTTTTCCCTCTATGTGTATACTCAATAATAACGAACATTTTTATTGACGAGAATTGTGATAAGTATGGGCTATGATATTTATGTTTAGTTTATGAGCCTAAACAGATTGCAACCAAGAACACCTGATATGCCGATGTCCCTTGAGGTCGAGGGTATTGTGCCTCTTTGTTACTTAAGTCAGGGTCTTTACGGAATTGGTGACAAGAGGATATGCCTTCCTAGGGATTAACGGGTTATTCTCATGTGAGCACTTCAAAAAATCGATTTTTTTTTTTTATATTTTGACAGTAAAACCTATTGAAAACATGCTGTGAAAAATTCAGACTGAAATTCATAGTATTTGATAAGTTACAGCTCATAGTCGCCGACGTGTCGTAAGCGATTGTCTACCAGGCTTTCAACTTTAAACGCGTTTTTCTCGAATCATCATTTTCTGAAACGGTCAAGGTCCTACAAGAAAAAGTATTCAACCGATTGCTTTAAAATTTACATATGTTCTTCTACTCATTTATAGTTATCGTCCCTACCACAATTGTTTATTTTCGACATATCTTCATATTTTTTTTAAACGATTTGTAACGAAAAAGAGCGAGATTTTCGTGATTTTTTTTTTGATGTTCGATATTTTTTTTTTGTTTTTAATGAAATTGATTATATTTGGTAGGGACGATAGCCACAGATCTACTGAATAATAATCCATTCGATTTTTTTATGTCAGACAACATGAACAGCCGCTATCACCTTGACCAGTGAACTACCTTTTTTTGTTGGGGACTGCTTTGACTTAAAAAAAATATATGTTAAAAATGTAAAAAACGAAAAAAAAATTTTTTTCGTATATTTCAAAATACAAATAAAAATATATTGAAAAATCAACATGATTGAAGTTTGTTGTCGCATAAAAAAAAAATTCCGAAAAAGTGGTAAAATATAGGCGTTCACATGAGAATAACCCCTTAAAGAAAAAGGAATTTTAGAGATAAATTTTCATTGTTTCGTCATTTAAATGATTACATTTCCAATCATTTATAAGTACTACAAAGAGATCAAAAGAGGCCCTTTTAGCTCTCCCTTGTCTAGTCCCAAGTTCTTATTATTTCCACTAAGAACGTATGGTGCATTCTTGAATATTTTTAAGGGTCTTATTTATTTATTTCACTTTCTATTCAAATAGATAAATCAAATATTCGACATTTAGGGATTCAATATTCTCACTAGTAGAGCCCCCCGATAATACAAAATACCTAATTTTGCTGGGAATTGAGTACATTTTTTAATAGGATTTGAAAATTTCATGTGGGTGCCTTTGCACTATATGATTTATCCAAAATTTAGTAGACCACTAAACATCACAAAAGATATTTTCGAAGTCATCAGTTTTACTATTGTGATAATTTTTTTCATCCCAATTTCAACCAATCAAATGGTGGCATTTCCCGTCACGTGGTGCAAGTAAGAGAGTTTTACTTCGGATATTTTTCGGATATTTCCCTGTTTGTTGCTAAGCAATGAAAATATCCGATAAACAATTTGTACGCGTTTCAAACCCCAAAACTGTCATTACAAAAAATCAAGTTCAATGACTTTACCTCGACATGAGCAGATTTGGACGGGAATCCTTGGAGATTATTGATCAAAAATTTTTTTAAAATGTTCCTAATAATACAGTGAAGACAAAAGCCACAATTTGGAAATAATTCTCTGCATTTTGTGCAGACAAAAAATATACGCTGGAGAAGCCACGACTACGAGTGAACAACCATACTATATGACGTGAAATGCCACACATTTAATTGTTTGAAATTGGAATGAAAAAAATAATCCAGCCAAATACCCCTCGACCTTCAAAATTAATCGGATATTTCCCTCCAGTTTCCCTGCGTAGCACCGATCGGGATAAGATTCGCAGAAAAACCC
The DNA here is from genome assembly GCF_034640455.1 of Diachasmimorpha longicaudata. Lineage (NCBI taxonomy): Eukaryota > Metazoa > Arthropoda > Insecta > Hymenoptera > Braconidae > Diachasmimorpha > Diachasmimorpha longicaudata. The sequence continues at coordinate 1,852,412 of NC_087242.1, forward strand.
TCGCGCTTCGCGCTCGGGTTTTTTAACCTGCGAACCTTATCCCTCTCGTTGCTACGCAACGAAACTCTCGGGAAATATCCGATAATTTTGAAGGTCTTGGGGTATTACCACTGATAATTAAACAACTTTTTCCAACGCATTTGTCATTTCAGATAGTCACTCTGTTATCTGAAAAAAACACTTGATTATGTTATTTTTCAATACAGCAGTTTTAGAAATAAGTGTTCAGTTTATCTTATTTACCTCTGTGTTATCAATAGGAATTCAATAATATAATTTACATCATTATAAAGCAATCATAGCTATTTGTTCTATTAGGGTGAGTAATACAGTAACACATACCTGAGTTAGGAGATGATTTTTCTCTAACTCAATGGTTGAAATTATTAAACAAAGAGTAGATGATAAAAACAATCCAATTTTTGGGGTATCCTGCGTACTTGAAAACATGGTATACAATCAGCTGATGGCGAAGGCATAAATTGACATGACAGTATGACAGGTATGTTTGCGCATGCACAAATATACAGACTTGAGCAACTGATTTTCTTCGAATTAATATCCGGGGGGGGGGTCCGTTCGTACTTGACGACTACAAATGGTCACCCCTTGTACTTAGCAGAAAAGGTACAATAATTAGTAAAACTATCTTATCTATTCGATTGTACATCGTTAGTACATGATTGTACTAGATTTTTTTTTGTTTGTACATTGATTCATTGATTAGAAATAATTATTCTATTTTTGCCGTGATGCTAGCCGGAATAAAATGAAAAATTGCTCAATGGGTTCAATAAATGGTCAATGGGACAGGAAATTATTTGCACATCATGAGTTACATATTTTTTTCGTTTGTACATTCGAAGGAGAATTGAATTGTCCTTCATCAAAGTTAGTTTCATCTCTTAATCTCTTTGAAAAAAAGTCGACACTGAAATTTCGGGCGCCCGAGTGTCCGGATTGTATAGTATTCATGACCGCATTACAAATTCGTCGTGATTTTTAATTCAATTTTTCTTCAAATAGCGTTGGTTTCATTCTTTAATATTCATTAGAGAAAGACATAGTTTTTAATGACCGGGAGAACTTTTGTGCGCCGACATTCAGTCGCTCCCCCGCAAGGGAGTTCGCTTTCCTCGTGGATTTTAATTAACATTTTTTGAGCTAAAGGGATAAAGGTGAGTTTGATCAAGGAGAATGTAATTCTCCTTCGAATAGCATTGGTTGCATCCCTTAATATTCCATAGCGGGTAAAAAAACCGCTGAAATGCATAAAAAAACATGAATGTCGCACAGGATAACAATCTTCCATTCAACCTATCCCTAGAATGGCGGGACTGCGACTATCCAGCTACGGAGATTGACAACCTACCGAGCCATCAACATCAACGGTGGCGCTTCCACGGCTGGGGTCATCACTAGGATTTACGCGGGATCTGAGCCTCTACTTTTTAGTCAATCCTCTTTGTGTCCAGTCGTGCAAGTATGAACGCAGCCCCCCCTAATATCCAATGAAAAATTAGGTCTACAATGATTAATTCAAGGATTATTTATTACCGACAAACGATTTGGTAACGATTGTCAAGATCACTTTGGGTCACAATGGGGAACTTGCATGATTTTGTAAAATTTGTTTTTACGTAGTTAATGGTCCTAATAATAGATTTTTCATGAAAAATCATTTAAAAATGTGGCTGTACATGTGGACCCAGCGCCACATGTACAGCTTACCTTTTTGTCTCGACAGTTGGATCCCTGCACACCGGTGCTCTCAACGTTTGAAAATTCTCTCTACTGTTCATCATTTGTACATTTGAAAAAGTACAAACGGAGCCCCCCCCCGGCTGATGTGGACCCAGCACTACATGTACAGCTTACCTTTTTGTCTCGACAGTTGAATCCCTGCACAGTGGTGCTCTCACCGTTTGAAAATTCTCTGTACAGTTGATCATTTGTACAGTTGAACAAGTACAAACGGAGCCCCCCCCCCGATGACCGAAACATTCGGTACGGCAGAGCGCACGTCCCCTGCTGTACCGACCATTCCGGCTGCAAAATTAGTTCCGGCGCTACCGCTAGAAAATTTAGTGGTTGATCTCTCGTCATTGGCCCTGCACCCTGCACATCTCCCCTATGATCTCTGGTTGAAGATTGAAGTGGAAAAAACGCGAAATATCGCTCCCTTGATTTGTTTACCTTCATCTCCTCAGACTTTTAAATAGTGATAATAAACATAACCATGTGGAAAGCAATACATACTAATTCTAAAAATCGTTAATAAATTAAACTCATCGCTTGTGGTTTGTGAACTTTAATCAATCAGAAGTGGAATCTCACCGTCACAGAGTCATACACCTCTGATTTTTAGGTTATACGCACACCGAAGTCGGAGCTACATTTTACATTGTTTATAACCTCTCTATTGAGAGCTACAGACACATAATTTCCTAAACAATGTCAGACGACGAAGATTTAGTGTACGTGAAAAAAACAAAAATTGTCCATTATGGATCTTTTGAAGAGTCCGAAAGGAATCGCCTGGCAGGTGGTGATGACACCGATGATGAGAAAGAAGGTATGCAAAATGAATCAACGCATTTGGGAAACGTTCATATGTCCAATGAGTATATGGATCTGGAGGATGAGATATCAAAAGACAGACAGGCTTTGTTGGAAGAGTTTGAACGTCGAAAGAAAGCGAGGCAGATTAATGTCTCGACAGACGATTCAGAGGTGAAGAAAAATCTTAGACAACTTGGAGAACCAATATGTCTGTTTGGCGAGGGTCCAGCAGACAGACGAACGAGGTTAAGGGAATTGTTGGCCAGTGTAGGAGAAGATGCCATAAAGAAGAAACACGATGAGGAGGAAAAACCAGCTCATCCAGTGGAGAGAGACACGGAGACAACGTGGTATCATGAGGGACCTGATTCTCTGGAAATAGCTCGCACGTGGATTGCTCATTATTCACTACCACGTGCCAAAGCTCGATTGAACCAGGCCAGAGAAGAGTTGACATTGTCTGGAGCGACTCGAACGGCGAAGAGACAGGAATTGTTGAAAAAACTGCAGGCTCTGACTATTTATTGTTCCCAAATTGGAGATACTAGACCCATTTCGTATTGCCAATTCAGTCCGGATGCAAAACTTTTAGCAACTTCATCGTGGTCGGGATTGTGTAAGCTATGGTCTGTACCTGATTGTGCAAAAGTACGAACTTTGAAAGGACATGCGTGCAATGTTGGGTGTATTGTTTTCCATCCAAAGGCTACCATCACCGAGGAAGTGTTGGGAGACAAACCTGGGCAGACCTGCGTGATGGCCAGTTGTGCTGCTGACGGTATATTTATTCAATTTATTTATTACATTTTTTAAATGGATTATTGGGAATCTTCTTGTCTCATCTTGAACTTGATGTTTTTCTTCCAGTCGAAAAGGATTGGAAAATTTTCCATTCCTATAACTTTCTCTAGAAAACTTTCCATGTTGCTAAAAATGAAATCAAATATTTCGATCGCTTTTTGTTAACTTCATCCTAGGATTGATATTTGAAGGACTTTAATTGTTTTTAAGTTAAGGAATAAATCATTTCTATTTCTATATTTTATCGTAAATTTTGGTACAATCCTGCATGAAGCAAAGGTGCACAATAAAAAATGTAAATATGTTTAAAAAAAGTAACTAAAAATATAGAACCTGGCCTTTGCAATTTATTCGTTAGGATAAAAGTCGCTAACACCTCATTTGTTGGGGGAGGGGGGGGGTGTGGCTGAAAAATGTCAATGATTTCCTGAGGGCGTCATGGAGCATAATTTTAAAATATTATCTTCTGGAAAATTATTAAATATTTTTAAGAATTCTTCAACTACCCTAGTCTTACCGCGAGATCCCTAGAACCCCGGGGGATTAAAAAAAGTTACTTGAGGAGGTGCTCAACAGTCACTTTCTAATCCAGTCGATAACAACATAAATTTGGCAACCCTTCCCCTTCTCTCGCAATAAAGTCACAGTTGATCACCACCTTAATCCAATTTTTTTAACTCCCAGGGTTGTAGACATTTTACGCTAAGACTATGGTAATTAAAAACTTGCTAAAAATATTTTTTTTAATTTTCAGAGAACAATATTTTATAATTATTCCCCATGTGTTGATTACAGTATAATTTACATTCTGGATATTTCCCCTTCACTCCCTCCCCTGATGCGCCAAAGTGACAGCTAATCGCCACCTCAAGAAAATTTTTCCGATTCCCTGGAAATCGGAAATATTAATATTAAAAAATATTAATATTCAACAATTGCTAAAAGTAATTAATAATTTTTCAGAGAAAAATATTTTCAAATTATGCTCCATGAAGCCCTAGGAAATCGTTTATTTTTATAGCCCCCCTCCCCCTCCTCACCTGAGGTATTACCGGTTTGGCAGTCATTGCATCTATCCTGACACATAAATTGAAAACGACAAGTTCTATTGTTTTATTTTTTGTTACTTGTTTTTCAGCATATTTTCATTTTTTCTGTGCGATTCTGCTTGATGCAGGTTTGCACCAAAGTTTCGGATAAAATATAAAAACCAAAACTGTGTATTCCAGATAGTTCAATCTATCCAAGCGGGCGTTAAGTATTGAACGACTATCAGACGTCCATTCGAAAATAAAAATCACAATAACATCCAATTGTTCATGGCAGGGTGAATTAATTACAATATGACGAGATCAATACTATTGCGATGATTATTAAAAAAAAGTATAATATTGGTCCAGCGAATCGTGAAATATTCCCAAGAGATATTTCCTGAACCGATCGGGTATTTCGACGGCGCCTCACTTTCCCTTCTCATTACCATAACGTTCATTATTTCTTTGGAATCAATATTTTTTGCACATTATGAAGGATCTTTTGTCAGCTTAATTGAACGGTTATAGAGCAAAAAATTGAATATTTCTATACAAGGGCGATGGGATGCTAATTTTTCATTTATAAGTAAACAAAAAATCGAAATTTATTTCTATATCGTTTATTGTAATTTCTACATTTCTTTTTTCAAAATATTCATCTCAATGTCTATTTCAATTCATCAAAATAAATGGCCTGGAAGTTAGTAGAAAACAATATTAAACAGAAGATGTCTCATGAAAAAATCGTGCAATTAACGAATTTTTCAAATTGGATTTGGTGTCACGACAATAGATTTAGTTGTATTAGTGGCTAAATTATGGAAATGTGTGCTCAAGGCTGCGTTAAATGGAAGATTAATTTGAAACACTCATTAGCACTGCATATCTAGTTTAAGAACTGAAATATTTGAAAAACAAATATGATCACAGTTTTAATTTTCCGCAAGCTAATTGACATTCTTTTTTCTCTCAGTGATCTTTATACTATTTTCCAGTTTTCCGTAGAAGTCGTTTGACTTGTGGTATATGCAATGATTATTGATGGAGGAAAAAATGACCAAGGATAATATTAAAGGAGCTGATTGATGATCAATAACGAATGAATGAAATATTACATTGCAATTCAAACTCAGGATGATAATTTTTTTAGCCTTGAAAGTACTGACATTTTCAATATGAATGGATTTAACAGCAGAAATATGTCAACGGAATCGTGATATCGAAGTAAAACAAAATTCTATAAAAAACTTTTACTCCGTTTGTCACGTGATTTCTATTATCTCGATTCGAGTAGTTAGCTCGCATAACTAGTAGTGGATAAACAATTTCTTATGTTGATGATGTCTACTAATGGAAAATTTCAACAGCTCGCCTTTTTTTAACCAAATTTTGTATTATTCAAATATACAATCAGTATTTACTGTATTTACAAGTCTTGAAAACTAATATAACAAAAATTATTGTCTATAGCTCATTTATTATTGTGAATATCCAGGGAGTATATTTATGGTAATTTATATTAGTAATGAGGTATCTCTGTTGCTGAAAATAGTACATTATTACAATGAAATGCTTTAAAAACGGATAAAGTCGTTTGAATGTTTGAAAAACGCCAATATTTTCGAAAATTTGATGAATGACTGGAACTATTAAAAAATAGTAATTACCTATTATGAAACATCTAAGATATTTTGCTTTCGGCTTAGAAGACAATGCCACGCGAGCCTCGCCAACTATTATCCGATGCATTTTACATTATTTTTTACAATTATGACAGTTGAAATAGTTAACTGGCAGTGGTTGAAAAAGAAAAAGCTAATTTCACGAGGATTAAATTACACATGACTTGCCAGGGTTACAAGAGAAAAATTAAACTTATGACTGAACCTTCCTGAGGTGATGAGATGAAATTTGCTAATGAAATTTACTAATTATTGAAACTAGCCAGTAGAATTGAAAATTCGGAAATCTCGTGACAATCGACGTAAACATTTTTCATAAAATTGTTCTTTTATCATGATATCATGATTCTGATGACAGATATTCACTGTTAAATATACTCATACTGAACATGTGTCTGTTATGTGTGGAATTTTTGAAGAACAAAAAATTGCCTGCGTTTTTATTGCAATCTAATATTTTATTGATTCCTCATTCATAATTAATGATCGTCTGTGATGTTATCCTTCGTTATTTCGTTTTTTCTCCATAAATTGCATATGTATCAAACTGAATAACATAAATGGAAAACTCGAATCCTCCGAAAAGCTGATGAAAATCTCCAAATGAGACATTTTTAATTTTTGTAATTAGCCTATTGAAATCCATGACACCATTTAACGTACCTTCTTTCTTTGAAAGCGCATAAAATCATGAATATTAGGGGGAGAAAAAAAATATCACAACGATGTTAGGTCTGTCCTACGACACTTATTTTAAAAATATTTTTGTCTTCATAGAACGTTCTCGAAACCGGGAGTAGAGCGAAGTTGGTAGAGCGTCCACCTAAGCAGCGCCGGAATTTTGCTGAATTATTTGATTTATTCAAGTTTTGGGGACCAGAAAAAAATTTAGCCTAAATCTAGCAATAAGAAGTGCCAGAAGAAGTTTACAATGAACTCCTCCTATCCTCATTGTAGATGTATAACACCCGTAACATTCATTCACAGAGGAAACAGTTCTGAGCGCCTAACGAGTGTGATAATACTCCAAAGCCGGTGCTAACAACCGCAGTAGCTGATGCGTCGATAGTTTATCAAGAAACAAAAAGTATTCGAGATGTTTCAATTTTTTTATTATTTTGTTAAAATTGCCAACATTCTAATTTTATAACCTGCAATCGTGGGAAATAGGGGACAGGTGTCGAAGGGAATTTAGTCATGTAAATGAAGAAAATGAAGAAATGAAATGATGAAATGAAACTGATGAATGAAAAAATTGAAAAATACGACACATTTTTAGCAGGCATTTTTATTTTTTAACTCGATCCAAGGGTTGAATAAATATTTTCTCCTGTTCTAATTTTCTTAACTTTTTGCTTACTGAAAATGACCTATTTGGTGGGCAACTGTTTTTGCTTAATTCATATCAGCATTTTCCTTTTATTATACACATTTTCGTTGCTGAGGCGCGGAAAGCGCTTCCTTCCCGGCTGGTTTGAGGACGATAGGTTAAATATTATAAGACCGGACTCTACCGAGATACATTACAGCTCCTAGAAGTATAGGTGCTTACCTAGCAGTATCCTATTAGCCGCAAAACAACGATTTTTGGACAAAAAAACTTATAGAATCGTTTGTACTTCGTTAGCAGGTGATTGTACCTTCGCTTTTAACGTTTAAGAGTTGATTATTCTTTTTTAATTTATTAATCAAAATAATGCGTGAAGTTAAATTAAAATAATTATTTATTGATTAATTAATAGTTTAAATAATTAATAATAATTAAAGAATCTAATTAATTATATTAAATCTTTTAGTCTTGAAAGGCCGCATACAGTTTGATTTACTGAGATTGTCAACTAACTCCTATCCTGGATTCACATATTTTAGACAATGCCAAAGAATGTAATCAAATGTTTGGTTTGCTGCTCCGCAGGACCACCTGGGATTTTTGAATATTCCAACTCTTTCCAGAGAGACTACTACACCATTATGATTAGTTTTGATACCGTTGATAGTTACTATTGTTTCCCTCGGATGTTTCCAGTTCTCATACCAAGTTTTAGCAGTGTCCCTGTAGTACAGCTGAAAGAATTCTGACCCTTTTGTATCACTGGTTGTTTGCTCTGTAATTCCAGTGGTCATTCCTCTGTACTGTTTATATTTAAATTAAGTTCAGAAGTCCACAAATGGGACTCTGATCTCATTTGAAAGATTATGTGCCGCTTCTCTTGATAATTTGTCTGTTGCCTCATTTCCTTCTATTCCACAATACGAGGGAATCCATAAAAAAGAAATTGCGATCTTTTGACACTTAAATAATGAAAAATTGACGTTCATTGTTTCTGCCATGTGTTCATACGTCTGATTGAGCTGATCTTGAATACAGAGTTAGTCGTTCTTAATAACTATACTTCAGCAAAATTTCAAATCCTTCCTTTCCTCAATTTTATAAGTTGACCATCAGGTCAGCGAAGTTAACGACAAACGTAAGTCCTTAATCTTTGTATTGGTACTTTTCAAACCATTCTACATTATGTCCAAATAAAATGAAAAAAGTTACTATTGAATTATGGATGGGGATTGTCTCAATAATATAAAAACGATTTAACTATTAACTTTAATTATTTATTATCGCACGCAGAACGTATATCTTTCTGGTATGATGTCTCCAGATCAAATGACTTAGTGACCAAACATTTCACACTCTCCATTTAACAAAAGGCCCTTGTTCATTCATTCCTTTCTGTTTCTCCTGGTTCTATAAATTAAAACCATTCCAAACATTTCGGTACTGTTCGGAGAAAAATTATAAAAACCATAACATACTGAGATGGTTTGAAAACTGTTAGATTATGGTATTAAATAAGCGAACACTTTTAATAATTTTTAGAAACGATTTTAATAACTCAAGGACTCTAAGACATGCTCAGACGGAAGGCACTTGACACAACGAATATCTACAAGACACTGACGAGTTGACTTGACATTACAAGTTAGACTCAGTTGCCCTAAAGAGGGAATATAGTACCCCCCCCCCCGGAATATTTCCTTTTCCTATTTATTACTCCTTCTGGCCAACAGATGTATTTGGAAATATTCAGATGTGATAAGAACTAAGGAAGAAACTGCGGCCATTTCCCTTGATTTTACAATTAAGGGAAATCCCGAATAATATGGCTATAAACCATCATTACTTAAATGAAAATAATAAAACTAGGGAAAAGTGAATTTTGTACCCAGGGAAATCCCCAAAAACCAACAAAAACAGATATAGACAGAAGATTAATTCTTGTCCACACATACCAAGCACTGTCAATATTGACAAACCCCACGATTTCTCAAATTAACCTCAAACAACAAAATGAGAAATAATCAGTCTAGTCCCCCGCCCCTCTTCATTGTAAGTGTTTTAATGAGTATAGATCAACTGTTTAATGATTGGATCTCGAATTTTTCATGTTGTTTTATAATTTTTTCACATTTGTGATTAATTTTTGGTAGGTACTGTCAAGTTATGGGGAAGTGGAACGGGAGAAGAGCCGTTGGCAGAAATAGAGGGTCACGAGCCAAATCGAGTATCTCGATTGGCATTTCATCCTTCGGGAAGGTTTTTGGGCACTTGTTGCCACGACGCATCATGGAGATTATGGGATTTGGAGCAACAAGCTGAGGTACTTCATCAGGAGGGTCACGCCAGAGCGGTCCATTGCATAAGGTAGGAGACAAAATTGAACTCTTTAAATAGTCAAATTGGTATCAGATTGCGATTTTGCCTTCGAATGGAAGCTTTATACTCTTTCAATATTATATTGGAAATTTTTGTGCCAGTCCTCGTGGGAATCGAATACACAAATTCTGCGCAATTCATGTTAAATTGGATGAAGCTGTCAATTTCATTCATACAAAAGTTGTCAGTCTATACTATCATATTTTTATTTAAAACCTCTAAAAACTATATGTGAATTTGAGAGTTTTAGCCAGAAATTAGAAATAAATCACCAGGATTCGGAAGAAATATGGCAACAACAGTGATAATTTCGGAGGAAAATTTATTATGCTATCACGAATTTCCCCAGAATGTTTCGTAGTTTATCAACAACCAACAACATAGACCGACTGCATCAATCAGTTTTCCTGCCTGTTTAATGTAGGCTGACTTGTCTTGTAAAAATATATGGGAAAATTGACTTAAAGACGATGACAAGGTTCAATGGGTTATGGAGGACGCAAAAGTAAATTCAAGTGTTTCTTTTTGCCAGTTATCATATTTTGTAGGAGTTTTCTATAGGTCGTACTTGATTCATTTATGACTCTTTCTAACATTTCATTAACTTTTCTCACCATTGAACAGTTAAGGTGAGATGCAAGTTCCCGTCAATTTTTATAAAGCTGGATAAGCAAGTTTTTCAGATTCGAGCATCGGTAAAAGAAAATATTAGATTTTAATTAATTGAAAGCCAGGTTAATGAAAAATAGACGATATAAGTAAGAGCAGTTTTATTTCTATGATTATGTGTTCACACTTCGAGAGCAGTCGACGACCTGACAAACGATCTTGAAATCTCAAAAACCAAAGCATCGTCATCATGATTTCTTTCTTTCCAAGAACAAAGATTTCTTTATATTATTTAATAAACATTCACTGGAGTTTTCGTCGTAAGACCACACAGACGGCCTCTCCAGGAAACAATAACCTCATAGTATTAATATAAACTTATATAGGTCTGTAATGTGATCGTATTGTTTTTGCTCTTTTCAATAGAAACCCTGAAACTAAAAATTCCTCTGATTGGAGAATTTTTACAAAGAATTGTCTGCAGGCCAAAATTGACTAGCGATACTTCAACATACCATCAAAAATGCAAACATGTGACGTTTTCGGTAAAACCCCTCCACTGGAATACCCTTAATGGTCTAACTCGATTGTGATTAGTCCACGGATATTCAGGGTAGATGTAATCATGACATTTTGCTGTTACTGTGACTGCTCACATTCAGAGAGTAGCGCATGCACTATGATTCCGTGGTCCTGAGGGGTATTCGGACACTCAATGCGGTATTATGAAAACAACCTTGCCAGGTTATGGTTTTCGGGAACCTCGCACGGCCTATTAATCTACTCTAGTTACATAATATCAAACACTTAGGCCATTACCCACTGCCAATACTTCAGAGTTATTCAGAATTAGTTAGATCACTCGAGTTGGATAATATAAATCCGAAATATTTTAGAAAATTCATAGCTGTAAGGATCAATAGGAATTGATCTACAGGGATTCCAAAGTATTCCATTCCCATATTTCCCAAAAATTATACAATGGTTGCTATTTTGCTAAATATAGCATAATTTGTATTGTAATGAACCCGAGCAGTTGGATTAGAATTTCGGGATTATCACACGCGGACAAAGGGTGGAAACAAATATTCTTAATCAATTAACCACTTTTATTTATTATTTCCAATGGTTTTAAATAACTACAGATTCGCTCTGAGACAGAAGGTATCAGGCGAACATATATACAAAAGAAGTAACTGCTAAAGAAAAGAGTTCGGATCACTGGTCCAGAGGATACGAATTTACGAATATTTATTATCTCGTGAATTCGTATTACATTAGGTCATTCGACCCCACCGTACATGTAACGTACACGGTGACGCCCTGAAGGCCAGTTTTAAGGTGCAAATCGCTGGCGCTGCACCCCAGTTATTTACATAAGTCGAATATACGTGGATTTGTTAACATATATTCACCGTGTGTTTTAATTTCTTTTTTAACATATTTTGAATTCCGAATAATACGTGCCACTTTCGTGTCCTCGCATTCTCCGGATTACGGAAGAGAAATGTGATGGAATTTTGAGGCATAACAGTATGTCACAAAACAAATCAAAGCTATTTTGAGTTAAAAAAAAAATTATGACAACTAAACTATATTAAATAGATTTGACAAATCCCATACCTATCCACCTTCTTGGATCTACAGACCAGACATCATTGATTATCTAAATGTTCAAGACGTTTTTTTTTCAATTGGATCTTCGGGAAGTTAGACAAATTTACTTAAAACTCCAATCGCTTTCTCAATACCCGTCAATAACCGTCAATATCCGGTAATTCCTCTTATCCATCAATAACAAAACAAAAGTTCATGCATGTCCCAAGTTCATTTCAATTTCATCTTCAGTGTCAATTGATTTATTAAGGGGTTATTCTCATGTGAACGCCTATATTTTACCACTTTTTCGGAATTTTTTTTTTATGTGACAACCAACTTCAATCATGTTGATTTTTCAATTTTTTTTTATTTGTATTTTGAAATATACGAAAAAAAATTTTTTTTTCGTTTTTTACATTTTTAACATATATTTTTTTAAAGTCAAAGTAGTCCCCAACAAAAAAAGGTAGTCCACTGGTCAAGGTGATAGCAGCTGTTCATGTTGTCTGAGATAAAAAAATCGAATGGATGATTATTCAGTAGATCTGTGGCTATCGTCCCTACCAAATATAATCAATTTCATTAAAAACAAAAAAAAATATCGAACTTAAAAAAAAAATCACGAAAATCTCGTTCTTTTTCGTTACAAATCGTTTAAAAAAAATATAAAGATATTGTCGAAAATAAACAATTGTGGTAGGGCCGATAACTATAAATGAGTAGAAGAATATATGTAAATTTTAAAGCAATCGGTTGAATACTTTTTCTTGTAGGACCTTGACCGTTTCAGAAAATGATGATTCGAGAAAAACGCGTTTAAAGTTGAAAGCCTGGTAGACAATCGCTTAGGACACGTCGGCGACTATGAGCTGTAACTTATCAAATACTATGAATTTCGGTCTGAATTTTTCACAGCATGTTTTCAATAGGTTTTACTGTCAAAATATATTAAAAAAAAATCGATTTTTTGAAGTGCTCACATGAGAATAACCCCTTAAGAAGGTGCAGAGTGAAGAAATTGAACAGAATATGTAGGGAAGATAATATCCATACTGTTTAAGCACCTTGTAAATGACAAAATCAAAAATATAGAGTAATAAATAGTTAATTTACATCTTTTCGTTTGTTTATAGTTTCCAAGCTGATGGAAGTGTAGCAGCTACCGGCGGTCACGATTCTTTCGGTCGTGTTTGGGATTTGCGAACTGGTAGATGCATCATGTTCATGGAGGGCCATCTCAAGTCAATTTTTGGACTCGAATTTTCACCGAACGGTTTTCACATCGCCACAGCCAGTGAAGATAACTCTTGTAAGATTTGGGATCTACGAAAACGCACGTGCATTTATACTATCCCAGCACATAGTAATCTTTTATCAGACGTGAAATATCAGCGCGGTGAGGGGCAGTATTTAGTCACAGCGTCATATGACAATACAGCTAAGATATGGTCTAACAAAACGTGGCAGCCACTCAAGACACTGCCGGGGCATGATGGAAAAATTATGTCCGTCGATGTTTCTGTTGACAATAAATTTATTGTAACGAGCTCATTTGACAGGACCTTCAAACTCTGGGCACCAGAAACTGTCTAGTGACTGCGGGGAAACTAGAAATATACAAAAATTGCTATGAAATTGCTTTCGAAAACTACAAAAATAAATGTTTTTTAATTATCGACTCGTAATAGTTTTATTGCTCGTCTTTGTAAACGTTTGGACGATGTGGAGTGAAAAAATATCCTTTCATCTTGAAATTTTTTTATACTACAGGGCTTAAGAAGCAGGATGAGGCTGATTTGAACCCCTACACTATTTTCGCCCTAAATATTGGCCGCTATTCTCGATCAGGACTCTTCCTCTCCCCCTTCCCTGCCTCAATGTGAAGAAAGCCAGGAAGTAGAAGTACCTGTAGAAGGATATCGTCATGACTGTCTAGGGATGAGAGGGAGTGCCGAAGGGCTGAGGAAACCCAATGAACCAAAATATAAATCTCAAGTTCTAATCCAAATTTATTGTCCTCCAGAAACCGTTTTAGAAAGCAAGTTCTTTGCAAAAATTAACATTTAAAGATGGAAGTAAATTTACATGATCACGGTTCCAGATCAACAATCTGAGCACTGTTTATTTTACGGGTGTTCTGTTTTACGTCTTCAACACATGTAAGCTTTCCTTCACTCATTGTCTTGCCGAATCAGCGAAATCTAACAATACTCAGTAGGAAAACTTGCGATGCCACTTTTTTTTTTGTTTCCCCGCTTTCTATTGAGTTTTCCTTTTTACTTTGTCCCGGGTCAGGGTTGCATCTGCACGTTTTTAGTTAGGGGGCGCTACTAGAAGGTTAAGTTTAAGATAAGTTCGGTTCTAATGCAAGCCTTTTGCTAGCAGCTTCTTTGTTGCGTCGCAACATATTTATTGGGATATGGATAAAAGGGTATGAATAAATGTAGTGTTTTAATTAATTTTATAATCATAAACTCTTTATTTAACTTGCACGAGGAAGGCACGACTGACCTAGAGGACTGGTGTCCAGAGACTAACTTACTTCTTATAATATGAAAAATCTATAATAGGAGAAAAACAATAAAACCTTTATGTTTCCAGAGGACAGAGTCTTCTTTGAATACCACTTGTGGTAAGGATTACAATGCTCTCAAGTCCAGAGCACAACAAATCATAAATCAGTCCCTTTTCTAGAAACTATAGTTAAACGTGTGCTAAACCTTGTCGAGTGATTTTTGAAGCAGAACAGAAGAGCTGTGTTCTAATTTTCCAACAATATTCGTAGAAATGTGCATGCAATCTTTTAACCATTTCGTCGTGATTGAAACCTTTGTCTAGGCAGAGGTGATATAGTCACGTTCGGGGGAATTTCGACGAAAATCTCTTTTTTTGAAAAGAAAATTCTTCACTAGAGAAATTCCTCTTTTTTTTTACTCTTTTGCCCGGATGCATCGTTTCAGCCCGAGTGAGCGGTTAATCCGAAAATGTCTAGGTGCCCTACACGCGCACCTAGGCGTTTTCCCCTTTTTTTATTCATCGGCGTGTCGAGGTGAGCAAGTGATGAGGAAATACCGCCAGGGTGTGACTGAAGAATCGTTTTATTAAGCTTCTCTACGTTACAATGTTTGAGAATTGCCCCTAAGTATGGCTTGTCTTCTCGACGTTCCTTCTGATTCGGAATGGCGTGAAGTGTCCAAGTGACGGCTGGTGAGAGAGTGTGTTCAGTGTTGGCAGTGTGCGAAATTTTCTAGAAAGTGTAGGAGTGTGATTGGTTGGAAATTGGTAGAGGGGATGCATAGGAATTGCTGGTCTGGGATTGATTCGGCACCGTATTTGTGACTCTTGCCACAGGCGGACAGGAAAGCTGGGTTTATGGTTTGGACGGTTCTAGGGTATTCTCCTGATTTCATGATGGGGATGGACCCGGTCGGCTTGTTGATTAGTCTAAGGGGGTCTGACAAGGTGTAGTGACAGTCACCACAGGCACTTATCCTCGATACCCTGCCTAGCAGATGATAATTGAGGAATTCCCTTTGCCTCCTCGCCCATTTTTCTGAGAGAAAAAGGGAAGCTGCCTTCTCCCAAAAATCCCCCTACGAGTCGTAGCATTCACATCATGAAACATTAGCAAGTCCTAGCCAAGGTGTCAAGTCAATCAAATATACATATTGAAGACAAAGGATATTTTGTACGACCAATGTATATTAGAATAAGTGCTTGTGTTATTAAGTAGTGGTTAAAGTGGCTCAACGCATTATTCATTCAAAGGACAACCTGCATGCATCTGTATCACCAAAACCCCCAAACTTACCAAGTGAAAATACGGTAGCTTGGCAGTTCTCCTGTCCTTGTAGTGAGACTATCAAAAGTCATATCGAGCCTTACAAACCCGATTAGTTCGCGCATAACTGCGCTACAGAACGAGGCATTCTCTCTCTTAGTTTCATCAGTTAGTTTAATGAAAACTCATTGATTATACTTTGTAATGAAAGTTGAAGTTTTCCCATCGAATCCTGTTTATATAAATATATTAATGTGTTCTCTTAAGAACTTGGGTTCTTGATTTGTTATTAACTTATCTAATAATTCAGTTGACCTCATCCTGAATCAATCAACTTCGATGGAGTCCTCATTAAAGGTCTAGCGGCTAACGAATCCACTTTCAATGGTTGTATTAGTCCGATGGCGCCATTGTCCTGCTAGTGACATCGTCAGGACGTAGCAATTACTCTTTTTGTGTAAGACCAAGGAGTTCTTGTTGTGAGGGTTGACAATCGTACGAACTTTTGGAAAGACAAATCTGTTAGTCGAGTTGAGTTTCGGTGATGTGTATTGCTTATGGTCGGTAAGAGAGTAAATTTTTACTATGACTGTTGATCGGTGTATCATTTACTTTCTCATGAAATAATCTGCATTAATAAATTACCATACATGTAACCCAAAGCGAAGAGAAATAACTAAAAATCATCACACAGATGAACAACCTAATTATCAGTCTGACATAATCGAACTCATTTCCAAATGAAGCACTCTACAGTATACTGAAGTCAACATAACTTTTTCTTTTGAGGAAAAGAACGGGGAGTACGGGTTTGGATATAAAATTGATGTGGTGGGGGTAGGTTGTCACGGTAAAATTTATGCTGACGTCAGTATAACCATTGTTCCACCTATTAGGGTATTTGGAACGAGAATTTTCTGTAGTAATACCCCAAGACCTTCAAAATTATTAGATATTTGCCGAGAGTTTCGTTGCGAGAGAGATAACGAGAGGGATAAGTTTTGCCGGTTCAAAATCCCGAGTGCGAAGGGGGAGGGTTTTTCTGCGAAAGTTATCCCGATCAGTGCTACGCAGGCAAACTGAAGGGAAATATCCGATTAATTTTGGAGGTCGAGGGGTTTTTGGCTGGATTATTTCTATCATTCCAATTTCAAACAATTAAAATCGTGGCATTTCACGTCATATGGTATGGTTTTTCACTCGTAGTTGTGGCTTCTCCAGCGTGTATTTTCTGTCTGCACAAAATGCAGAGAATTGTTTTCAAATTGTGGCCTTTGTCTTCACTCTATTATTAAGAACATTATTTTTAATTTTTTGATGAATAATCTCCAAGGATTCTTCTCCAAATCTGCTTATGTCGAGGTAAAGTCTTCGAACTTGATTTTTCCTAATGACAGTTTTGGGGTTTAAAACGAGTACCAATTGTTTATAGAATATTTTCATTGCTCAGCAACAAACAGGGAAATATCCGAAAAATATCCGAAGTAAAACCGTTTTACTTGTACCACGTGACAGGAAATGCCACCATTTGATTGGTTGAAATTAGGATGAAAAAAATAATCAATTTTATTAATGAACAATGCAATGTTTAATGAATCGTCATGCATGAAAAATATCGGAGAGGAAAATATATTAAACCTTGACGAAACTCCATTGCTTAATAATAATAATCTATTAATAAGTATGACATATATTTTCTCTATTAATAACAATCGTACCAATGCAACATAGATTCTGCCAGTGGGGGGAAATATTGCATCAACCCAAGGGAGTGAAACGTATCATTTATTTAAATTTTCCGAGGGAAGGAAAATGTGGAAAAATAATGAAAACTACGAAGACCGGCTCTCCAAAAGCGTTCGGAGACGTTCGAGTTCCTTTAGTAATTGGCGATTAGCTTTTTCGAGGGACGTCAGACGATCCCTATACGACGAATTTTTGCTCATTAATACGGTCACTCTGCTCTCGAGACCATCCATGTACTCCTTTTTTTTTCTTCTCGACTCCTGAGCTGATATTTTATTTTTAATTTTCCTTCGGACCTTCTTTAACGATTTTTCTTCCTGTTTGGTGAGAGGTAGTTTAGTAGGTACGGGATAACCTTCGGCGACAAGGGTTCGCTTTTCTTCATCGGTTAGTGTGAGATTTCCAGTTGAATCTTTTGGTTGACAAGAAATCAGGGACGTGTGGATAGGTTGTCTTATAGAGTGGCCAGCATTGACACATAACCGCGGTTCCGAGAAATTGCGGTGGTGTTCTCCTGAAGATCTCTGAAATTCCGAATGTTCCGAGGAACAGGATGCTGAACCGGTGCCTTCGCTGTCTGAACTGGCGCTGCTTGGCGGTGTAGGCGGCAGAATTTGACATTCTACGCGATAGTTACCACTCTTCACAAGACGGTCGGGTGCAAACTCGAAGTTCATGCTCTACAACAAAGAACAAGTGAATAATTGCATTTTTTGAATAAACGTATCGTTAATTTTGTCGAATTTATTAATCTGCTACGGACATGTGACGATGTTCTTTAGGAGTACACAAGAGAATACGAAAAAACTATCACCTCTCACGGTGTTCCTGGAAAAATTTGTAAATGTGCAAAGAGAGAGAGAGAGAATTTTTGTCTTTTTCAACTCCCAGGTGGCTAAACTCGCAATTTTAACCCTTTGAGTGCCGGAGGCCGATATCGGCTCTTGTTGCACTGGCGAGAAGTGCCAGAGCCGGTACAGGGTGACATATATGTTGAGGTAGGTTGACCACCAGCATGTTTTTGGGGGTGATTTTGAACCAAAAAGTCCTTTTCCACTTTTCGCTCGGACGCACCTTTATCGAGATATGGGGGTGAAAAGAACGGCCAATGGGGCGCGAGCATTGCGCGGCTCTACGTCCGTGTATATTCGCCCGCGCCTTGTAGCGCTTTACTATTTGCATTGCAGGAGAACTCTATCTCAAAATAAATTTAGAATACGTTATAATTGATCTAATTCCATTACGAGAGAATTAAAATAAATAGTTTTTCGTTTTATTTCTTTGACGACAACATTTTCCTATTGCTTGGAGGTACCGAAATCTAACATAAAGACCGATGGTCGCCACTCAGGCGATATTCGATCTGCGGCATTTATCGCTGTGGCGTTGGGCCCTTGTCTGCACTTGTCGACAACGTTTCGTATAAACAACTGTTTGAGGACCTTCCCGAAATAACGTTGCATTTCCGCAGCGAAACGTAGGATCAGTCGGTTTCTCCACGACCATTTATACTTTTGTTTTTTTTTAAATTTTAATTGAATACAAAAAAAACTAGTGTCATTATTTGGTTCTGTATTTCATCCACAATATATGGTTTTTTGAATCATGTAAATATTGTTCCTCGTTTGGTTTTCATAAACATTTTCCCGAATCCTTGTAAAACTGTAAATTCGGCTGGTTTTTCTCGCATAGGCACCTCTCTTTGGCCCGACACTGAAAGGGTTAAATTTTCCACGATTGTGGTACGACCCTTTTACCAACATCATTACGTCATTTGAAGGCCCACGAGATTACAATGAGAAGTCATCCGATGATTTCCATGGGGTTTACCTTATTGTAAATCTTGCGGCGAGTCAAAAAGATACGATTGAAATACCGTGGCTCAAATTTAGTAGAATATTATGAAATTACTTGTTTCTGTTTTCTTTTTTGCTGGAATATTGCCTGGAGCAAGTGCAGTCCTTACCTCCGGCGCAATCCAGTTATTTTCCAGTCCAGGCTATTTTCCAGTTTTAAGAGGTTTAGATAATTTGTAAGGAAATTAATGAATTAGGGTTTCGGTTTAGGTTAATCCCATTGTTCGGTTGTGCACCGAAATTCTCGCCCGGTCCCACTTTATTGCACTGCTGAGTCGAGTTATCGGTAAGCGCGCACAGCTGACTTATCACCGGAGATCGGTGATAATTAATTTGACGCCTGAGGCGCCACGTCCTGGACTGGTCAACGATCCTTCTGGAAGGTTCCAAGGAGATCTAATGTCCCGGAGTTCGGGCATTTGCGGTCTCTGGGCCTGTGACCGTTGCCAGTCCATTTCCGGTACTTCGTGCAATAGCATCTCATATACGTGTGAAAATCTGGTTATCTTTGCTCCGATCTTTATCATATTTTCGACCGTCGCTAATTAAAATTGTAACGCGCTCAATTGTTTGTTGCTCGACTCTTTTTCACCGCGACATTAGTCGTAATTTGTGACGTGTTCGATTTGACAACATAACATTTCCAAGTACTAATCGAGTGGATTTGGGATACCCAGAACGGTAAAAACTTATGCGGACTTTATGATAGACGACGTGATCAACATCAGCATCAGATCAAAACGAACACTTTTGGTGTGCAGGGAATCAGTGAAATCCATCTTGTATACAATCATCCTACTTCAAATCCAATCATATGAACAAGAGTGAATATCTCACGAGTCCACTCGAACTAAGTGCACAGGTGATTAACCACTGAATAAGACCAATAAAAAACGCAAATCATCGTTATCAGCAAAAATCATGTCACTACACATAATTTTACTAAATATTCATAATGTTCTAGTTGTAGTATACATGTCCCAAATCTGCGAATTGCACCTGTGTAAACTATTGTTCAAGGGGTACAGGTTTGAAAAGGATTTATGACATTATTCGCAGTTATTCGCTAGTTCGTGACGGACAACATTGTCCAATCAAAATAAACGTGGATTTTTATGCCGACAAGCTTTTCCCAGGGATAAGTGCTTAGTCCGTTTTTTTCGTGGTTTCGACAGAACTTTATTGCAACTAGTAGTATCCCACGTCAATTCAGGTATTGAGCATTGTCAATCAATGAAATTGTGTTGTTTTTGAAGAAGATGAATGGCACATTCATAATGATTCAATACAATTAATTCCAGTTGCATTAAAATCCGGAGAATTATTCAAATTGATAGAAAGACTGAATGTTAACGTCAAAAATAGAGATACATATCCCAGTAAATTACGACTGGCAACGGATACCTGGTGACGCTAATGCTCGAGATTCGAAACAAATTTGGCAAATACAGTTAGAAGTTTCCGGTTTTAACTTCACGAGAAAGAACGAGTCTTCATTGGACAATTCAATAGCGCCGTGTGCATATTCGAGAAATGCAGATGCGGTGCGTGGAGGACGCTATCACTTTTCTAATATCCTAATCCGCAGTGTTTTTATTCTCCCCGGACGGGGTGTAAAGGGGGGCCAAATCCACCCTAGCACCGGTGGGGTCCGGTAGCTGACGACCCCGTGGACCCCGAGTCGAACCGGGAACTTCCCGACACGCTCGAACGCATTTGAAACACGATTGTACTTTGTGTGCGCCTTATAGGGGACCAAAACCTCGAGATGGTTCAATCTCTACTAGCCGGACCCCAGCTGAAGTTGTACAAGGGTACTTGAAATAAGGATAATGCCAAGTGGGCGGTCTGTATTCCTGGTAGCGCATAGTGGCCAAACCATTCAAAATGGCACTATACCCAAAAGCTCAAACTCCCCAAATATCCTTTGTGTGTGTTTTATTATATAGAGCATTGGGACTCGATAATATGACCAAAAATAAAAATGGAAACTAAACCATGGAGATCGGTACCTCGCTGAGTTCTAAATTCCATCAAATGTTCTTTTGATTGTAACGGCATCTTTTGTGGATTTAGAAGATGGACCATTGAGGGGCAAAATGTTTGGTGTCCGACATATCTGGGCATGTGCCAGGGACTACCTCCACGAGGTTCCCCGTGGGTGCAATGTCGGTACTTTGCAAAAAGTGGTGGCATTGTAGCGAAAGTCCACCAGCTTGCTGGCAGATCTGGATTTTTGAGAGACCGAAGAGACCCTGCGGTTTCGCACTATCCAGAAACTATAACCTGTTGAGGTTATTTCCATACCAGGCGTCGCCTCTTTTTATTCTTTTCGAAAACTTCCCTTCCCTTAATTCCATAACTCTAAAATTTAACAAATACAAACCTCATAAAATTCTTCATCGTCATCCTCACTATCACTCGTCTGGGTCGTAGAACATCTACTGAGGGGCAATTGGTGTGGCGATACTATTGCAATAGTAGTCTTTTTGTCACTAAAATGAGACGGTACGTAGGACTCTGAGGGACTATTTGGTGCACTGATCACTTCATCCTTGATTTCCAAGCACACGGGATTTGCAATTTTATGACGTTTATTTAACGTTTCACTTGTTCGCCCCAATAGATCTACAGGTAAGGTTTCTGAAGCCGGTGATATGCCGCGTCCTGAAGCCTTGTCTAGTGAAATTGCTGGATAACACTCGTCCTCCATATCTAAACAATAATTGGAATCTATCGATATTGGAGTTTACTTTTCGAATGTTTGTCAAAAATTAATTTTCAGATGGAATGAATAGGTCTTTGTACGAATAGTATTTCTTTTTTTTCTAGTGTTTCCACTTGAGAGCAGAAAACATTTTTATGAGAAGTAATTCTAGGACGTTTGGGGGTGATGTATATGCTCTGCTTTCCTGAATGTATAGAGAGGTGCATGAGTGGGATCATTGGTGATGAGAGACATCAGGTCCAGGGTGTTGTATCCCTTTAGTCTTTTAGTTAATTCGTATAAAATAAAAGAGTCAAAACGGGATTATCTGATTTCCAACAATCGACGTTGTTTGATGTGTTCTAAACAGAAGAAATAACGGATAAAACAATTTACCATCCATTCTAGCTCGAAGAGTAATGACTTTGTGGCCTTCGTGGATGACTCCATGATGTCGGCTATTATTGTGAATTAGCGTAGCGTCAGAATTCGAAATGTGGAAAGGGCTTCCTGGTTGTACAGGAGTGGCAGGAGGACTGTTGGTCAGAAGACTATAGCTGTGATCAGACTTTATCGGCCTGAATCCCCCTAGGGCTGCATCAGTCATTAGTCTGTCTCGTAGGACAACACCTAAAGATTTTTCTCTTGAACTCAGTACATTAGTCCAGTCATCCTCTTTAGTCATCGATAAAATCTCGTGGCTCGCCATCTGTAATTTCACGAAATAGTTAGTTTGCTGATCAGTTGAGATATTATTTAATAATTATATTATCCCTAAAAATATTGCAAACGAATATTACAACTCATAATAGTATAATATGAATATATTATATTCATAATATATCGCTTCGCTAAAAAATAACTCGAGGTATTACGAGATCATTATCTTACTTCTAGAGATATTACAATTGTTATGATATAAATTGTTCATTATTGGTGCGTATCAAATCAGACGACGTCTTATTTTTTAGTTTGGAAATGAAATAATTCAATTTATATGTAAGAATTTCCTTAATATTCATTCAAATAGCTTTTTCTCTCCCCAACCAGATTAGTAAGCCTTTGTGATGGCCCATTTGACTATTTTAGACATAAAATAAAATCCAAATTCTCTCCATCATCCTTCTTGAACTCTGGACCTTTTTCTAATGCACTTATGGAGATAATCCTCCCTACTTTCTCAATTTCTGAATTATTTTATAATTCCGTTCTCCCATGGGCCTATTTTACCCGATGTCATTATTGCCCCTCATCTCTACTTTTATTACATCTGTCCCTCCTTGATTCCTCCAGACAGACGTTTTGGGAAATCGTCTGCAAGAGACATGGGCCTCTCTCTCTCCGTCCTATCTCTAATTGCACCTCGCCAATAAATGCCATTTCTGGACATTTTCGCTTTCCATTTTTTCATCCCTCCCACTTTTTTTCCCAAGTTGTCTCCATAATATGTACTACTCCTCAGTATCATCCCAACTCCCCAAATAGTTACCTCTTCGGAGGTCTTCAATTTAATTGTATTTGTTTTATAATGTGATGTGAGTGTGATGCACCCCCTTATTAAAAATAGCTACATAAGGAACACTTCGGCGTGTAGCAGAATTGAAAATACTGCTCTGTGTAAGTCAGAACTCTAGAGCTTACAACCCTAGTGTGTTAAATGGAACACAGTATTAAATCAATTCAATGCAGTTGTGCAGAAGTATTATACCAGCGAAATATTGTTGCTGTTGAATTTCTAGGGACTTCCTCAAGTACAAAATTCACTCTTTCTCCTCTGGAAATATGTTCTACAGTTTTATTGTGGTAGGGCCCCAAATATATAAAAAGGAGGAAAAATTTTATTACCCGCTTTTCTAAGTCACATTTGGCGACCAAAAGTGGCCATGGGATCAGAAACAAAAACCTTTTTGGGGGTGGAAATGTTCTGGTCCAAAAGGCTCAAAAATAAGGCTCTACTATCTTTAAGTTTAGTCTTTCTTGAGAATCCCCAGACTAACGTACCTCTTGACTGAAGTAGAGTCGCGAATTTTTCATAGAGAATAAACGATAGTGAATAAAATACAAACTGAAGTGTTATTTATTTTAATCCCATAATCCAATAATTGCTATTAATTATTTTTGAAACAATTCCTTTAATATTCCCTTAATACTCTCGGGAACTTAATTCTTTGCAAGTCATACTCCATGTTTACTCATCCCTCCACGGGGTCACTTTTTATGAGGCGAAATTTTCCCATTTTACCTGAGAAGGTCGCCGATGTCATGCATTTTTTATATCTGACCTTTTCCTTAAGCAGAAATAGTAGATTATGGCATGAGAACGATATATGATTGTGAGGAGTGTGAGGTTTGCACCACGAGTGTGCCACTCTAGGGTGGTACACTCGAGCTAACAAATTAATATCACTCGAGGGGTTGAGGTGATTGTTTTTCTCTTCTGCACTTGAGCACTGTGGATTTTGGATGATGGTTGACACTTGAGTTTTTATTTTTATTTTAGGATGGGATATGGTTAATCTTGATACAAGCGAAAGTTAAGATACTTGAAGTAAAAAATTGTATATTGTTTGCACTGTCACTATTCGTTTTTAACTGAACTTCTTCTGGTTTCTAATTTTGGTGAGAGTGTCAGGAAGACGGGAGAGGGAACTTTCACAACATGAAAGTTCGCATTTAATTGGCAGAGAAAGGTTCAACCCTCTACCTTGATCCACCCCTTTTCCGGTGGGAGAAAACTTGAGTGTTTGGCGAGAATTTTCCCTGTTTTTCAAGGCTGTAATGTTTATAGCAAAAAGAAGGACTTTTCCTTGGGCTACACGGCTGGCGATGGATTAAGTTGTAAAATTCCTGGGAATTGAATAGTTTTTCTTTCAATGAGGTCTTAGTCTCGGGGGGAATTGTCTAAAGGGTGCTAAAGGTTATATAAAAAATCAAGAACTTTGGGTCCGGTTGGCTCTAAAATGAAACTTAAATTCCCCTGGGTTTTTCCCAAGGGTTGGTAGGGTTGTAAAACATCTGTGGGGCATATTTGGAGAGCTGAGACTCGTTTAATTTCTTGTTCTTGTTGACTGATTCTTTTGTCTCGCCTCTGTCTTCCTAGCACTCTCGTAGATTCAAATTAAAATCAATCAAATCTTTTCGTTGAAGACGAAACAACGAGTCTTCGTCACGGCTCGCCTCCGGCGAGCCTCCACTTCGACTTGCCACGCCGAGTTTCAATATAAAAATATTGAAAGGGAAAAGTTCCCGATTATTGGTGACTCAGCCGAGAGGAATTAAATATAAACGGTTGAAAATAACGAACGTACAAAGGGAGTTAATAGAAATATTGGACGCCTGTTGATCTACTGGCGTCGCCATTAACCCATAAATTTACATGTAAATTTCTTGAGAAAGGTCCATGACAAATCCCAACAGATCTCTCTTTGTATTCTTTGTATTAAACCCAAGAACGTCATTTTTTGCGGGTCACACGTGCATCTCAAATTCTGGAACGTGGATGGGGGTAACTGGCAACAGATGACTGCGTCACGACGTTGTCCAGCCCCTCCCCTCCACTTTTTATTTTTAATATTTCAAAACATAAGGAAGAAAGAGAATGCGTGCGCAACCTGAAAAGAGTGGGAGTTATAGGACCCACGACGGGGAAATTTTGAATAGTCGGTTAGTTCAGTTTTTGTTTTCGACGAGTCCTTTTTAGAGATCACATCTAGCTAAAATCATAGAGTTCAGAGTTACAGAGTTTGTAATATTATTAAGTGAATAAATAGTTTACGTCCTCTCTCGAAGCACTCAGTGTTTTCTTCATCACAGATTGAATAAATCCTCATCCCAATTAACATTGACATGGAGGATTTGTCAATTGTCATTTGAATTGGACTTCGTTGGATTGCCCATCCGGGCTTCAGCTGGGAAACGTTCCTGCCGCCTTTTACTAATTTGAATAAAGGCGCTGTTTCCTAGTGACATCTAGGAGGACATAACACTTTTGTGATGTCCTGAGGGTGAATAGAATAGATGACGCTATTAATCGGGCATTTCAATCCGCGAGTATTTGAATTATTATTTCTAGATAAAATTTCAATGGCCTTGGAAAGTTTTGGAAAAAATTCCAAAAGAACCATCATAAGGACAAACAATGAACAGGGGATGAATAAATTGACTGTCGTGAGAAAAACCATTGCACGAAAAACATAAATCTCAAGTTATTGAGTTTTAATCTAATTTATTACTCTCAAAACTCTGGATCAAGGCTATTCTTCGTAAAGCTAAAACGTGAAGACAAAAGTCAACGGTCACGGTCCCAAGTCATGAAATTTGAGCACTGCTCATTTAAAGGTTTTCTGGGTTACATCTTCGACACATGTGGGATCCATTGTTCATTGTTTTGTTTGTACAGGGAGAAATCTAAAACTTTCCAAGAGGAGGACTTGCGTGCGCCACTTTTGGGGACTGGTGGGGGTTACTGAACCCAACCCTTAGGAGTTTAAGTTGAGATAAGTTAGTTCTATTACAAACTTTCTGCTAGCAGCTTCTCTCCGTTAGTCTCTTCACTTTGTTTTCGAGAGCTTAATAAGGCTCAATTATGAGAATAACTTTTGTATAAGGATCCCATTTACATTTAGTTTTCACCAAATAAAAGTGTTAGTGTGCTCTTCTAAGCAGTTGTGATTATTAATTTATTATTGAATTACCCAATAATTCAATTGCCCTCAACCTAGAGCAATCGACTTCGATGGAGTCCTCATTAGAGGTTTAGCGGCTAACAAATCCACCTTGAAAGGTTGGCGCTAAATATTTTCAATTGCGCCACTGTCCTACTGTCCTATTGATAGGACATAACACTTTAATCTGTGGTAATATTTCTACTGCGTCAACGAAGCTGATAATTAAAACTAGATAGTATGGCCTAGTGATAAATATGGTAGTCATAGGGACCCTACATAGTTACTAGCGGTCTATGCGACACTAGTAATACCGGCAGCGTTCGGCATAGATCTAGTAGCTACGTAGGGTCCCCAAGGCTCTGATTTTTCTTACTAGATTTAGCCGCTAACATTCAAAGTGAGTATTAATTAAGCCGAACAAACCTTATTCATAACCAACTGAACATTTTTACGACATAAATTTTAAGAAGACGCGAAAGTTAAGAAAGTATGTTAAAAACTTGTGTAAACAAGAAATGGGTGGTAAAACCCCAGGCGCTGACCATCCGAAAATAAAGCCCTATTTTATGACAGCTTTTCTGATAGAGTTTTCCATCTAATGAGATCTTAATTGCAAGCGGTAAAAGTGGTCAAACGTTTTCCGGAGACAATTTATTTTCTTAGGGTAAAATTCGAGTATTTTACTCTCTCACTCTGTATCACATGACAAGGTCATTGTTTGAGTCACGTAGACTCCAGAGTTTGGGGCTCGGCAGCACGATCTACTACGGGGATGTAAGGTCAACCTATTAACCAAGTCAGGATTATGATTGATCCCGTACTCTTTCATGGGGAAAGAGTTATGAAACTAGCGCGAGACTTGGAGTAATTTTTAGGATAAATAGAATTAAAAAATGGATTTACCAGTGGGCTATGGCCATTGTACCGTGATAACCAGTTACACTCAGACAAAAATATAGCTTTGCAAATTGAATATATTTCTGCGAAGAATTTAAAGTGGATTTTCCCATGAAAATGTCAGTCCCAAAGTTGTGCTAAAGAGTCTATGAACTTTACCTGTATCATAATAAAGTATAAATGGATTAAATCCAATTTATTAGAACAATTATATTATAATATGAATGGTGTATATTAATTTAAATATCCCCGGACTCGTGGAGCAGAGTGCTATCTGATCGAACCAAGCTCCAGCTTCAGAGGCTATATAATACAATCAATGTATATGAAAAAAAAAAGTTGTCTCCTAAGGATCACTAAGTGAAGCTTTCGACTATGCTGTACCTCGCAATTGCATACCACCATTTGTTTTGTCTCATTCGTCGGTTTGCTCTTTTTGCTGTTTTAGGTTTCTCCACATAGATACTATCAATAGTTTGGCTGTGGTGTTTATTTATCCTCGTATCCTCATATGAGAACACAAGTGGACCTACATTTTTTACGTGGACTCCGAACCACTGAATAAACGTATAAACTAATTTGTGCGAAAGAAGTATTCCCAGAACGTATGGACGAATGTAGCTACTCCGTCCAATGTTAGAGCTATAAGGAAGGAATCTGCACTAGCCCTAACACCGACTGAACCAATGTCTATCGGAAGCAGAAGTTAGTCCCTCGAGAGCAGCACTGTTTCGTCTCCAACAACGAAATGATTTCTTGTCGGAATTTAATAAGATTAAATAGCAGTAATAATAATTTAGGAATATATGATAACGAGAGGTCGAGGGCTGGAGGCTCAAACTTTTCCATTCACTTTCTACTTTTCAAGGGTCCGCCATAAATTATACGCGTTTCTGGTTCCCTTCCTTTTTCTTCTTCTTTTCTCTCATTTTTTCTTCAAATGTTAGAAGACAGGGTTTGTCAATCTTTCCAGACGTAGAGTCCAGTTTATGACATAATCCTTTGCCAGCCGTGTACTTACTTCTTTTCCAAGGGTTCATTTTTCCCCAACGGCTAATTCCTAACACATGCAAAAGAATTTTCCCTTACATTCCAAATTCCAATAACCAGCTCGAAGGGTGGGGTTCTATGTTTCTTTTGACCAATCAGAATCCTTGGGAGTTGTGACGAAGAGAGGATTCTCTCCTCCAGCCCTCGAACCTCTTAGACAAAAAGTTAGTTCTATCAGCGACATCGTGCGAAAGGGTAGCCTAAAACCCTCAATTTCGTAACCGCGTGATCTCAAAGAAAAAGCAACCTAAAGTGCAACCTAAATTACAAAAATAAAATTACTCTGTTCGTCTCGCTTGCTCGTGTATCCTTATCATTTATAAAAATAAATACCAATTTAAAAAAGGTGTCTGTGTTACTCATAAGTGATTCCTCCAAAGACAAAACAAAAATAGAAGCCCTTACACATCTCGAGTGATATTAAATTGTTAGCTCGAGTGTAACAAACGTGTGTTGTTACAAGCACATATATATTGATATTAAAAATTGTAAGGACTGATACCAAATATCAATTAACAAATCAACTCTTGTTACTGTTCTATACGAGTTCTACGAGTTAAACTCTTATTGAGTAGAATATTGAAATATCTATTTGGGACCGAACAGTGCCGCCCTCTCCATACATCACCCCTAATCATCAACAATGCACTTTCTCCTTGGATAAGTCCAAAAAAGTTAAATCTTAATAATATGCCCATCATCTATTGCGCTCTCTAGATTCTATCTGCCGCATCTCGCTTATCACAATTTCAGATTCGTTCCAAATAAGACTGACAACAAACGAAAAAGCGGTTTACTTGATAACAAAACAGACAAGGGATGAGAACGACTAAAAGTATTAATCAGTAATTAATGACATGTGCATTTTACTATTTTTATCGAATGGTTCGATGGTGCGCAGATCATCTGTGACATTTTTCCGATAAAACTGTATTTAATTTTCATTTACAGGCTTGAAAATTTCGAGATAATTCATAAAAACTTATAATAACCTCCATGACTGGGTTTCCGGGTGGCGAACATACCGTACCCGTATTTCCGTAGATGATGAGTATAGTTTCCGGGCGTGATAAGCTACAGAGGGCTAACACCGAGAATTTCAGGAAAGCAAGAGTCACAAGTCAAATAACGAATTTCAAAAGAGAGAATCAATAAATACGACATCGTAATATGAACAGGTGTGGAGGAATCAAACAAGAACGACTGATGGTTGACTCTCAGTTCAGTTTTTTAAGAAGCTTTTCCATTTATGATATCAATCCTTCCAGAAAAACATCGGGTTACGAAATTTGTCATCGATCTATTTCGCCAGGATTACGTTTACAATCTGCAGATTATCATATTTTTTAGCATAATATGGATAAGGATAATTTTCCTTCCGATATGTCGCCTAACAGCGAGTCATACAAACGAAAAAGTGTACGTTGATAGCTCTCACAGGATCGTTAATACTAAATTTCGTCATTAGAGTGCTCTGCCTCCGGAAATTGGGTACCGCCTGGACACTTGACGCCGCACAGTAACAATATTTACATTTCCCGACACCATCCCAACGAAACCATCGCCATACCACTCGTCTCGGTGCAGTTCACCGGAGAAATAAACGAGTTAAATAAAAAAAACTCTCCGAATTACTTATACAAGTGGTCTTCCAGCAATGACTTTCGTTACCCCAACGAACCGATGCCATGTTTTGAAAATAAAACAATCATTTACAAAACAAACTCGGTTTTTCCGTCGAAAGAGCTAAACATATGGAACGGGATTTATTAGAAAATCTGACTCACCGGCTCGACCAGATATGATTCCCATAATTCCCGCAGATCGCTGCTTCCCACGTCATAGAACTCCATCGTAATAGAACGAATAATAGTCCGGTGTTGTATTTACTTGTCAGTCTTTTACGTACGATGGGCTCCGTCAATTTTCATGCAATTGACTCATCTTTCTAAAGAATGAGAAAATATTTGAATTGGGTGGCTCTTCAAATTTCCTCAATATGGAATAAATAGTGATTATAATTTTTCGAGTAATTAAAAAGAAGTTAGTGCTAGTGGGCGCCCCATCCGCACATTACACTTGCAGCAGACCTTTCCGGTAATGATAACATGCGTTGAGTATAGCATTTTCAACTTAATGAAGTCGCAATAAGATCAATAGAGCTGCCCTTAACATTAACCATCATCAGTAATCTTTTTCTAAATCATCACTATTTTTTCCAACAATTTTTCTCGTGAGGCAAGAAAGTTGAAAGCCTGTCATTAAGAAGATTAATATAATATTGTAAACTCACTCTGAGGTATATTAAAATGTCAAAACTTCAACAAAATCTTCCCGGAATTGCACGAGATGTTTTTTCTAATTTTCGTCAGTCTCCAGAAACAATTCACAAAACAGAACGAGACAACTCACATGTTATTTGTCTGATCAATATCTGTCAATACCTGCATCCACGATAAAAACAATGCACTCGCATCAACGAAATATTTTCAGATTAAAATATCACCACTAGCTTTTCACTGATTTCTCAATAGTTTTTTTATCCACCAATGTCTGGTAGTTTAACGAAACTCAAACTGAGGATTGAGATAAGTCATAGGCGGCAACATGCACGTGCACGTGGTTCCCCGGCCGCACTGGCATGCAGTGAATTCAACCAACCACCGTCAACCACCTGTTAGCATCAAACACATCATTCTATCCCCCCGTGCGCTCACTCTCTTTCTCGCTCTCGTGGCCTTTTCCGAGGATATGCGCGCGCAAGTCCTGAGTTGTCGTCCCTAGTATGCTCGATAATTCTGGAAAGGCGGTTCCGCCGGCCGGGTGGGGTCTCTATTTCCCTCGTTTCATACCATCGTATGTATCGTTGCCGATGCAGCGCGGATGGGACATGCTGCATGGAAATGTACGCAGGGAAAAATTTAAAATTTCGAGTGCAATTTACCTATTAGGGGATGCCTGTTCCCAATATTATTGGGGGTATTTGGTCGGGGAGGAACAGGAGGGGGGGAAATTCACTGCAAAACGGCGTCCAAGAACAAAATGGATCAGGGAATTTTTAAAAAATGTATTTATTGTATTGAATTGATTTAATACTGTGTTCGATTGAATACTCCGGAGTTGTGCGATTCAGAGTTCTGACCTACACAGAGCAGTATTTTTAATTCCGCTACACGCCGAAGTGTCCTTTGTGTATCTGATTTTTAATAAGGGGGAGTCACACTCATGATTTTATCGAATGTTGAATTTATTATTGTTGAATTTTTGGCGATTTCCCCAAGTACAAAATTCACTCTTTCTTCTTTGGAAATATGTTCTAGGGTTTTATTACGGTAGGGCCCCGAATATATAAAAATGAGGAAAAGTTTTATCATCCGCTTTTCTGAGCAACATTTGGCGATCGGAAGTGGCCATGAGTTTAGAAATAAAAACGTTTTTGGGGATGGAAATGTTTTGGTGTAAGACGCCCAAAATAAGGGTCTACTATCTTTGGGTTTAGTCTGTCTTGAGAATCTGTAGAGTAATATACCGCCCGACGAAAGTAGAGTCACGAATAGAAAATAAATTATAAAGTGATTAATATACAAAATGAAGTGATGTTTATTCCAATCCCATAATCCAATAATTATAAACAAATACAACTAGACTGGAGACCTTCGATGAGGTGACTATTTGGGGAGTTGGGATGATACTGAGGAGTAGTACAACTTATGGAGACAACTTGGTAAGAAAAGTGGGAGGGATTGAAAAAATGGAAAAGGAAAATTTCTAGAAATGCAATTTATTGGTGAGGTGCAAGTAGAGAGAGAGAGAGAGAGAGAGAGAGAGAGAGAGAGGTCAATGTCTCTTGGAGACGATTCCCCATAAACATATGTCTGGAAGAATCAAGGAGGATCAAATATAATAAATGTAGGATGTGAGGGACAATAATGGCACCGAGTAAAAATAGGCCAATGGGAGAACGGAATCATAAAATAATTCAGCAATTGAGAAAGTAGTGAGGATTATCTCCATAAGAGCATTTAAAAGGTCCAGAATTGAAGAAGGGTGATAGAAAGAATTTGGAGTTTATTGTATGCCTAAAATAGTGAAATTAGCCATGATAAAGGTTTACTAAATCTAATTCGGGAGAAAAACTATTTGAATGAATGTTAAGGAAAATTCTTACACATAAATTAAATAATTTCATTTACAAAAAAAAAATGTAAGCCGTCATGGGACGCCTGGCAGATGTGAAACATCGTGTGTGTACAAGTACTATGCATAGAAGATGATATTATTACAGGAATTAAATATGGCCTAAAGAAGAATCGAAGTATTACGAATTTCTTACAGAAAATGGTAACTTTATTTGATAAACATTTATTTACATGTGATATAAAAATTCGATATTAATATCAAGTGGCCACAATTTGAATATTTTCATCTGTGACTTCAGTAATAGTTATATTCGATGTTTCCTCTGCCGGTATTACTGTTACGATTGGTCGATGATAACTAAAGTATTTTACAAAAGTATTGGATGAAACATTATCAAGATATCTCACAAATACAGCATCTATTGTTGTTCCATATTAAAAAATATAAACACACATTTATATTTATAAAAAATATAAATATATTAATAAAATCTAAGATAAAAATTAAAATAGTCTGGTACTATTCGATTAATAAAGTCTTACACAACATTGGTAGCATGCCTTGTGTTTGAATGATCAGGGTGGCGTCCAGTTTCAATAAGAATATGTTGTGATTCCTGTGATGATTGTTGGGAACTGAAATATTTAAAAAAATGATATTACAATACACAAGAAAAAGAAAAAAAATTTCAAGTGCGGCTTCACTGTATTCATGAACTCAAATCTTAGTTAATTATTGCAATATATGACTAAAAATTTGCAAATATAAATTTTATTAATAAATTTTTCGATATTAATTCCGTCATGAATAATAAAAAAATAATTAATTGAAAATAATATTAACATAAGTTATATAATTATTAATCTTAAGGTAAATTATATAAATTACTAATATGATTAATATGAATATAATTAATTAAATATAAAAATATAATAATTACATTTATGGACACTTGAAAAATACGATCTACTTACTCTTGACTTGGTGTATGCCATAGTGTAGTTTCACTTTCTTTGCACAAGGTTGATCACTTTGATCTTCTGAGTTATCACTATGAACACATATTTTATTGTCAAAAATTAAAATAAAAAATTAAATAAAACGCAGGTTATGTGTACCGTAGTAAACAACAACGTCGAACTGAGTGAGAAGCGCGAGAAGCCACACCGTACACTCTACTACACATAATATATATAGGTATACCTTAGTATAGCGTGGCAACCCGTCGCCACACCGTTCTATCCTTCTTCTTCTTCTTCTTCTTCTAATCTTTGGTTGGCTCTGACTACAAGTCTTGCGGCCGTTGTTCCCAATGTAGGAACGTTACATGTGAATGGGTGGGAGGTGGTAAGATAGGGAGTGAGGTAGTGTAGTTAGGAGGCGGGAAGGATTTGAAATAGTGGTTAGACTGATTTGTGGGTAGATTTTAAGTAGTTGTGAATGAGGAAGGCAACTTTGGTGCTTGGGTGAGAGATGAGCTTTAGGATGTTGAATGAGGAAATTTTTAACTTTTTCAAAGCTTTCACAAAGGGGGTGCGTTCATTGGTATATAAGGGGCAGAACCAGAAAATATGTGATAGGGTTTCGGGAAGGTGACATTCACAGAGTGGAGAGTTGACTATATTTTTGCGGAAGAGGCTGTCGTTGAGGTTGAAAAGGTTGGATCTCATTCTAGAGATTGAGGAGATTTGGGGTCTGTCAATACCTAAGGAGAGGAACCAGGGGGGGTGAAAACCTTTGTAGAAGTGTTTAAAGTAGAGGGAGCCTTTACGGATGCTTTGGGTTCTGAGGAGTTTGGCGGTTTTGGCTTTCAGGCTCCTCGAGAAAGATTCTCTGAAGTCAGAGTGGGGGATGCAGGTGTTGTGAAAGATGCCGTTGGTAATGGCCTCATTGGCGTGACGATCAGCTAATTCATTGCCTGGGATTCCCGCGTGGGAGGGAATACAGATGAGAGAGATGTGGTATCCATTGAGGGAGAGATTTGAGTAGAGTTCGAGGATTTCATAGACTATGAGAGGAAGATTTTTGGTATGAAAGATGGGATAGAGCTGTCAGAACGCTGAGGGAGTCTGAGAGGATAACGGAGCGTTCGATTTTAAGGGAGTCAATGGTTTGGAGGGAAGTTAGTAAGGCTAGGGCTTCCGCTGTAAATATCGAGGCATAAGAAGTTATCTTGTGTTTGATGATGATATCTTTGGAGGGGACAACAACTGCAAAGCCCACATAGGAGCCCTCACATGTTTTTGACCCATCAGTGTAAATTTGGGTGTGGAGGTCAAGGTTGTTTTTAGATAACTCATCATGACTCATGATGTCCTATTTGTAGATCCAAGAAGGTGGATCGGAGTTCAAAATAAATTTGTCTAAATTCACGAAGATCCAATTGCGCAACGTATTTAATTTAGATAATCAATGATGTTCTTTAAAGAATGGCCAATGGAAGTGTTGATTAGAGGCGGGGAATTGATGAGAGAGAACGGAAATTGGTAAGGGGTAGCTAGGGAGTGGGAGTGAATTCGGTGCTTGTGATGTAGGAGTTTGGTGAACGAGCGATAAATGGGGAAATCAGTTTTGATGTTATGGATGTTGGATTTTTTCCTAGAAAGGATCAAGTGTAGGGAGGCGAGCTTGTCGAGAGCAGGGTGGAGTGATTGGGAGAAACATTTAGCCATATACCTATTCGAAAGTTGGGAAATACGTAGATTTAGAGGGGGTTCAGCAGCTTCAGCAAGGATAACGTTCGTGGGGGTAGAATTTCTAAGACCAATAGCAAAACGGAGAGCTTTGTATTGAAGCTTGTTGAGCTTGTCGAAATGAGAGAAGTTTGAGTACCGAAGGATGTGACTGCCATATTCTATGGAGCTCCGAATTAGACCTCTGTAGAAGGTGATGAGGTTATTGGGGTGTGCCCCATACCAGGTTTTTCTGAGGGATTTGATGAGTGAAATAACTTTGGTACATTTACTGGTTAAGGCTGAGATGTGAGGGGAGAAGGAGAACCGGAAATCTAAGGTGACCCCAAGAAATCTGGTGGTTTCTTTGGCTTGAATGAGGGTGTCGTTGATAGAGATATGGTGGTCGGAAGGGATGAAGTTCTTTTTAGAAAAGATGATTAGGTGAGGTTTTTCGGGGGAGATTTCAAGGTTTCTGTCAGATAGATGATTGGCTATGGAGTTGGTTGCTTCTTCTACAGATTCCAAACAAGAGGAGAGGTTGGAGTTGCGAGAAAAGATTACGAGATCGTCGGCGAAGGCGATAGACTCAGCCTGGAACTGGTGGAGTTGGGATAGGAAAGAAGTATAAATGTTAAATAGGATGGGGCTAAGGGCTAGTCCTTGGCCTGCACCTTTGTCCATAGGGTAGGGGCCGTTGAGCTCATCTTGCGTCACGAAGTAGAGTTGGCGGAAAGCTAGTAGGAAGTAGACGAAGTCAGCTAATTTTTGGGGAATTCCTATACGGGCTAGGTCATTGTATAGGGTGAGGCGGTTGACGTTGTCAAATGCTCCCTTTATGTCGATCAAGACACATGCAGTGAATTGGTTGGATGCGAAACCTGTAAGGATTTTGGTGCTTAAGATAGAGAGGTTGTCAGTGCAGGATCGGAGTTTTCTGAAACCGAACTGATTATTGGGCAGGACATGTTCAGTTTCTAGCCACCACATAAGGCGGTTGGCTATTAGTTTTTCGAGAAGTTTCAGGGTGCAGGAAGCAAGGGCTATGGGACGAAATTTGCCCGGGGTATTTTTGGGGAGGAGGAATACTAAGAATTTTCTCCATGAATCTGGAAATTCGCCGGAGTTAAGGAGGGAGTTGAAGATGTCTATAAGACAGTTTTTGTAGGAGTTAGGGAGTTTTTTCAAAACAAAATAGTCGATTTTATCCAGGCCTGGAGAAGAGGTGCTTTTAGTGGCGGAGAGAGCATATTTGAGTTCATGTGGGCTGAACTCTTTTTGAAGAAAGGGATTGCTTTGGAAGAGGATGGCTGGGGGAAGGGGGGGATGTAGTTGGGCGGGAGTTTGGGACAGAAGTCGGAGATGAAACTCCGCATTTGATCGGCAGATTCATTGTCTTGATTAGGGATATTTGTGGGGGTGTATGCCTGGCGGTTTTCGAACCACTTGATTTTTTGCCAGACTAGGTTGATGGGGGTGTCTCTACTTAGGGATTCACAAAATGTGGACCAACCTTTTAATTTTTTTTTTCTGAGAGTGAGTTTGGTAAGGGCAGATTGTTTTTTCATCGCAATGTAGTGGTCTAGACAAATGACCTTTCTGAAAAGGGATGTGGCCTTCCTTCTGAGGGCGACGGCATGTGAGCAGTTTTCGTTCCACCAGGGAGCTGGGGGAGACGATCTGCGGTTACTTTGGTTGAAGTATTTGGACGAGTCTTTGGGTTTTGGAGACGAGGCTTGAATTGCTGACATAATGACGTCAATTAGGGATTCGTATTTGAGTTGGGGGGACATGGAATTTGGGGTATCGTTAATGAGGTTTTCGTTAGCTTCAAGGTAGTCTTGGAAGGCATCCCAATCCACCTTGGAGTGGTTGATTTTATAGGAAAAACGTTTGAATTTGTCGGGAGGGACGTTCAGAAGAGTGGCAATGGGGTAATGGTTGTTACCCATGTGGTCTTTAAGAACATGCCAAGAAGATTGGAGAGCTATGGTGGAGGATGCAAGAGTGAGTTCAACGCATGAAGGGGGCGAGTTGGGGGAGTGACTCGGGTGGGAGAGCCATCGTTCAGGGGTAAGAGGTTTGAGTTCGCAAGAGCATCTAGGAGTTCAGAGCTAGAGGGACAGGAATGGGAGCTACCCCAAGCCTCTGAGTGGGAGTTGAAGTCCCCAGCTATGATGGAAACGTGGGCATTGGCGGATTTGGAGAAAAGTTGAGACCATTCTAAGGAGTGAACTGTGGCGTGGGGGTTTTTGTAAATAGAGAAGATAGCTAGGGGTCCATCTCTGGAGGAGATATTAATGCCAATGACTTGGAGGTTTGGGGAGATGAGATTAAGGTTAGGAATTCGGATGAAGCGTATAGATTCTCTGATCGCGATGGCAATGCCACCCCCCTGTTTGTTTAGAAGGTCATCTCTGTAGAAATAAAAGCCGCGGAGGGCGTTGTGAGGATGAGAGGGTTTGCGCCAGGTTTCGGAAAGGAGAATGATATCATAGTTGAAGGCAATATTTTGGAGGTCACCTAGCTTTGGTCTAAGACTGCGGGCATTCCATTGCAAGATTTTGAGTCCAGGGCAGGCAGAATTAGTTGAGGTTGTGAAGTTCATAGTGAGGTGGATAATGAGGGGCGAGAGGTGTTGATGGGTGACGCAGGGGCGGACAGGGAAGAGGAAGGAAGGTTTGGAGGGGGGGGGGGGTCTGGGAGGAGGATTGGTATAGGTTGTTGATTAGGTTAGAGATGTGGGCGACTTTGTTGGTGAGGCCAAAGCTTTCAACTAAGGCAGCGAGTTTATGGAGGAAAAGATGGAGGAAGCTTCTAATTTGGTGAAGGACTTGAGAGAGGTCGGACGAGGGTAAGAGAGAGGGTTGGTGAGAAGGGTATCTCATTTCTGTAGGAGGAGGAAGGTTGGAATAGTTAGCACCATTTGGAGAAATAAGGAGATGGGAATGGTTAGGGGAGGAAGAGTTGGAGATATGTGAGATTCTTGAGGAGGTGCGGGGGACTTTATGTATGAGCTTCTGGGAGTATTGGAGGTGCTTGTCACGGGACGAGTTTGACAAGGGTAGAGGGACGGGGTTTGAGTCTTTGGGCAGTGGAGTTGGAGGGATGGCAGGAGAGCGATGAAGCACAAGGTCGGAGTCAGGGAGATGACGAGGGGTGGGTTGGAGAGTGGTTGACATTGGTTGTGTGAGCGAGGGGGTGTGTGAGATTGGAGGGAAGTGATGAGGGGAGTTAGCAAAGTTAGATGGTGAGGGGGCAGGTAAGTGCCCGGGGGGAGGGCATTTGCGAGATGGGAGGAGATAATGTGTCTAGCTTCAATATAGGAGATACCCTGTTGGGCGGCATATCTGTGTATGAGTCTTTGCCTGGCTAGTTGGGGGGAGTTGTTGTCGGTTGAGGGATGTCTCCCTTTGCAGTTGATGCAGGAAGGGTCCTGGTCAACTTTTGGACAAGGGGAGTTTGCGGGAAGGTTGTTGTGGTTCGCTTTGCCACAATGGTTGCAGGTTGTTTGGCTTCTACAGTGGGCTTTTGAGTGGCCGAAACGAAGACAATTGAAGCATCTTTTGACTTGGGATGTGTAGGGGGAGACTTGGAGGCGAATGTTGTATAGAGATACATGGGTTGGGAGAGTCTGACCTTCGAACTTGATGAGTATGGAGGTAGAAGGGGACATGTGCCTGGTTCCATCGGAGAGGGATGTGAATCGGTTGCAACGGGAAATTTCTTTGATTGGGATATCGCTGATGAGGTCTGATTGAAGATCAGGGATGGAGATATCGAGGGGCACATCTTTAATGATGCCAGGTCTGGATAGATTGAATTCGGGAATGTAGGCGATTATATTATGAGATTTAAGGGAGTGATGTTCCATGACATCGTTAGCAATTTTGGCGGACCGGAAGGAGACAAGGATGGAGAAACCAATTTTTCTGGTGGTGGAGAAGGAGCGGCCGTGGCCTAAGTCGTTCAGAATGTTCATGAGAACTTTGGCTAGGTTGACTCCATGAATGTCAGGGGTGTTTGGGTTGGAGTAGTCGGCTTGGAAGAAGACCTCAAAAGAGTGGTTTGAGGACTTGAGAGGGAAACGATTTTTCTGTAGTTCTTGGGATATGATGGGGCGTCGAGGTGTCCTCGTTGGGAGAATGGTAGGAGGGGCAGAGGACGAGGTTGAGGTTTCAGGATGAGGGGAGGAGGCTTTGTGAAGCTTTTTTTTTATGGATTTGGGGAGTTCGAAATCTGGTTCTTCGTCAGAGGATCTAGCTGTACGTTTGCCAAGAGCATTTTTTTCTGGGGTGCTCATCTCAGTGTCGTTAACAGGTGGTGATGAGGGATGAACAAGGGGGGAGGTGATCGAATTTTGTGGTGAGAATGCAGAGAAGTTATCAAGAGTGTTTTGGGAAATGGCGTTAAGAGTGAGGGGGGATATGTTGTTCTGAAGGGCATAATCAAGGTAGGCCGAGCGTTCAGCAGCTTCGATAAGAAGTGAGTCGCTAGGATCATGTGGTGGAGAGGGAGAGGTTAGGTTAGGTTGAGGGGGAGATGGAGAGTTCTGGGGAAGGAACGGGTCGTTGAAGATTATATCGCGTTTTTTTAGTTGATGGCTGATGTCGTAGTTGTGCTCGCTGGTTGACGTGGTGTTGATTAAGATGGCCTTGGAGGCTGGGCGGTCCTCCATCTTGGAGCGGTAACGTCACCTCGGCGGGGACGCCGTTGAGATTAGGGCGACACGTGGCCAAGCCACGTGCTACTTACGAGTTTAATTAGTATAGGCACTAATCGGTATGCAGATTCGGCGGCTTGATGTGATCTGCAAGACTTCGTCAGGATAGTAAAGTACGACACGGGAGGAAGCTACTACTGTGGTAGGAAAAACGAAGGTAGAGGCGCGCACTGAGGAATACGTCCATACACGTCGGAGGCTGAAGGCCCCCAGTTAAACGTCAATTAAGAGGGAAACGTCGTCAACTTGCGGGGGCCGGGGCCTTTTATGAAGATGCTGGCAATTGGCAAAAACGACAAGTGAACGAATTGATAGAATTCTGTGAAATCGTGCCTCCTGAAATTCCTAATTTGGATATTATTCGTAAAGCAAAAAAAAGAATTCAGTGACGCTTTATATGAAATAAAACCGACTGACTCGTAGGACGTAGTTGCTAATATTGAAGCTATGAGATACACACCAAAGTATAAAAATTTTATTCAAGAAGTGAGGAGTAATAAATTTTTTGTTGCTTATGTTGTATTCCGAAGAAACAATGTTTTTCTTTATAATATAGAGAAAACTGGAGAAGCGAGGTAGTGTTCACTGATAAATTTATTCTATGATGTCACTTCTGAATTTGAAAAGGTGTTGACTGGGTACAGGGTGATTTTGAACTGATTGAAGGGAGAGTTCCCTTGCAGGACATGAGTCTTGGAATTAAGGTGGAAAGGAGGAAAATTGAGGAGTGGGAGTTTTTGGAGGCGCCAACATTTATGGCGAATAGTAAAATCTGTCTGGACTTTTGGGGACAGTTGGGACCTAATGGTTTTATTGGTTTGAGTGCAAACCCATTTAGTTAGGATGGGGACTAGGTTGGGAGCTTAGAGTGTTTGGACTGTACTTGGGAATAGGGAAATAATGTGGGTATACAACACTTATTCAACCCTAGCACAACTTCATGCGTATAAGCCATATTGTTCAAAAACAAGGAAGACTCTACAATCTCTATCGACGGTACTGGTAGTCTTGTTAGACCTATCCACCGGCCAGATGAATCAACCTTAGGCCATTTGTTCTTGTACGCAATTACTGTCCATTTCCATGGAAAAACCATACCCGTATATGATTTTTTGACAGAAGCACAGGATACAGATACGTTGGCTTGGGGGATCAAGAATTGGCTAAAATCAGGGGCCCCGGAAACCTCAACAAGCAGTATGTGATGGTTCAAGAGCATTAATGAATGCTATAACCATTGCGTTTAATCACCAAACGATTAAATGTTATGTTGAAACTTCTTTCCTCATGGCGACCAATAATGAAGAATATTATTATCGTCCACCTATCCATACTTATCTAACACTCGACGTAGCACACCTCAAGAATACGGTTCGTCGATGGGAGTGTATTAAAAACATGAGGTTCACAAAAGTACGCCAATTATTCCTTTTTTCTTTTTCATTATTGGTAGATTGTGAAAAACTAGAGGAATTTGAGCAGATTTGGTCATTACTTTGTATGATTGGCCTTCACGAATATCAAGACACAATTCTCCAAAATGGCCAGACAGTTTTAGAAGTCCGAAAAGAATTGGAAAGAAAAATTGCATATCGAAATTGTGATGAGAAAGATGCTGAGTATCTCCCAGGTGAAGAAGTAGAGGATAAAGATTCTGTACAGACACAAAGCTCACAACGTAGTCGTGTTCGTACTTGGGTTGATGATATCTACAATAAAGCTCTTCGTGTTCCTCAGCTAGGTCGTGAGCCCAACTCTTTTTACTTCAAAGATTTCATTGAGAGATTTAAGCTGATAGTATATGAATTTCTTCTGTGGACATCAGTAGTTGTTCCTTTTTTTCACGGGCATGTTACAAGTAGTGACGTTGAGGGCCATTTTGCTGATTTGAAAAAGAGAATTTTGAAGAATTTCTCAGGATTACTACGGGTAGATTAATTTCTCAGGGTGATGTTTAATGACCACACAGCTAGAGCTACAATGCTCAATTCAGATCTTACACAGTTCATTGAGGTCCATGGCTCTTGCCCGAGTCCCCTGCCCAAGGGCTGTGGTAACTCAATAAGTACTCGGCTGTCTGAAATTCGAATAAACAAAGCTGAGTCCCTGCAAGGAGAAGAAATGATCCTACAACAGAGAAAGCAAATGGTTCCAGCAAAGAAATCCAATTCATCGTCATCTAAAACCCCAAGTGAGACTTGCAGTAACAACTGACATAAGACAATGTGCCCCAATGTCACAGGATTCTACTTCCAACCTCGACCAGACATTGAGTACCGCAATGAGCTGAATAACGTCAATATCACAAAACATCTTCTTTCTAATGGAAATGCCATAAGAAGCCACCCGTTGATAAGAGGGAAATATTATTCTCTCAAGAATACTTGTGCGTGAAATTAATTAAACTTCCCGCGCACTTCTCAAGCTAAAGAATTAACTTCGCTTGAAAGAAATAAAACGACTAATATTGAAAGAACTGTCACATAGATTAAATTTATTTATCTTAATGTTATTATAAAACGAACACAATATTACACAATAAAGTTTGCATGTGGAATACGGTATGATTCTATTTTTTAATAATTTTCTCAATATTTAGCTTTAACTGAAAATGGAGTGACCTGGATGTATAAAAATTCTGATGGTGATGTTTCAAGTTCACTTGGTGGAGTTCAACTGATTTTGGTAGTTTCAATCTTGTCTCGTTTTTGGGGGTGTTGGGCAAAGGAAAAAGGTAGGTCATAAAAATGTAGGTTTGTGTTGGAGAAGGTATCGGCAACCTTCTCTAGCAAAATGGGAAAATTTAGAGTCATAAAGCCCGGCTAGCAAGGGATTAGGTGGCAGAGTACTGAGAGAGTGTTTTTTTATTATCAAGAGCTATGGATGGGGGCTGAAATATGGAATTGTTAAAATGAGGAATTTTCTGAACAAAGGCTCCATGGGGTTTTCCCCAACAGATGTCAAGAAAGATGTTTTTTCTCCATCCGATCATCCGAGTCACTCAACGATAAAAAATGTATAAACAAACTCATCCTTTTTCGTGATTGAAGCACGAAACAATACTTGTCCCTTTGATTCCATTATACAAATATTGCTTAGTGCTGCAATGGATGATGAAAACTATTCGGTGACGT
Organism: Diachasmimorpha longicaudata; assembly: GCF_034640455.1. Classification (NCBI taxonomy): domain Eukaryota; kingdom Metazoa; phylum Arthropoda; class Insecta; order Hymenoptera; family Braconidae; genus Diachasmimorpha; species Diachasmimorpha longicaudata. The sequence continues at coordinate 1,895,781 of NC_087242.1, forward strand.
TGAAATCTTCAGAGAACAAAACTATGCAGTTTGTTATCAACTTAATGCAAACAGGGACATACAAACGCATTTACGATGCAAGAGTGAGCTTATTGACCAGCGTCTTCCCTGAACTGATCCACGAACATCTGGGTGATTCAGGCCTGAATTCCTATTCACTGGATATTTTTGGCAATGTAACTACAACATGGGAACGGTGTTTTTACACAGAGCCTTCAGCTCATCTCACGTTTGACTGTCGTCAATGTGGTGAATACATGAAACGGAGATACAGCTTGTCTGTCAATCACCGTATCATTGGCGAGATAGGATTCCAAGCTCTAACTCAATGTGAAAACTTTAATGAGCCTGGTACCTATCATTGTATCAATGAATCCTGTGATGAGTTTTGTACGGTAAACATTGATTATCAATCCCAAGTGTTTGTGGAATTGGATATTCGACTAAATGTTACTCACAAAACGGGATTAGAATGTAAATTATCTGATTTACCAACGATTATTGAGTTGAAGTCCCAGAAATATCGATTGGTTGGAATCATTGAACACAAACATCATCACTACAAGGCCTATTGTTATCGTGGAATGACTCACTGGGAAATACACGATGATTGTAGAGCCAAAATCGACCGATGTGATAAGAACAAGAAGATAGAACCTCATGCTGCAGTTTACGTTCATTTCAATGCTCCTAAGCGAAAAATATTTCCACCAGCGATGAGTGAACAAAATGAAGAAGGAACAATACCAGTAACGGAGATGAACAACGTTAAGAGAATCCGAACAGAACAAGTGATATCTATGGACAAGTGTAACGAACGGACATTGATAAAAAGAGAAACAAATAGGGAAGTTTTGGACGATTCAGACACTATATCTCATGATAATTGGCGAGGCAAAGAAGCAAAAGAAATTGTAATAGATCATTCATTACCATTTGAGAGTGACACAGCTGATAGCAGTCAATCTCTTGTTGAAGAAACCATATATTTACTACAAAAAGGAGAATCTCAAAGTGGAATAATCGTTAATAATACCATTATTAACATTGTCAAATCCTCCGCTTTTGATGCAGTGATCAACTTACTGTGGTGTACTCTGCGAAACAATCCCGATTACGCTGCTTTAATCAACAATTCAGAAGGAAATGAGACATTCGAATTAATCAATAGTCTTCTTTCCAATCAATTTCACGATCTCATCTACAGGAGCAGGGCGCAAATATTGTTATCTCTTTGTGACACTGACGTACGTTATTCTACTGAGAAAATGTGGTATGACATTCCAATATTAGAAATCGAAGTATGTGGTACACCAGCCGATGTTTGAAGGAATTGTCTTTTTAATGAACCGAGCCAATGGAAAAAGTATGATTGTACATGTGGGAGCTATATCCAACCCATTTCGATCTTGGAGCCGAATATTCCTAAATCATTGATCACATTAAACAAGTTACTTTTACCTCTGGAGTTTCATAAAGTTTTAAAAAAGGTGCAATGTCGCCGACCTCTTTGAAGCAGCAGATGCAATGTACAGACAACACCCAATTTCCATCTATTCATTCATTTGAAGCGATCAACTAAGTGTTTGCTGGGGAATGAATTTAAAATGATTGAAATGGGCGATCAGTTTCAGTGAGTATTACTTTACATCAATTACATTCAAATATTATTCCTTTGGTTTCTAGTGTACAATTATTCAATATTGTTGCAGAATTGCTGGGGTCATCAGTGCATTTCATGACCGATACGTGGCCTTTTGTTTAGTGAATGGAAAGTGGTGGTTGTACGACAACCAGCAGCCAAACATCCAAATGACATCAGATGTAGAATTCGTTGAACTGGTTGGATTAGTTTATATTTTAAAAAGTGCAATGAGTTGCTAAGCATGTTAAAAAAAATATCAATTACCAAAGTTATTCTATCAAAGATGAATATTTATTTGTTTTTCAATAAAAAAATATAATGATTACAAAATTTATTCAAGTCTTATCTTTTAAATAAAGAAAAATTCTCAACTAGTTTACTACTGGGAAAGATCTTCAGCAAAATTCATCAACTATGAATCCTCTCGAGCTCTCCAGATGCAAAATGATCACAAGACTTGACATATAATCTGTAAGAAATAGGCAGCATGTGAAAATAATTATCCATTCGTCGATCAGCCACTTCACAGTTTTCTGATATCAAGCAATATTGCAATTTTATACTACAAATGAAAATCAAAGTCTAAAAATGACGGAAAAATTAGGACGTCAATGAAAAATAATTGGTAATGAACAAGTATACAGGCTTACCGTTGATCCTTTTTTAGTGGCTTTTCGAATAATCCATTTCATTCAATCGGTTGCCATGCAAACTGGTTATGAATTAAATACACATTATAGAAAATTAGAAGCATCGAAATGTGAATAACATCCTGCTACGCATAAAAATGGCAGCAGCAATCAGCTGTTGGATGCAATATGGCGACCTCCCTACTCCGCCGCCGCTGAGCTCAGTAACCTCAAAATGATTTTTAATCAATAATTCATAATTAGTGTTTTGTAGGGGATTGATGATCATCTATCAATCACCTGCAAACGATTCTCGATCGTTTGAGCGGTCATTCAACATTCTAGGGCTAAATTAAAAAAAAAAAGATGATAACTTCCGTAGAAATATTTCATTTTTTTGAAAAACTCATTTAAAAAAAACGATGATCGATCAAACAATAATTCTTATCTATCATAGACCTGCAAAGGACCTTCAAACGATTGGGCATGAGCGGAATAATTGATTACAATAATAAGTTGATAACTTCTCGGAGCTAAAACGGACCCCGATTTTTTCCCCACCATTAAGGTATGATTCAGGGAGGTAATCTCAAACTTTGATGTCGCCGACAAGAAAACAGGGGACAAGTACCTCCGGAAGCCGTGCGCGGCGCTGTACACCGTCTTCTCCTCATGCGCGTTTCGTCCCCACCACTCGACAATTTCTACGGTGGAGCGTTCAAATCTCGGCGAAGGCGCTCAATTTTTTTTTGCAATTTCTCCCAAAAACTGGTTGACATGCAAATCGGAAAATTATAAAGAAAAACATGGATAGGGAAAAGATGAATGGTAATTTTTTAAAGAATCCATTCATCACTTCATACATTCTACGTGAAAAACGTAAACCGATAACTGTCCCAGGTCCCACGATGAGTTTTTACAATTCCCAACTGAACACGATTTCACCATTTTCACAGATTCGATTCGCACACGGTCTGTAAATCGATTCCTACATGTCTCGATAGGATAAACCAATGGGTAATCGCGAATTGTAAACAAATCTCCCCACACTCCAACACCCCTTCGTGAAAAAACATTTTGGTTTATGGGTGAATCAATGAATTTACTTACATTATTTTGAATATTACTAGTATCCCATTATTCGTAATCAATAAAAAAAAATAGATTATTCTATATTTCTTTATGAAATAGTTCACTAATTCGCGGGAATGAGTGGGAAAATCATGGGGAAAGAGATAGGAACTTAAACAAAAAATAACACTGGTTCTTATTATTTTTGTGTTTTTCTTTTATTTTCTTCTTTGTAAAGAATTTTTTTATATTTTTCTGTACTCTTTAAAATCATTTTGCATTTTAAGAAATAATCTCTGCGCCGAACAGCTTAGAAGAGTGGGGATGACCAGGAGTTAAGGGGAAGGTGAAAGTGACCGCCGCGCGCCCTCGTGGCGCTTGCGAGACCTTGTCCCCTGTTTTTCACTTGAGATTACCTGGCTGAATCATACCTTACCCACCATCCCCCAACCTACTGCCATCTACTGGTCCATCGAAATTCACGGTAGTGTTATCCAAAGAGGATAGACCAAAGTAGAGGCTCAGTTCTGGGGGTTTGACTGACGCCAGTTTCTCCACGTTACCGACACGATTTCACCCCCGAGGAGACGGGGCGCCACGAGTCCTACTGGGGTATCTGCATATCGGCCAAGCGGGGGGGGCTCCGTTCGTACTTGTTCAACTGTACAAATAATCAACTGTACACAGAATTTTCAGACGATGAGAGCACCACTGTGCAGGGATTCAACTGTCGAGAGAAAAAGCTAGGCTGTACATGTGGACCCAGCGCCACATGTACAGCCTAGCTTTTTAGAATTTTAGAATTTTCAAACGGTGCTCTCACCGTTTGAAAATTCTGTGTACAGTTGATCATTTGTACAGTTGAACAAGTACGAACGGAGCCCCCCCGCTTGGCCGATATGCAGATACCCCAGTAGGACTCGTGGCGCCCCGTCTCCTCGGGGGTGAAATCGTGTCGGTAACGTGGAGAAACTGGCGTCAGTCAAACCCCCAGAACTGAGCCTCTACTTTGGTCTATCCTCTTTGGTGTTATCTACCGTGGATCTCTCAAAAAAGGGTCTACCACCCCTTCTGAGTCATCGAGCCTGACTCGTAAGAGAGGTCTAATGGGGCCCCATAAAAAAACGACCCTCGAAATTAATCCGCTTACTACTGTCGATATACTGTCGATCTTTCTACTTTGCCACTGTCGACAGTGCCAGGACAGTGGGTCAGCAATTTTTGTCGACAGTGACAAGGCAGCAAGTCGGATTTTGGCTAGCTGGGATCAATGACCTGTCTGTCCGCTATTTACTCGATATCACCTTTTTTAACTGAACAGATGTTTTTATAAAAAATTCGGGATAACCCTCCTTAAATCGAAAATTCACGAGTTGGATAGAACTTCTTTTGGCAAACGAATTCCAATAATGATTGACGATAAAAATGATTGGCAATAGATGAAAATTAACGTAGTATGAATAACGCGGCACGCGTAGCGCATGTGCTCGTGCGCATGCGCACTCGTCCCTCAGAATAATATTCTTTAATTAATTAATAGCCCATAAATGATGATTGATAGACTAATGACAATGGACTATATATGACCTGGAAACAATTTTCAATCTAATGACGAGGTTACTTTTGACCTTCAATCGAAAAATCAAAAATGGGGTGCTAACTTTTGCTTGAAAAAGTTTTTAATTAATAAAAAAATAAATATTGACTATCAAAGCGAATTGATCAAATATCAATGGTCTTCAATGGACCTTCAATGGGCCCGAATGGAGAAACTGATCAATTTTTACCTACGTGGAATTAACTACCTGAGGCCTCCTCACGCTTCTAAGCTGTTCGGCGCTGTCGAGATTATTTTTTTAAATGCAAAATGATTTTAAAAAGTACGGAAAAATATAAAAAAATTTTTTACAAGGAAAAACATAACGCTCCACCGCAGAAATTGCCGAGTGGAGGGGACGAAACTAGCATGAGGGGAAGTCGGCGTACAGCACCGCGCACGGCTTCCCCAGGTACTTGTCCCCTGTTTTAGTCTCGGCGACATCAAAGGTTGACAATACCTCCCTGTATCATCATACCTTACAGATTGCTACTGAGGAATCGTAAAACAAATAAACCACCTTTGTTCCTAAGATTGTTGACCTTCATCGGTATAAAACAGTGACTGAATAATAAAAATGGATTATTCACGTCGGCAGAACATTTTTTGCGTCAGACGGTCTTGGGAGAGTGATTTTCCGGCATTCAAGAAGCCAGATGTCATTGGATATTGGAGTGTTGATGGATCAAGAGCGATGTGTTATGATGCATCGCGTCTACAGTATTATGCCCCTCCACAAATGAAAAATGTCAGCTTTGATTTGAATCGAGGGATTGAAATGGTTCGTAGAAAGCCCGAGGATCTTGATGAAAGGATTAATCATATACTTGAATGGATCAAATGGAATTATCGGAAAATTCAGGCAACTCCAGAGTCTAAAAGATGGTCATTATGCTAATTATTTTGACCATCCAAATTTCAGTCGATGTAATTGCTTCGACATTATATTGTATAACCCATGGTATTCAACTAATAACTTTTTACCATTGAACTAACAATTTTTCATCCTATTTACATCCAAAAACCAAAGGATTGACCACACAACTTGTTATATATTTTATTTATTTAATTCGTTTCATTTTTGTTTTCTTCATACTTACAGGCTTCAGCCAAATTTCATTTGTTACCGTGGCTTGCTTACAAAAATCATGAAAACAATTTATGAGAATCGAGAAGGCTGGATAATTTGTGCTTCAAAATGGAGAGGTAATATTTATCTCTGCGCTTTCGATACCGAAGAGGATAAGGTGGCCAAAGCCAATGAAACACCTAAGCAAAAACAAATGTCATCATGGGGATTCAAATTCGAACATTATATTCTGGCAGGTAATTTCAATGACTCTTCATTGTATTAGCAAAAGACAAGATTTTGCGGAAAAATTCAATGTGTGAATATTTATTCTCCGAGGTCATGCACAATCTCATTTCATTTATGTGACAATGGAAAGAGCACATTTTGTTTGAACACGTATCCTTTTGTCAAAGATACACCAGGTGGTTCACCAGATGCTTCCCGACCGGTCAATGAGTGTGAGGAGTTTTGTTGCGTATTCCAAACTAAACTAAGGCAACATACGTTACTTTACGGAGCTGAGATGGATGGGGTATGCTCGAATGAAAAACTGGAAGAGCCCCTGCCACTTGAGGGATTGAAATTCATCGAATTGAAGACCAGTAGAATCATCGAGAATGATCGTCAGTTAATGTCATGGAAGAAATATAAACTCTTAAGATGGTGGTGTCAGAGTTTTCTCGTTGGAATTCAGAACATCATGTGTGGATTCAGAGACGACGCCGGAGTGGTCAGAGAATTACAAAATTACAACATTTCCGATTTTGCACGTGATTGCAAGGTATTGCCTGATACAATAATTGGATTCACATCCACTTAGTCCTGCAATTGTTATAAACCCTAGTGAAATTATACTTTAATAATTTTCTTGTTTTCATACTCTAGAGGTATTGGAAAGCTTCCTCAGCGATGAACTTCTGTGAGCAGTTTTTACGCTATGTTGCCAGTACTGTGATGAACGATTGTGACCGAACAATTTATAAATTTGAAAGAGTTCCTGGTGGTGATATTGTTATGACTGAACTCCCTCCAACATCAGATTATGCATTTTTACCACCTTGGTATATGGCTATTCCTAGGGGAAAATAAAAACGCATGGAAGAAGATGTTTAAGCATTTTTTATATTTCTTTACAGGTGAATATTTACGGTTAATCGAATTTTAAAGCTAAAGCCTTACATAGAATAATTGGCGATTTGTGATACTTTTATAATGTGTAACAGTTGTAAATACTATCAGCAGTTTTCCAGAGGCAATTTAGTTCAGCTGAATCAATCAGTCCATTGGAAGATATGCCTTCGGATAAGTGCAAAGTTTTATTTACTATTGTGAGTCATTCATATTTGCCCAATGAATAGTCAATTATTCAAAACGGGTCGTTTATTTTTTTTCATCAATATCATCCTTCAAATTCGAGCACAAAGATATATTTCAAGTTAAAGTGATCGTATAAATAGAGTGAGTTTTGAAAACGCTACCCCAAAGGTCACCTGGGTAATCTTCACACCGGAATTCTAATACTTAGTATAATACCACAATGAAGGAAGACCGATGAAAACTATGGTGCCATCAATGCTCCCGAAGTGTCAATTCGATTTCGTTAACAATTTTTTATCTGTGAAAAAAAGAAGTTGACAGTAAATAAATTTAATAATTTCATTGACATGGTTTTTATGTATAATGTGAGTTATTAAATTATTTTCCTCTTGGAAAGTTTTAGATTTCTTCCTGTACAACAAGAGAATGAACAATGGAAGCCACATGTGTTGAAGATGTAAACCAGAAAACCTTTAAAATAAGCAGTACTCAAATTTCACGACTTGGGACCGTGACCGTTGACTTGACTTTTGTCTTCCAGTTTTAGTTTTACAAAGAACAGCCTTTATCCAGAGTTTTTGAGGGTAATAAATTAGATTAAAACTCAACAACTTGAGATTTATGTTTTCGTGCAATGGTTTTCCTCACGACAGTCAATTTATTCATCCCTTGTTCATTGTTTATCATTATGGTGGTTCTTTTTGATTTTTCCCAAAATTTTGTTTCGGCATTGAAATTTCATCTTGAAATAATAATTCAAAAGTCGCGGATTAAAATGGCTGATTAATAGCGCCATCTACTCTATTCACCCCCAGGACATCACATGGTAGATTTCAGATTATGAATCCAGTTTGTAATTTACCTTCTCTTTTTGAATTTGCCCGCTCGCTGCCGCAAAGCTGATCTTCATGAAAGGCATATGAAAGTGTCATGGCGGCGCACATGTTCGTGCGCTGCCATGACACTTTCCTGTCCTGCCACCATAACCCATTTCAGTCAATACTTTTTCCAAGAGAATAAGGAACATGTGAAGAATTGTGTTGAACATTGAGTGGATATTATTTGTTGCTAAAAATTACAATTAACTGTAACTATTGTAAAAATTTTAATCCGAAATTTTAATGATGAAGACGTTTAATCGTACGTATACTTAATTGTTGACGAATTTTCTGAAGGTTTCCTCTTTGCTCAACCTTAGAGTGATCATCTAATATCATGCATTTTGTGAATGAACAATATTTAATTATCGATGGCTTATTTTTATTACGCCCATGAAAAATTCTGTTAAGATTTATGTAAAGAGCGTGGCCATATTTGACTCCTGAAACGGTTTCATATAATTGAACCCATTTAAAATGAAATTTACTGGTGATTTTGAGGTTAAACAGAGAACGTACTTTGAAATCCCATAACATGCTATGGTTTTTATTACTTGATTTATTGTTATATTTCTTTCCAGGAATATGATATGTAGTTTGGTAATTTTAATCGTAATTTTCCGCCGTTCAACTGATCATTAAAGATATATTATCAATCATTTCGTTATGGCTAATAGGATTTATGATAATTCTAGGACCTCGGCAGGATACGAAAAAGCTTTCGTGGGTGTACAGAAATAAGAAACGGCAGAAACGAACACAAGCTCGGACTAATAACGAGGGAAATACTCAAGTGCAGAATAACAAGGCTAGAATTATCGTCCGAAATCTGTCATTCGAGGTAACTTGTTAATTTTCCTTCTCACTGACTCTTCGTATAATTTATGTAAGGCGCTCTAAATGGACCCAATAAAGGGTAATCCTTGTCTGATTGTACATGCATGCTCTTTTTTCAAAATGTATTTATCTAACAATGACCACTGATTTTTCTGACCATTTTTTGGTGAATTAATCATAGGGAACTCACTGTCTCATTATCAACCTCAGTTCTTCTTTCTCTCTGGATTGTATTTCAGTCTAATTAATCCATTATTCTAGGGGGCGAACTTATATCTTTGTAAAAATATTATCATCAAAATATTACCGAAAAAAATACTACCTGAAACAGTGGAATAATGATGAATGTTTATGATGATAACACGTAAAAATGGCGAAATTTCCAAATTTTATCTGAAAACATGTGGATATTTCCATTGATAGAGATAGGACTCAGTGAGACGAGTATTTTGAAAAAAAAATCAAATCCTTGAAATAGTTTTTCAATTATTGAAAAAAAAACAAAATGTTCCCAAGGTGCTACATCTCAGGAACTACCCAACCGATCGGGCTGAAACGACGCATCAAATTCATGGTCAACGATAACTATCATAAGTTGAAAATTCAGATCTTTATCTACAAATGTTGCCGTATTTATGTAGAATTTTCACGACATTTATCTTCAAAATTGCAAATTTTCCAGCAAATGCGCACAGACGTGAGATAAAAAACGTCGTTTTTCCACGTTTTATAACATTCTAGAAAATTTGCAATTGAAGTTTGAGAATTGAAAAATCAGTCAAATACAACGCGTCCATTTGGGAGCAAAAATGCTCGTTCAAAATATTTCAATTTTGTTTAGCGTTTTTTCCAATCACATTTAAAATGGTCATTTCTCAGTGACAAGGAATCGAGTCTCCAACTCGAAGGGTTCACAGGGCGCAAATATGTAGTGCAGCTTCGAATAGATAAATACAATATCCCGATAACATCTGATCGCCGTATTGAAATCCTCATTGAAAAGAGGAAAAACAATACGATCATATTACAGACCTATATAAGTTTATATTTATAATACACTATGGGAAACCGTGATGCCAATGCTTTAGTTTTTGGGATTTCGAGATCGTTTGTCAGTTCGGCGACTGCTCTCGTGTCAAGTGTCAACACATCTTAGTAAAATTTAATTCAATGGCTCTTACTTCAACGTCTATATTTTTATCAACCCGGCTTTTGTTATGGAAATATGGTTTTCCATGGGAATTCGCCGCAGCTCTGAATTCAGATTATCAATTTTAAATTCACCCATTTTCAATTGTATTTTAAAATTTTCAGGTAACGGAAGATGATGTGCGAAAATTGTACGAGCCCTTTGGACAAATAGAACAAATAGATCTCCTTCGTAGACCCGATGGAAAGCCCGTGGGCTGTGGGTTCATCCAGTTCAAACGAATAGAAGATGCGTCGCGAGCTATTTTCAAAACCAATAAGACCGAGTTTTTATCACGACCGATAACTGTTACCTGGGCCATTCCCAAAGATAAATTTATCGAGAACCAGAATACAAACATTGCCGTCAAGCCGGACGGTAAATCATCGCCTGCAAAAGAGGATCCAGACGTAGGAGTTGAGAAAATAAAGAAGGAGTCGACTGCTGAATTGAAAAAACAGTGCAAACTTCGAAAGCAGCAGAAACGCTCTCGAATAATTGTTCGAAATTTACCATTCGCAGTTACTGAAGAGGATCTGAAAAATTATTTTTCGGAATACGGTAACATCACCGAGGTCAAGTTATTGACGAAATCCGATGGAAAGCGCGTTGGCTGTGGTTTTTTACAATTCGATCATGTACAAAGTGCAGCCAAAGCTATTCGCGGTTCAAATTTACGGCCCCTGATGGATCGGCTGATTGTGGTTGATTGGGCGGTACCAAAAGACCAATTTCAAAATGCTAATAAAAATGAGGTTCAGGAGAAAGATGACAAAGATGTTGCATTGATTGACGAAAATAATGACATAAAGCTGGAAGATGAACCTCTCAATGAAGAAGACGATGACGAAGAAGATGAAGCAGAAGAATCAGAGGAAGAAAACAAAATAGAGCTAGAAAAATCATTAGGAGATGAAGATGACAAAGGTCCTCGTAGAATTTCCAATGATGTGAGTGAAGGGAAAACCGTTTTCCTGAAAAATGTGCCATTTTCAGTGAACAATGACCAATTGAAGAGTTGTATGGAGCAATTCGGTCCAGTTTATTATGCCCTAGTATGTATTGATCCTTTGACCGAACACTCGAAGGGAACAGCTTTCGTTAAATTTAGAAACCTGGAGGACGCGGAGAAATGTTTGGCATCTGGTACCGAACTCCAAATCCAGGGAGAGACTCTCGATCCTCACAGAGCCATTACCAAAAAAGACGTTCTAGATTCAAAGTCTCGGGCTTCGAATCGGACAAAGGACTCGAGGAACCTTTACTTGGTGAAGGAAGGAGTGATTCTCCCAGGGAGTCATGCTGCTGCTGACGTATCTCCCGGGGACATGCAGAAACGTATCCAGATGGAGCAATGGAAGTCACAAATGTTGAGAAATCTCAACATGTTCGTATCTAGAATTCGACTGGTTGTTCATAATTTACCAGCAACGCTGGACGATGTCAAATTGAGGGAGATTTTTAGGAAGCATGCGGGAAAGAATGCGGTTATTACTGAGGCCAAGGTCATGCGAGATCTCAAAAATCCTGATCCTAACAGTGTTGGGCGTTCCAAGGAGTTTGGTTTTGTCGCCTTTACCAATCACGATGATGCTCTAAGGGCACTCAGGAGTATCAATAATAATCCTAATATTTTTTCAAAGGGTAAAAGACCGATTGTCGCCTTTTCCATTGAAAATCGTATTATGGTCAATGCCAAGCAACGAAGGGCACAAAAAAGCCGGAATAATAATCCCTTGTGGAAAGGAAAACGAAGTGGTGATTCGAGCCAGGAGACGACCGACGGTCCCCCCCTTAAACGTTCTAAAAAAATTGACAAGACAAATAATAAAAATAATTCAAAGTCTGAACGCCCGGGAAAAGCAGTAGTCAGACCTGTCGAGGATGAAAATGTCTCCGGGTTCTCTGGAACCATCAGTCGAGTTGGCGATCGGAAGCTGAGGTCGAAATTCAATTTGAAAACTCAAGCCCGGCTTCAGGCTAAGGCTCAGAACAATCAGAAGAAAGAGAGAAAGATGAAGAGGAAAATTGAGGCGCAGAAGGTCATTGAAAGGAATTCTAGGAAGGAGATAAAGCCCAAACAGGGGCCAGCAAAGTTCAGCAAGGAGGAGGCTAATCTAGATCGAATGGTCGAGAACTACAGATCTAAATTATCGAAAATTTCGAGTGACAAGATCAAGTGGTACGAAACATGAAGTTGATCAAGTGGTGATTTTGTGATTGTCGTGTATAGTTGCAGCATCGATTCTTCGAAATTCGTAACGAATGAGTTGTGATGAAAAATTCAACTCAGAATAATGACTACGATCAGTAAAGCAAAACATTTTACCCGAAGGTCGACGAATTTTTTGGGAAACAAACTCTTGAAAATTTAGTTAATGTCAAGGGACTTTGTATTTCAGGCATTTGAACCAATTGGTTCACGTGTCTATGTATATAAAAACTACAAATGATAATGATAATAATTATCATTGTGACTGGCAGTTCCACTTGTTCGGTTCTCATCCACCCCTGTTCTTTGCACTTTCCCAGATTATCGCTCTCTCCCTCGTCTCCTTCTCCTCAGCACCTTGTCATCCTCACTTTTCACGGCTGTTCGACGTCAGTGGAATTATTTTAAAAATTGCAAAAACGATTGCAAACAACAGAGGAAAATGTAACATATTTTTTGTAAAATAAGACAAAAGGAGAAACCAAGAATCATCGCATTTTTGTTTTATTTACCATCCCCTCATTTACCATGATTCTCTGCTACAATCGCTCATTTTCGCGAATTACTTAGTTTTTTGACAATCAAATGTAGATTAATACATTTTTCTCTCGATTACGCATTAGGGAATTTTAATAATATTATTTCTAGTCGGTAATGATAATTATCTCATTGATGGCCTGAAAATCACTGCCCACATTAATCTTATGGGGTTGCTAATATTACGAAATATATAGATGAAGACCCCTATAGCCTCCTTTCAATCATATCTATCTATATTTCAATGTTGAGGAAGATAAATAATTAGTATGGGTCATAGTACACAAGTGGAATAATTATCATTTTTTCAATCCTTTATTTCTGAAATCGAGTAATTCCCTGACAATTCTCACAAGGTCTGAATTGCGTCACTTATATTATTCTACAACATTATCATGATAATTATAACTTTGAGTTAACTCCTGTAATAATTATGAGCATTAAACAATTCATCAAAGTCGTTCCCTCAAGAAAATCAGAACTTTAAATTACCGAAATAATTTTCAATGGAGTTCAGTCAAGGTCACGTTTACAATACTCATCCTCTAGAGTAATATGATTATCATAATTAAAACCTAAGTCGATGCGCATCGGGAGTAATTAGACGGAATAAATACCATTTTGAAAAAATAAATACCTCTGAAGTCAATACCCGCCGCACTTGTATCGAAATATACTACTGAACAATTTTATCTTCTTTCAGCGTTAGCTTTGTTCGTCAATGTTGGCCGCAAACATAATCTCTATTTCACTCTCTTGTTTCCTTTTACCCGTTATTACCGGTCGCCAAATTTCATCGCGGTGCTACATGGTCTAAATTAGAGTGCATGTGTCAATAAGGTACGACACGAGTATACGAGTGTCGATAAGAACGTCGATTTGTCAGAGGGAGAGTCGGGATAAGAATCACGTTTGTGGCGTTAATATTTAGGATCAGTCAATTTCATTTCTTCTAATAATGCAGGAGAGATAAACCCAACGAAATTCGATTGTCCGTTTAAAGTCCCATCGACTGACTAGTTGGATCTCTTCCACTTTCAGAGGAAAATGAAAAACTCGTGTTGAGAGTCACGGACAGAAATTAGTTTTTATATCAGTAGAGGTCATTCAGCGTCACTCGCGCTGTTGTAAATTCATCGCTCCACTCCTAATGGAGATTAAGAAAAGGGATCGTCGTCCACTGGGTTAGAGTAGAATTCTCAATCGATTCGTGGTCATTTCATGTGCTCATATTGTTAATGTATTCAATTGATGTCGTGGATTTTCGATACAGTTTGACCAGCGAGGAGAAGGAAAACTCTGTGAGACGAAGGTCAATAATCAGTGAAGACGTTATTAATGCTTCTAATGTCACTTTATTATTAATAGAGTGGGACTCGTATATTTGATGGGTTAATGGGTATTACAAAAATCGAAAAAACTTAGCTTGACTCTATACCACGGCGCTCTACCCCAGACTAACCTGAGGAACAACGCTCTCGAGAATCGAGATCTACCTGAAGAGGAATAGGAGAAAATCAAATTCGCTTCTAGAGCGTTCCATGAGTGTCTCGACTCCGATTGACGACTAGATTGAGAGCAGACCCGCAACGAACCACTTCTGGAGAAAATTTTGGAAATATAAATAGAAATGAGAATGCGCGCCAAATAAAAATTGTATGATCTACAAAAATGGCGGATTTTTTCGCCGCAGTATCTCTCCACGCGGTTTTTTCTACTAACGAGGATTTAGCTTAGGAGGTTCTGTATCTTGAAGCATACTTTAGGATGAGAAACTATATTGCCACAGGAGGTGTTTGCAGATTATGAGATAATAATGTGTTTTATTTCAATCAGTTAGAATTCCTCCATGGCCTAAACCCAGAGCTGCTCAATAGTGCAAACCTGGAATTAGGGAATTTATTAACTTATACCATTGGATAATCTGTCATCCACACATCAATAAGCCTAGCACAGTAAGGCAGCAATGATGTTTTTGTCAAGGGACACTTCCTGAACCAGGAAGACCTATATCTACAGTGAATAGCAGCTCTCATCTGATGGGGTTTTTTTAGAAACCACGCCAAGTACATTGGTAGCGGCGTTTTTTTTAATATTTTTTTTTCGACCACATATCAGGCATTTTTGGCATAAACGTTGTATGCAGAGTGGTGCCTTTGTAAATAAGGCAGGGTATTTATAAAAGCTTGGCTTTTTTTTAAATTTTTAGCATTTTTTTAAATCAGTGAAGTTAACGAAACCGTCCAAAACACAACGCATTGAAACGTAGACTTGGCCATTTTTTTCAAAAATTATTTTTGATTTTTATGAAATTTTTAATATTTTGCCATATATATTTCAAGTTTTTTCACCGAAATGAATTTCTATATTAATGTTAAGAAGTTTCTAGCTAATTGTATTTTTTTGGAGGCTATACGGGAGCTGGAGTGATGATGAGTGAGCGGATGTTGGGGGTAGGATTGAAGGATGAAGGGTTGTCCAAACCGGATTTCAATCTCGAAACCCAACCACCTTTCCTTGTCAAGCTATCCACACGTCGAGTATTTTTTCCTTTTTAAAGTGTTTTCATAGGATAATTGTTGGTGTCGATACATGCCCCTGTTGGTTAGGTGTACTGATGTGTTCATGGACAGTTGGCATGTATCGGCTATGTTTAATATTTTACCAAATATATTTCAAGTTTTTTCACCTAAATGAATTTTTATACTAATATTAAGAAATCTCTAGCTAACTGTATTTTTTTTCATGAGACATATATATGTCTCGAATATTTTTACTTCCAACTTTTTATTCCTTATTCCTTAGCCTGGTAGCTTATTCTAATTTTGAGGGCAGATGTTGGTACTCCTTGGGGTTTCTTCGCATTAGGTATAGTAAGAAGATAACATTTACATAAAATAGAAAAGTAGATAAGAAGAAGACAATGGGAAAAAGGAACGTAAAGAAATTACTTCAGAGATTTTATAAGGTCCAATATATTATTTGCAAAATCATCACAAACTTCTAGTCTTCGTTGAACACATGGTTTTCCTATTTCAAATAAACAGTCTTTTTTTCTATTACATAGTTAATATTTGATATTTTCAAGCGCCTTCTGCCAGAGCTGGGATCAAAGAGGATAGACCAAAGTAGAGGCTCAGTTCTGGGGGTTTGACTGACGCCAGTTTCTCCACGTTACCGACACGATTTCACCCCCGAGGAGACGGGGCGCCACGAGTCCTACGGGGGTATCTGCATATCGGCCAAGCGGGGGGGCTCCGTTCGTACTTGTTCAACTGTACAAATGATCAACTGTACACAGAATTTTCAAACGGTGAGAGCACGGTTTGAAAATTCTAAAATTCTAAAAAGCTAGGCTGTACATGTGGCGCTGGGTCCACATGTACAGCCTAGCTTTTTCTCTCGACAGTTGAATCCCTTCACAGTGGTGCTCTTACTGTCTGAAAATTCTGTGTACAGTTGATCATTTGTACAGTTGAACAAGTACGAACGGAGCCCCCCGGCTTGGCCGATATGCAGATACCCCAGTAGGACTCGTGGCGCCCCGTCTCCTCGGGGGTGAAATCGTGTCGGTAACGTGGAGAAACTGGCGTCAGTCAAACCCCCAGAACTGAGCCTCTACTTTGGTCTATCCTCTTTGGCTGGGATGTTGAGATCGTTGTTGGCCATGTTGATACATTGAAAAAACGAAGGAGGATGCGTTCACCAACCCTTCACTGCACTGTACACTGTTGTCTAGGGTCTCTAGGTCGCCACCGTCTTACTAGCGAATGGTCAATCACGATTATGTATTACACTACAGTACACTACACTGCGCGCTGCCAACTGAGCGGCTCAAGTGTAACTCGTTAGTTGATGGACATAATAATAATAAAAACTCGAGAAATGTGCATGATAGCTCGTTGCTATGCGCATATCTTCGTTAATATTCAATAAATAAAACCGATAATTGGATTAGTGGAAAGCTGATATGCAATTTATTTTATGTAACTACGGCCACTTTTCATCTAAATTATCGCGTAAGTTTATTAACTAAGAAAAGGGGACTGGAGGTAGTGGAAGGGGAAGTTGTATGGTGTATAGATACTTGGTAGCTTTCGGCGATCTTTCGCGTATGAAACGTCTACTTGGCCGATACGCTACCGCGTATTTCGATTTATATAGTATAGGATAGTATAGGATAACTAAGGGCATAGATGGGTCATATAGCATACTCGAAGACCCGGCCACGCGTTGCTGTGGCTAAGGTTTTTGTTATATTACATTGTACTGAACTATTTAGGAGGAACGGTAGGAGAACATCAGTGAGGGTAATCACCATGCTTTTTTACCTAGATACCATTTGTAAAAAAATATGGCGACCTCCCTGACAGATTTTCTACTACCGTAGCCCTTTAGTACAATGAAATTAATATTCACGAACGAAGACGTTAAAGCTGGTATAAAAATCCACTGGATTGGGATTTGCAGGGGAAGAATTTTCAACACGATTAATTAAAATTTTCATGCAGCTGATATTAAGCCAAAATCAATACAAAAGAATTAATTTTAAAATTTATCATTATTTTTATTCAATTTTGTAACAAATGAGTATATTACCAAGTTGTTAGTAAATAACATGTAACACTTAAACTTATGAATGAGGTAGAGAGAGCAGAGAGTCTTAAATGCTTAACAATAATATTTATTATTTTGAATTATAAATACTTTTAATTTAATTTAGCACTAATCGGTGGACAATATTTTTGTTTAACCTGTCTTTAGCTAACACAAATAAATTCGACGGTTTTCAAAAGCTAAACGAATTGGATACTGTAGCCTTCTGAAGGGTATGGTAGAATCTGACGGTATCATTGGAATACGTGGCAACAGGAGCACTTTTCCTTTAAACTTCCCAGTTAAAATGGTTGCTTCACGAATATTTCCAGTGATCTTTTTGATGACGAAACGCGTACCGTTGCATAATTGAGGTGGATTCCAATTAGGTAGGAGAATAATAGGGGCACCAATCTTTAATCGAAGATTACGTGGTGGCATTCCAGGTATATCTAGTGAATTTAAAAATTCAATTGGAAAATTTACACTTTCATTTTCATCAACAACAGTATCGATTGATTTAAAAGACATCAGATCGCCTGGTAACAACTGTTATATCTGGAAGTTAATTTCGTCAACATCAACATTTGTGGCTGCCAAAATCGCTCGATGACTGAGCCAGTTGTGATTCAAGTAATTATTCTGTATATTCGGAAAAATACTTTGAATCATCTGAATCGCCAGCAAGAAGGGATAATAAAGGTTCCGGAGGAGTGGGTAGAGGTGATAGCGCAACTTTTCCTGATGTGCAGCACCCGCCGGGTGTTTCATTCGGAAATTTCAATGCCTGACAATATTGACATAGTTGATCTATTCCAACGACAGCAATTTTTGAATGTGCAGGGTAGTCAATATCTGGCGTATATTCAGAAGCAAGACGAACAAATGATGTACGTCTTAATGAGCGCCTAATCCGCTGCCTCCGGCGTTCTTGTTCTCGTGCTTTAACTATGTTTCGTTCTCGTGCCGCTTTTGTTCTCACAATAGTCTGTCGCACACGTTCGTCACGCTGTTCTTGAGATTCTTGTGCACGACTCTTTGCCGTCCTGATTCTTTGAGCTGCATTTCTTCTTGCGATTTGTTCTGCCGATAGCTGCGCTCTTTCAACACGTTTTCGTTGTGCGTCTCTGCTCCTCGCGTTGTTTAGATTAGATTTTTTCGGTGGCATATTACTGAAATAATAATTTTAACCTTTGACTATTAGATAAAAAACAGAAAAACATGGTAGTATAGGACAATGAAATGAGAAGTGCAAAATATTTTTTAATAGGGGTTAGATAAAAATAATGAAAAAAAAATTGTACAATTATTGAAAACGTGTGGGGAGCTTTGTACCATTTTCTCATGGATATATTAATTAACTTTTATAACTATGGGATAGTACTTACATGTATATATTTTAATTGAAGAGTTTTGAGCTTCACTAGTATCTTCACAATAATATGAATTTAATTTACCCTTCAGTTTAAGTAACACGTGGCCGGTGAAGCTAACACCAAAAATTTCAAAGTAAAAATAATTGAATTTCACTGTATTTCGTTTTCGTTACGTTCGTACAAAATATATTTAACTTGTACTTTAGCCTCAACAACACGTGGTGGTTATGTTATTGAATTGTAGATTATATGACACATTTGTAGGTTTCATATAGCAGCGCCATCTACTGATTCCTTACTCAATCCAGTCAATAGATATCGCCATCTGTTAAAATCTTTTGGAGTTAACAGATCAGAATATGTGTGAATGTCAAATAATAGACAAATAATTTGCAATAAAATAATATTGCGACTATAAATTAAGATGTAAGCTATGCTATCTTTTAAGTTGAATTAAACTGCACACGGTGTGCAAATTTCATTAAAATCGGTTAAGTAGTCTAAAAGTCCATCGCGGAGAAACAACGTGACACGTAATTTATATATATTAAGATTAAGAAGATAAGATAATATATAGTAGTATAGTATAAACCGTAGTATATACTAGTTTATATAGTACTAAGAGCATAGACGATTTATATAGTATAGGATAGTATAGTATCGCATAGGTTAGGTTAGGGATGGACATTTAGAGTTAAAACTTTTTCGTGGCCGATGTTAAAGCGGACATTTCGATTCGGAGAAGATGAATCATTTTTTAGTTTGAGGAAAATAGTGTTTTCCACTGAGGATTTCAACGCGTTTTCCACGTGTTTGAAGACAATTAGAATTAGAGAGGAAAAAATTCGGCTTTAACCCAGCCGTCAATCGAACCCGGACCTCCTAATATCGCGCCGGGCACTTTTACCAACTGAGCAACTGGATAGTTGGATACTATAGAAATTCACTCTCGAATTCACCAGAAACACCGCCTACCCTTCTTCAGGCATCAAATTTGAAGGTTGAAAAGACAGAACTATAGTCGGTTAATTGAATTCATAATCCAATCAATCAACGACCAATAATGAGCAATAATTAATTGAAGGTCGGTTTCACTTCTCCACTCCACTCGATTTTACATAAAAATCAGACCTCCAGGGGGCGACAGGAGGGACAAAGGGTAGTTTTATCCCAAAAATTAGACTCCTAAGACTAATTTTTACAACGAAACTTGACCTAAAAAGTGGTATTTTCATTTCATCCCAAGGGCTCGCCCTCCAGCGGTTTAATTTTTATCCAAAATTTGTTTCCGGATACTGGACCACCTGCTGCCGAGGCCTACGTCATGTGAAAAAACTACTGAAATAAAAAAATCCAAAACAAATCTTGTGAAAAAATTGCATCAAGTTGATATTGTATCACATTACGCGTTTAGAATCGTATAAGCATATGACACGAAAATTTCACTAATTCGTTGAAATTGTGTATATGCTGCGCACGCGAAATTAGTCGGATGCGCCTTAAAATAATACAGGGAATGCTGGAGTTGTATAAAATCTCAAATTTATTGTACCAGGTTCGTGATATGCACAATAGGTTAGATAGAAGCGACTACTTCTTCCTTCGAATGTTCAAATGTAACTGGTCTGGCGACTAACTTTACAAATCCATTCAGGGTCTCGCCTACTTCCTCTGGCAAGAGGGACTCATATTAAGGGTTAAATTTTCTTATGAATTTGGTTGTATGAACCAACCCAAACGAAAGTAGTTGATGGCCAGGTTATAGTATTACCACCTGACCCTTGATTTTAAATGGGACTTTATGGCATGGCCTAACTGAAGGACGTAAGCAGCCAACATTACCGGTACAACATGTCCTAGGAGATGAGCTGTGATGTCCTGAGCTTGATAGCCAGTAGATGTCACTGTATATGATTAATCTTAGTCCGCGAAATTTAAATTAATCTTCTTATTAAACTTCTTATTAATCTTCTTCTTTAAATTAATCTTCTTTAAATTAATTTCTTATATTTTTAATCAGTGTCGAAATACGCAGAAAATAAGTAGATACAATGGACAATGGACAACGCACAATGAAAACAACACCACCAGTGTGGGAAAAACCGTTACGCATAAATCTTAAGCTCTTGAGTTTAACTTTCCCATTTATTTACCCGTAAAATTCGTTGGATAAACATTTTCTCCAAACCTGAAACTTGAGAAGGAAATCATAAATCTTCGAATCAATACAGTCTAAGTCATAAAGCACCAGTTCTGTTTTTGCTCATGTTTTGATTCAACACGTGTGAGGTCTTCTTTGTCCATTGTATCGAAAGTTGAGGGCCTGAGTCCCTTGACAGAGAAAACGCGATGTCATGCATTTTCCTTTTCACCGCTTTCCTTATTCTACCCCTCTTCCCTTTTTCTGGACCAAGTTGCGTGCGCAACATTTAGACTAGTGGGAGTTGTAGGACCCAATCCTTGGAAAATTAGTTAAGTTTAGTGCAGTTCGATTTTAACTTGTTTCTGTGCCGCTTCTCTCTTCAAATAGTTAATCGCCAAATTTCACAGTCTAGTTTTGGTTGTTAGTTTCTCTGAATGTTTATTAATATTTCGAGACTCAATTTAAGATTTAAAAGTTATTGAATAAAGTGTGTGTTACGTGCTCTCCTAAGCTCTGCTGTTTGGATTGATTTTATTTGCAAAAACCTGAATCCAACTATTTCCTTTCAACGAGTTGACATCGATGGAGTCCTCATTAGAGGTTTGGCGGCTAACGATTTCCACGTTTTTAAAACTTGGCGCAAATATTCGTGAATGGCGCCACCGTCCTACTAGTGACTTGATAGGACATAACAGAGCTTTGGGATTTTACAAGTTAATGGTCTATTGCTTCAAACGCCAAAATACTGAATATATAAAATAATCACGTGCACACATACAGGGTCCTCACATTACGTAATGCGTAATAATAACTGGTGGAAAATTATAACACAGCTCTTCTGTTTATCTTCAAAAATCGCTCGACAAGGTTTATGACGTGTTTGAAAGAGTCTCCAGAAAAGGATTAATTTATGATCTGTTGTGCTTCGAACTTGAGAGCATTGTAATCCTTACCACATGCGGTATTCAAAGGAAACTCTGTCCTCTGGAGTCATAAACGTTCTCTTGATTTTTTACATTTATTTATCTACTTTTACCCCTATCCCAATAATAACCATTAAGTAATCGATGCACATCTTTAAAAAAATTAACCAAACATTAAAACGATTGAATGAATTGATGAATAGCGCCAACAGATGACGCTTTGATCAGACAATTGTGGCATATGATTGGATGCCCTACTTTGTTCATGAGAATTTGATTCGAAAAAAGTCAACTTGGCGTGACCTTACCACTAAATTTACGAGGACTAGCCGACCTTCCGAGCATCCACTGAGTGAAAAATATAATTTTGCCAACCATATTTATTTTAGATAAACAAATGTCTGGAATTTCCATTGCAAAAGGTCAGTTTTAACTTCTTGTATTGAATTATTGGGATTTCCTCAAGTACAAAATTCACTCGTTCTCCTCTGGAAATATGTTCTACAGTTTTATTGGTAGGGCCCCGAATATATAAACAAAGGGAAAAGTTTCATTACCGGTTTTCTAAGTAACATTTGACGACCAAAAGTGGCCATGGGATTAGAAACAGAAGCCTTTCTGGGGGTGGAAATGTTCTGGTCCCAAAGGCCCAAAAATAAGATTCTACCATCTTTTAGGTTAGTCTCTCTTGACAATCCGTATAGCAACGTACCTTCTGACTAAAGAAGGCTCACGAATTATTCTTAAAGAATAACCGATAGTGAATGAAAATACAACCTGAAGTGTTATTTATCTTAATCCCGTAATCCAACATCTTCTCACAAGAATATTTCATTAGCAAAATTATATTTTTCTCTCAGTGTATTTGCATTCATTCTCAGCTTTAATTCGAAGTCCTCAATAAACAACAATTCATCCCCATTGAGTTCCAAGATAATTAATTGTAATAAAGTCAATGACTCATCCAGGACGAGCATTGACAACAAAATGGAGTCTTCTGACGAAATAGCGCTTGTATCCTATCCTTATTAAACCGAAGTGTATACTGAGTCTGGAAATTCGGAAATCTCACCAAGTCGACTTTTTTCGAATCGAGTTTCCATGAGCAAAGTAGGACGTCCAATCATATGCTGGAGTTGTGTGGTCAATGCGTCGAATCTGTTGGAGTTGAGGCTATTCATATATATCGACTCGGCCTTTCACAATTTCACAATTTTTTTATTGTCATCATCTACTACTTATTACTTTTACTAAATATTGACCAATGTGATAAAATGCCAACTTTCTGCCATTTTTTATTTATTTTTTAACACATATAGTACTTAGGGGTATTAACTCCGAGTGAAACATATAATTATTGGATTGTGGACAGGGATTTACTAAACAATATCAAACGATTTGGCCATAAACTTTAATTTTTTATTTTCACACGCAGAAGATATATCTTTCTCCTATTAAATCTCCAGAAGAACTAACCTTTAGTGACCAAAATTTTCACTCTGAACCTATTTGACAAAAGGCCTTTGTTCACTCATTTATTTCTTTTCCTTCTCTGTTTCTGTTTATTAAAACTATTCTAAATATTCCGTCCCCGTTCAGCGAAAAACAATAAAATACTAACATGCACTAAACAGAGCTATAGACAGACGGTTAATTTTTGTCCACACATCCATGCACTCTAAATAATAATTTTGCCAATCATATTTTTTTTATAAACAAATATCCGAAATTTTCATTGGAAAATTTTTGTAAAATTCTCTTAACCCTTCTTAGAACGGTTAATTATTAAAATTATATTTTTCTTAGTACATTGTGGACTAATCCAATCACCGTCTTTTTACCCCAAGGGGAGGTCAGGGTAAAATGGGACATCATTCAACAATTGATTAAGGGATTAATGGTGTCTTTACGAGGCTAATTGACTGTTATAATTCCGGATCATTTTTCGTTCAATCGTAGTCCTTGGGATCTTTGAGAATCGGAAAAATTCAACAATAGCTGTAGACGTAGGGGAGCGTAGGGTAAAATGACACAGTTTTTCCAAGGATCTTTTGATAAATGGGCCAAGGGCCGATGACAGATGGTATATCACAGAGAACGTCAGGAAAGCCGGAATCTACTACAGTGGAACAGAAGATGGCTGGGACGGCACAGCGCAAGATTCTCTCGACTTTTTGGGGAGTACCTCGGGACCAAGGACGTCGCGGAGGAGGGGAAGGGGAAGGGAACGACATGGTGGGTGGTTTGCGCGTTGGCAATACGGGTGGTACTGTCAGAGGTGGGAGACAGGGCGTCTCGAAGGTCTGGAATAAAGGTAACCAGAGCTCTGGTCTCGGTTTTTTCGATGGCCTCGCCTGGGCAGTAGTTAAAAAGGACACGAAAAACCTCACACCCTTACCCTTACCCTTACCCACAATTTCATATTGATGTTCAGATTTTCTGTGATTTTGGCCGAACCTGAACAGTGAGAGGTCATTACTCTTGAAGGGATTACAGCGACTCAAAATATCGAATAACAACTTAATTTATTGTCTGTTAAAATCAACAAACTCAAAATTCAATTTCGGGATTTTAGACAAATTCGTTATAAAGACGGGGGAAAATATGTAGATCGCAACTTCAGTGCGATCGAACATCTAGAATAAGTTGAATGAGAGTGTAAATAAATCATGTGGATTTGAAGACTTTAAATAATAGATAAAAACGAAAAAAATTGGACTAAAAAATTTTGGCGAAATTAGGTTAGGCCTAACAATAGTTGACGACCCCAGTTGTCCTTGGAAATATAAAAAATAAGACGGCCACATCCTGCCGATCTGCCTGAACCTGAAAAATGAGAAGTCAATACTTTGGACAGAATTACAGCGACTCAAAATACCGAATAACAACTTAATTTATTCACATATAATACCACAAGTGCTTCAAAATTATCGAATATTTCCCGATAGACTTGTGCTTCGCACTCGTGATTTTTTAGCCTGAAAAACTTGACTCCTTCATTTGTTTGCAACGAATCTATCGGAAAATATTCTATAATTTTGAAGCTCGAGTGGTATTCAGGGGATTATTTTTCCTATCCAAATTTCGGCCAAGAGAATTGTGCCATGACATGAAAAGAGGTGTATTTGGTTAGGTGTCGTTTGTTTATCAAAATTATCAAAAAATTATCGCATGTAATACCACAAGAGCTCCGAAATTATCGGATATTTCCCGATAGGTTCGTTGCAAACAAATTAACGTGTCAAGTTTTCCAGTTTAAAAATCACGAGCGCGAAGCGCGAGTGATTTTTCTGGAAAACTTGACGAGCTTATTTGTTTGTAGGGAACCTTGAGGGAAATATCAGATAATTTCGAAGTTCGAGTGGTATTCGGGGGATTATTTTTTGCATCCAAATGTTGGCCGATAGAATTGCACCATGAGACATAATTTTCAACGAATTGCCATTAATCTGTCAGATACAATTGAGGGTTACTTCAACATTTGTTTTTTTTTATATATATCAACATGCAAAATTTCCAGTGAAATTTCCAAGAATATCCGCTGAAATACCGTGTTGACTATACAAAATAACGTCGAATGGTGCAATCCTATTGGCCAAGATTTGGATGGGAAAAATAATCGCTGATATTCGAGGTAGGCTATACAAAATTTCAACAAATGGTGCAATTCTATTGGCTGAAATTTGGGTGGGAAAAATAATCACTGTTAAAATCAACAAACTCAAAATTAAATTTCGGGACTTTAAACAAATTCGTTATAATGATAGGGTAAAACCTGTAGTATCGCAACTTCAATACAATCGAACATCTAAAATAAATAGAATAACAGTGGAAATAAATCATGTAGATTTGAGTACTTTAAATAACTGAAAAAAACATTGTTGAATTTTTGGTGATTTCCCCAAGTACAAAATTTACTCTTTCTTCTCTGGAAATATGTTCTAGGGTTTTATTGTGGTTGGGCCCCGTTGGAATATGAGAAACAAAAATAATGGAAAACACACAGTTAATATTTAAACACTAAACTTTAATATATGGTTCAGACTCTACTTGTCAAGAGGACACTGTACACTCTATGAAGTCTTAGGAAAGACTGAAAACCAAATTGCTAGTCAGGCCCCGATTCACCTCTCTTTACAGAGGGCAATAAATGCCGCACTCCCTGAAACTTCACTGAGAAATTCCATCTTGACCATGTCTGGTCACCACATGGTTTTTGGGGAAACCCCTTTGAAAAAGTTCAGTAATAAAAAGTCCCAAGGAAAAGCCTCTGACGACGGTTAACTAATAAAACATTTTTTCTAGTCTTAAATATAAAAACTCCTTTTTGTTACAACAATTGCTATACAATAAAATGTAAATATTTGTAAATACTTGGCTGAAGGCCCTCGGGCGATGGCCAACTGCAAGTTCTTGCAAGAACTTGCAATGAATTCTGTTAAAATATAAAATATAAATATATAAAAACTCTGGAACGAGTGAATTTTGTATTTGGGCAAAACCCCAAAATTCAACAGGCCCCGAATATATAAAAAGGAGAAAAAGTTTTATTACCCGCTTTTCTGAGTAAATTTGGCGACCAGAAGTGGTCATGAGATAAGAAAGGAAGACGTTTTGGGGGCGGAAATGTTCTGGTCCCAAAAGCCCAAAATAAGGCTCTACTATCTTTAAGGTTAGTTTCTCTTGAGAATTCGTAGAGCAACGTACCTCTTGACTAAAGTAGTCACGAATTATTCTTAGAGAATAAACGATAGTGAGTGACAATAAAACCTGACTTGTTATTTATTTTAATCCCCTAATCCGGGCCACGCTGGCATCAAAGGCAATGAGAAAGCCGATGAGCTAGCAAAGAACGGTAGCAACAGGGCCTTTCGGGGAGAGGTGGAGCACGTAGGCGTGCACACCGACTTTGTGAAGGACCTGGTCAAGGAGCGTGGGGATAGGAGGATTGTGGAGAGATGGGACTCGGAGACGGGTGCCAGGCACACGAAATCCTTCCTAGAAAAACCCACTAGGAAGATCGCAGAGACTTTGTTGGGCCTAAACAGGGTTAAGCTCCGCGCCATAGTGGGACTTATCACTGGACACTGGCCCCTGGCTCTGTATTTATCAAGGATAGGCAAGGGGACTGACCCCCTATGCAAAAGATGCGGGTTGACGGAGGAAGATCCTCTTCACCTATGCACAAGATGCAGCGGGCTCGATGAAGTCCGGTGGGATGTTTTTGGGTCTGCATGCACAGATATATGCGTCGACAGGGACGGGATCAAGGGGCTCTATGAGTTTGCTCGTAGGGCACAGATACTCGATACCAGCTACTAGACGGCTGCCCAAGGGCAGGGTGTAAAATGGCCGAGAGGCTGATTGCACCTCTGGCTTGGACCGTCTAAGAATAATAAGTGGAATAAGTGGAATCACCCCTAATCCAATAAACATGAAAAAACTAGACTAAAAAAATTCTGATAAATTACTTTCAACTAGACTGAAACATGTGCAAAAAGTTAGTTTGCACTAAATACGATCTTGAAGTCTAGAATTGATGAATCTCACAACAAAAAGGAAGGTATGCCTGCTATTCCTTGTTGGAACACCTACAAAGGGTCATGTGAATGCCAGCGATTAACTTTACTGAATGCTCCATTAGCCTGATCGACTCCTTCCAAGTGCGGAATTAATCTGACTTTTTGTTGAATCTCAACAGTTGTTCACTTACTGATAATATATTTATTCATTTATTTATCTTGAACGATTTGCAACTGGCCATCTTCCGAGGGCCTTCAACCAATTATTTACATATTACATATATCGTAACGTGTGCGGAAGAAAAATTCATATGGAAATATATTGGGCATATATCTGAATCATATGACGTATAAAACGGCCTAAAATGCGGTATACGAAATAGATGTGGAATATATGTGACAGAATATAAATAAGGCAGATATATTTCGCACGTTTTTCAATCACAGAATTACATATTTGAGGTATATATAAGATTTATCTTTTGAAATACATGTAAAATGGCCAAAAATATTATATGTGCCACATACATATATATATGAAACGTATTGTTTCATCGTCAACGCAAAGAAGGAGAATTTGAAGATGAATTTTTATTTTTTGGTGATCGTCATAATCATTAGAGCAACAGAAAAGAGAAGGACGAAAGGCAGAGGGAGGAGGAATCTTCCATCACAAATTACTATCGAAGAACGTTCAATCTGAGAAATTAAAGAAAGAGCACGTGCATCAATAAAATAAATGTTTCAAACATTTACTGGGCATTTTTGGGAAAAAATCACCCTCACATAAATCATGGATTGGTCAGCCTTTGGGTGTCCAGAAGGATGTGAAAATTCCCGAAATCAGTTTATTGCTCAGTTTGTCAGTTCGGGAAGGGACATATGGTGACAAAAACAAGGGTCACCTCCGAGGACTCTGCTTTTCCAAAAATTTTACCAAAAAGGAAGGAGAAGATCAGTTTGTCTGGAAACCTCGTGGAAGACAGAGCAATTTTCGTGATCCTCATCCGAGTTGAAAGACAATAAAAATATCTCCATTCTTTAAATTTACAAAGTGTTAGTGTAGGTTCTTGCCTACTCGTCAGTCGGCATAAACAACATAAAGTAAACAGACTTTCTTTATTTATAAGTGATTGGTGTACAATAAATTAAAATTAATTGACTCTGGTCAAATTTACGGGTGATGTGTTCTTGGTATTTACAATACAACTCAGTCATCCTACATTCCACCAATCAGTTCACCTCTTTTCGACAACTAAGTGTCTTATCAAGTCCAAACAGGGAATTCAACAGACATCGAATTTTCGTCAGAATCTAGACAGTGACAGATCAACATCTCGAATGATATTAGATTGATAGCTCGAGTGCACTACGGTTAACGTGGTACACGTATAAATCACATATTCTTTTATAATACGAGACATAGTCGCGCGCCACCGCGCGCGATTTGGTTAATCTTAATTGTTGTGATATTTTTTATTTAAGTCACATTTGCGGTGAGCGCACTTTATTTTAACTACTGTATGAGTAGAGCAGTTGAATTATAGGGAAATAAAAAGTCAATGTAATATTTAAATTCAAAATAATAATACCAAAATGATCCTGAAGTAATCGCGTATGACGTTGAACACGTCATCATTTCGTAAACATGGATCTTTAAAAATTGCTGATATATTCACAGCTGATCTATTTCCCACTTGTAGGCAACATGCAAAATTTTAAATGTCTTGAAGCTGTAAGACGACTTGGAAAATACAGGAGTTTCGATAAGATATAGATATTTACATTTGATGAGTAACTTGTTTCATTTCCATTTTCTAACTAAGTTTTTATTTTCTACTACTTAACTCATCCTTTGACTTGATTTACTTGATACTTGTGTACTTGTGAAATTCAAATTTCGCCGCTGTGAATGTATCTACCAATCACGAATAAGTGTTACGGAATTTCGATATGTTCGAATCGATTCGAGATTTGAGGTGTATGTCCTTTTTACAAAAGGAATATGTACATATAACCGTGGCATATATGATGTCCCGTGCGGGAGCTGCTGTCACTACGAAAAATTGGTATTCAGCTTTACTGAGTGTAATACACTGAGAAAAAACATTATTTTTGCCAAATATTCATTTACTTGAAAAAACTATTTATTTTTGTCAATCCTTTATTTCTGAAGTCGAGTAATTCCCTGGCAATTCTGCTGAGGTTTGAGTTGTGTTACTTATATTGTTCTAAAATATAATTATGTTAATTATAACGTTGAGTGAATTCCTGCAATAATTATGCGCATTAAATAATTCATCGAAACTCTTCCCTCAGGAAAATCACAGATTTCGAAAAACCAAATAATTACCAATAGAATTCGTTCAAGGTCACGTTACAAAATACTCATCCTCTGGAGTAATATGATTATCATTATTTAGAAGAAATACAATTTGAAAATAACGAATACTATTGAAAAGAGCAAAAACAATATGATTATATTAGAGGCATATATAAGTTTACATCAGTACTGTGAGGTCATTGTTTCCTGGAGAGACCGTCTGCGTGGTCTTACGCCGAAACCTCCAGTTTATGTTTATAGAATGAAAGAAAGAAATCATTGTTCATTGGAAGAAAGAAACCATGATGACGATACTTTGGTTTTTAAGATTTTCCAATTCGTTTGTTAGTTCGTCGACTGCTCTCGAAGTGTGAACATATATTCCTCAAGAAATAAAAACTGCTCTTACTTATATCGTGCATTTTCGTTAATTAACCTGGCTTCCAATTTATTAAAATCTAATGAATACTTTTCTGATGTATAGGGGTGTGGGTAAAAGTATATCAATAAATGTAGCAATACAATCAATTACTTTAACTAGAACTCTTTAGTACTGTCACGAGGAAGGCACGACTGACCTAGAGGACCGGTGTCCAGAGACTGAATTCTTACTATTTGAAAAATCTTTACTAAGGGATAAAACACGAGAATGTTTATGACTCCAGAGGACAGAGTTTCCTTTGAATACCACATGCGGTAAGGATTACAATGCTCTCAAGTTCAGAGCACGACAGATCATAAATTAGTCCTTTTCTGGAGCCTTTCAAACACGTCATAAACCTTGTTGAGTGATTTTTGGAGATAAACAGAAAAGCTGTGTTATAATTTTCCAACATGATGTAAATGGATATTTGGGAAATTTTTTTTTTCTTCGTGTAAAGAAAGTAACGTTGGCTTTTACATAATTACGTGGGTGGTGAGATGGTACAATATGAGGGGATGAAATGATATGAGAGGAGTTACTGAATTTTACAATCAATTGTGGGAGATGGACAAGGCCACCCAGGAGTCAGATTCCATATTTTAAATTCTGATGGCTTTGAGATTTTCTAGTAAACTAACTCCCAGGACATTTGTACCGAGTCCATATCTTAGGATTTGCTCCTGTGACAGGGGTCTCGTGCTGAATTTTGGGGTTTTCCTCGAATACAAAATTCACTCGTTCCAGAATTTTCATATTTACGATTAGAGAAAATGGTTTATTAATTAATTTTCGTTGGAGCCTTTTCTTTGGGACTTTTTATTACTGAACTTTTCCAAAGGGGTTTCCCCAAAACCATGTGGTGACCAGGCATGGTCAAGATGGAATATCTCAGTGAAGTTTCAGAGGTTGTAAAATTTATTGTCCTCTCTAATTAGAGGTGAATCGGGGCCTGACGAGCAATTTAGTTTTCAGTCTTTCCTAAGACTTCATAGTGTGTACAGTGTCCTCTTGACAAGTAGAGTCTGAATAACATATTAAAGTTCAGTGTTGAATTATAAAAAGTGTGTTCTCAATCATTTCGTTCCTCGCATTCCAACATCTCGAATATAGTCCAGTTTGTTAAGACCAAAATTAGTTATGAGTTCGTGAAGTGTGTCAATGATGGGTTCTACACGGTCTGACCATATATATTCTTTCACTCCTTGACATCGCCTCATCGAATGTTCCACCAAAAAATCCAGACTCCGGATCTACGACGAAAGAAACGTGTCATGTCCCTTCAACCCTATTATCGGAGTCGCGTATTAAGGCTACATTAAAATATGCACGTAGACGCAGGCGCACTCCATTCATTCTTCTCCCCCTTGATTTTTAGGCTATGAAATCTGTCATGGCTCACCCTCGGGGTGACTTGTACATGCGACGACCAAAAAATTCAGACAATGAAAAATCAATCTACCCAACCCCAAACGATACCTCATGCTCCTCCACAAATTGTCATTAGAGAAGTGAAATTTGTTGGAAATAAAAAATGGAGCGGTGCAAATGCACTATTGATGAGTACACATGTGCTGCAGGGAGTTGAAAGCCCGAACTCAGTGAGAATGGATACGATGAAAGAGAAGGAAAATATCAAAGTCTCTTGCTTTGCCCCCTATCGGCGATTGCACACAGTCATTGGGGGGTGGTAGGCGAGGTTTCCAGTGCTGGTGCTGAAGTGAAGGGCAGTCGTTCTACATTTTCACTATCGACGGGTTACGGATATGTTTAGTCATTTTTTTTTATTTGCCAATATTTTGTTGACTCTACCCCCCCGCCCCCGCCATCCGGTTATGTGAGGAAACAGCAACAGCGTCATGACATTCCACCATTTTTTAATGGAACGGAGATTCTCCACCACATTTTTCAATGCATTTTTTCCCTTGCACTTGAACGAAGACGAAACAATATGCATAATTACACTGTGACAGTGCACAAATGACAAGTGACGTTTAATTAACTTTGAGATCGATGGAAAAGTCGAAATGTTCAGTGAAATATAAATTCGTGAACACAACGAAAGTACACAATTATGAAGTGAAAAAGTGAGATATGAGAATCAAGGTCCAGTTCTCAACGTCATTGTAGAGTATCTATACGAGGGTTGTGGATGTGTGTATGTGTGAGGGTGTGTGACAATAGTGTGAGTAATGGTGGCAGCATCAGTAGCGACAACTAAAATGTCGGCGACGGCCGTAGAAACAGTATTTGTAGTATCAGAATCAGTGCAACACTAGTGATCGTAAATGATGATGGTGGTGACAAAGAGGAAATAGTTGAGCCCCTTGAGTTGTCGGTGATTATCCCGAATTTGGTGTCTCAGCGAGTCCTATTTTTTTTTTTGCATCATCATCAGTTCTTATTTACGATATATTTTGTCCTATAGGATTCGGCTAAAGAATGGAATTTCCTTTTCCCTCCTCTGCTTTTCCATTTCCACCCCACTGTTCGCCTCTCTCTCTCCCTCTCGTTTCTTATATTTCCCTACCATACTGCGCAACATAACATGCGCGTACATTCTCGTGAGTATACGTATACGTCAATGTACGCTATCGCTGGACTGTAGAACTCCACACAATTTTATCAAAGAGAAAGGGAATTTTTCGTCTTAATAATTCTCCGCAGGATGTGAAATTAGTGGTGCTGAAAGTGACATTATCGGCGTATACAAATTGACGAAAAAATTGGGGAAGAAAAAATCGAATTTGGAGAATGGTAATGGCCCCAAAAATCTTAAATAATAGAGGGGAAGAAGGTCTATAATATTTAGGGGGAGTGTTATGCCGAGACTAGACGCGAGTGAACGACAAGTTGACGTGGGATTGGAATCAGGAAAAGAGGAAAAAAAAAGTTGAAGCTGGTGGATGGTAAAGAGAAAGGGGGGTGGGTCTACAGGGAGGTGGAAAATGCTGAAAGTGCAGTGGTGATGTGGCTCAAGGGGTGGAGTGACTCGACGGCATCAAGAGAAGGGTGAATAATTGAGGGAATAATAATAATAAAAAATAGAGCTTATCGAAGATTGGATTGTAGACCCGCTGGGCGCGGGGTGTGCCCATGAATCTTTGTACGCGTGCTGTGTGTGCGCGGCCGGTATGCGTGCCACTACTATCACTCGTAGTGTTATCACATATAACCAATTCTTGTTTACGGCCATTTTGTGAGAACATTTCCTTGAGAGTACGGAAGATCTGAGTAATAGGATCAACTCGGTAATTAAGGGAGTGTAGATAATTGATTTGAGAGGACGCATCGAGACCTTGAAATAATAAGATCGTGAAAAAAAGGCCTGGTGGGGTGGAGACGTCAGTGTGGTGGTGGTTGTAGCCAGCATGCAGCATGAACCGCGTGTGTCGTCGGACCATCAGCGTGAGGCCGAAGACGCAGAAGAATTATTCATTGCAGGGAGTGAAAAAATTGAAGCGTGTCAAGTGGGAAATACGTGGGAGGAGACACAACTGTTGGAGGACGCTTGTCACCGACGTGCAAGAAGAAAAACAAGATCGAATATATATTTGTCTTTGGTGGAGGGATACGAATTGTACGTATTGCTTTCATATCGTTGGAGGGAATTCGGCTTGGGGGAGGTATCCGACTGCAACGACAACGTATTTACTGCGGAAAATATTTCAACGACGAAAGATCAGCTACGAGTACGTCCGTTACTTCGTGGTTGTCATCGTCGTTGGATTATCGGTGTTACTGGAACAGCTGGTTTTATGTAATCGGCCGGAATCTCGGCTGGTCAGATTGTTTATTAAACAGCAACTGGTTAAATTACCAGGTGCTGTGGCAATACAAGGGGTCAGCTGCGACAGCGGCGACGGGCCCAGGCCATCGTGGCGATTTCAGCGATGCGGCCCGGATCAAACAGGACCATCAACCCGCGCCGTCGTCCCTGTCGCCGGCGAGCCAGGCCCGAGCCAGCGTGGTGTTGTATACAAGAAAGAAAGATAGGAGAAGGAGAATACGGGGTAAATACGACGAACGAAGAGGCCCTTGGCGGAAGAGCTATTATTGTTTTTGGGAACAAACTCCTTGGTTTTGGCGGAAAAGAATATACAGTAGGAGAGGGCGGTCGACGCTCACCTCCCAGAAGGAGCGCCGACAACGTCGTCGTGGGGACGTCAGTGTCCCCTGTCACGTGCTCATGCAACTCGAGCATCTGCCCCGTATCACGGGATCACCATCCAGGTCGGAAAGGAAGACCGTGTGGAACGTGTTGGCGGAGTTGCACATTTATTACCAAACGACAACTACCGCCCATTTTATTTCGGTCTCTTCGTCAATATACTATTTTATTGACAGCGTACTTAGAGATGGCACATGGAGAGGAGGACCCTATCATGACACCTTCCTTCAAATTTTACGTGCCAAATGGACCAGCTTATTCGATCCTCACAAGGAATATGACTGTCATAAAAATGTTAATGTGCAAATCCGGAGAATTGCCTTCAAAGCTACTTATTCCAACTACGATAAACAATTTTTATCCAATCAATATACCATACGTATTTTATTTTTCTTCCCCGACTCGACGAGTTTCACACTTAACACACTTGTCCACCAAGATGATGAACCTTTTGCACGTAATAAGTCATACGATGGAGCGTTATTATATCGTGGACTGGTTTCATTGCCGAGGAATAACACTGAATATACAATTGCTATGGGTGTGTTTGATGACACTGCCTTCAAATATTCCAACAACACACAACCGGGCCGCTCGTTTATTCTCAAAAATACCCCAAGACTTGATACCAGTTCACCCTATAATTCAACT
Source organism: Diachasmimorpha longicaudata (assembly GCF_034640455.1). Lineage (NCBI taxonomy): Eukaryota > Metazoa > Arthropoda > Insecta > Hymenoptera > Braconidae > Diachasmimorpha > Diachasmimorpha longicaudata. The sequence continues at coordinate 1,930,891 of NC_087242.1, forward strand.
AGTCAAGCAAATAATCTTGATAATTATTTGGTGTTTGAGAAGCACTCGACATTTGACAAATCCAAGGAATTCAAAGCCACCAGTCAGGGGCAGAATGTTACCATTGTTAAACACAAATCTGATAATGTGTCGTTGGAAAAAGACGATAGCAGTGAGACTATTCGGGAAAGGTCAACGTCAAATGTTAACAAGTATGAAAAACATACGGCTGACGAATTTTTACGCCGTCGAGTTACAAACAAGAGTTACGGTTCAATATTTCTTCTGTACTTTTTGGCTCTACCATTACTATGCTCGACGTATCCATCAACCGATATTATTACATCAGTGTCATTCGTCCAAAAATCATCACTGGTACATACGGATAACAGTACAGTACATAACTTATCACCAATTGCCCATCTTCGTAGTGGTGGTAGTGGTATTAGTGGAGAATCCCACAACGAATATCCACAGGGGAGAGAACAAGTTCATCCTTATAACGAATATACCTGGGAGGTGAACCAGATAAATCCATGGCTTTCGGCTTGCGATTTAGCAGGTCCAGCACCAGCCGATCTTCAGGGCAGCTGTGGACCTCCTGAAGTACCTAAGTATTGTCCAATATCGTGCCCACTCAGTGTTAATATCGATAAGGTATTCCGTGAGGTTGTTGAGCGACTTGTTGTACCAAAAAAATGGCGTACTGGCTCAGCTGCTAAAGTACAATGGAAAACAAGTGATACAACAGTCAAGGGCAGTACGGCTCCGGATCAGTGCCTTTTTTATCTTGAGGAGTCACACAAACGGGACATCTGCCGAAAAGATTTTGGACAGTCCAGTTCGTTAAGTTTTTCAACCTCACGGGAGAATCGATATTGGTTTTTAAGTGGGCTACGTCTACGCCATTGCTGTGAGTATGCGGTTATAAATGCCTTGGCACCCGGTGACGGTGGCCCTCTGGAGGATGTTTTGAGTGGTAGTCCAAAATGCAGTAGTGCCCTTGAAAAAATATTAAAAGTTGATGTACTTGCTGCTAGATTACACTGTGAGTTTGAGGAGGTATTGTCGCGATACGATTGCCGCCAGTCATATTCGGTCATCCATAATTGCACCCACTGTAAGGTAAGAATATTATTTTCTCTTCACAATTTTTCACAAATGTCATTTCTTGTTGGTCAATTACAAGCGTGATGCGTATGTGGGGTATTTTGTTGTGGAGTCAGTCAGTCATTTTTCAGGGTTTCTCTGAATGATTCACCAATTTTTCGGACGATTGTGAAACTTGAAGGCGAGGGTTATCAGGCGCATGAGTAGAAGCACTTTGTCGGCCGTGGCTGTGATGGTATCGCTTGCTTCAGTCGATTAGAAACGCGTTTTCCGCTTTTACATTCCGAAGAACTAACTTTTGTTTTGAATTGGGGGAACTGAAGAAGCGAGATATTGTTCACAAGATGGTTTATTCTTGAAGTGACTTTTAATTTTAGAAGGGTGGTTTGGAACTGGGGATAAGGGAGTTCCCCTACGGAATATGAGTCTTCAAAAGTGGCGGAATAGGGGAAATGGAAGAGTGGGAGTTTTGAAAGCACTAAATATCTAGAGTCCGTCTGAGAGATTCTCCATAGAAATATGGAGATTAGGAGTATATACATATACATACAACACTTTCCCAATGACATGAAATATTTCCAAATTATTCCCGAATTTTTGAACTACTCAATTTTTGGGGTGCATATTTTTGAAGTGAAACTTCTTTGCGCTCGTTGGGGTGTAAATCGAATATTGTATGAAACGAAAAACCAACGGGAAAAGGGAGGGGATAGCGCGCGTGGTGGGGCAGTCGCACTGAAGGAGACATGAGAGAGAAAGAAAAACGTGATAGATTCGGAGTAGGAACATGGCTCATTTTGTTGATATGATGGACAATACTAATAAAACCTTTTTATTAATATTGGGAGTTCACTGGGAATTACCAATCCAGTGGCATCAAATGCTTTTTACCCATTTGAAAATCATGAAATCTCCGGTCTAATTTATCCTTCAGTAAAATTCCCGAATTTTAAGTTGTACGAAAATGAGAATTTCGTAATTTATTTAAATATATACTCTAATATGAATATTGGAGATCAATTTCCTTGAATTTTCAATGAAATCGTAAATTTCCTGATTTTTTGTCCTAAATGGGCTTCGGTGTCACTGTTCCCCGAATTAAAAAATGCATTGACTGCAATTTCCTTGTTTTCTGTTCATTTTCAGGGAAATATGGAACAGAAATTAACTGTTCTATTTGGTTTTTCCACGAGATTTCGAATTTTCAATGACAAAATGTTCTGAAATTTTCCTGTGTGGCTCAATAAAAATTTCCGAAAATAATCACAAAAAATTCAGACAAAATTTTTTTAACAGTCTATGGCTAAGAAGTTTCACTTCGGTCGTGCATAAATGTTATACACATATTTTTTTATGTCACTGCTGCTACGTTCAGCCCGTGTCGAAAAGTACCTTTTCGTTTACTTGTAAACGAATAGTAGATTATGGCATGAGGACGATAGGTGGAGAATTGTGAGGAGTGTGAAGTTTGCAGCGCTCGGCGTGACAAGTCTACGTCTTGGTTCGCCTCGACTTCGACTTGCCACGCCTAGTGCTGCAAACTTCACACTTCTCACAATCCGACCCCATCGTCCTCATGCCATAATCTGTTTTTCGTTACGAACAGCCCACTGAAACTCACCTAAAAGCCCATAAGGATTTCCTGCCCCGTTATTGTCACCGATCCAGATGGCGCCGGATGTTATGTGCTCTATCTCCTCCCTGCGATTTTCATCCCCACTCCTCGGTTTCTATGGTAAATCCTGATATTGAATGTGCGTTCAAATTGTGTTTTTATTTCTGTGGTTTTTGCGAAGAAAAAATAATGCCATCTTCTGCGGTTCAAGGATGCAAATTGGGTTATAATACGAATCCCGAAAAAGTACATTTTTTTTCGATTACGAAAAAAAGATTAGCAGAGTGGAGAATTGCATTAAATCGTGATGATTTGAGTGCTGGGAGAGCTGTATGTGAAAAACATTTTAAAAACAGATAGTCAATTAAATTCTATGTATTTTTTAATTATTGTATGTATATAGCTAAGATAAGCACTTCATTCTCATTTTTATAATATACTAAATGTCAACAAATTATCGTTTTTTCTTTATTTTTTCTGCCAACGCGCACAAAAACCCTGGCGCGTATTCAAATCTTCAAACTCCCAAGCGAGATCGAGCACATAGCCATCAGCGCCACCTAGGACGTGACAATATCTGGGCAGCTATCGAGCAGGAGTTGCAGTGGGCTGGTTACGAAGACCTATGGTGGGTGAGCCAAGGAGCGCACGAAGGGGGGGGGGGGGAATCTTAACCGAAATGCTAAAAAATGAATAACACTCAACTGTCATGTCACTCCGAAGTACCGACAGTCTCGTTAGAGGCATAGTAGATGGCGTTTAGCGAAGAGTAGGTAAGCACCTATACTCCTAGGAGCTGTAATGTATCTCGGTAGAGTCCGGTCTTATAATATTTAACGTATCGTCCTCGAACCAGTCGGGTAGGAAGCGCTTTCCGCGCCTCAGTAACGAAAAAGTAAAAACTTGTAAACGATACATGACACAGTTCGCCACTCCCTGAACGTAACATCACTAACAAAAAGTATAGTTCGGATACACGTGCCACGGGGTATTTTAACTTTTGTGATTGGCAGCCCTCGGCTTCGTCTCAGGCCGCCAACTTCACACTCGTTACCACCCCCTCCCACTTGTATGGAAATGTACTATGTCAACTTGTGGGTAAAATAGACCCTACAATAGAATGCCTTTTAGTAACTTTGGTCTCAGTGATTTCAGTCGATTTTTTACCACACCTGCGCAGAAAGTTCATACTTTCCTCCCCCATAAGGAGGGGGAAAGTAACCAGTTCCCGCCTTCGAATGAAATGTTACTCCCGATGGTCCAAAACTAAGCACTTTATCATCAACAATTTCACAATCCTCCATTTGGAAAATTGTTTTGTCGATTTGGTAATCATTTTTCAGTTTTACAGAAGGGGAGGAGGGTGAACTAATGCCAATACTAGTGTTTAATTTTTCCGAAAATAATTTGGAAATTTTCTGGTAACTTCTGTTATGCCCCAGATCTGCGTAATTGCGTTATTATTGAGTTGGTGGGCATACAGCATGGTCAGCGTGAGACTTGCCAGTGTAATTGGATTGCGCTGACCAAGTGATGAAATATAAACAATCAATGTATTATTTAACAGACTGTCAAGTGTGCACGGGTCAGACCGGAACCAAACTATGACGCGTACAAAAATCGTAATTTCTTTGTAATCAGTCAGATGACACATATATTGTAACCTAGTAATGAACGATATAATTTAAATATCGATAAGTTGTTCGTGGGATTTCTTCCTTTGAGCGTAGAACCAGAATAATACTGAGTACGCCACACACTGCATACAACACATTATTTTGAAGGTTATGGATGTACTAAAGTTGAAATCAATTGGCATCGTAATTGTTACAAAAAGGAGGACGAGTGGGATAAAGTGGACAACCTGATTTTTTTCTCCAAAAATATTTTTGTCTTTAAGAATCAGTAACTTGTTAAAATTACTTAAGTTACTTACAGTAACTTATTACTTAATTACTTGTTAATTACTTAATTTTAACTTGTTAAAATTACTGATTCTTAAAGACAAAAATATTTTTGGAGAAAAAAATCAGGTTGTCCACTTTATCCCACTCGTCCTCCTTTTTGTAACAACTTGTAGTAACTTGTTAAAATTACTGATTCTTAAAGAATCAGTAACCTACTAAAATCTGCGGATAAATATTTATATTATAATAGGGAATGTCTTCCACAAATTGAATTATCTGTTGATAAACGCGCATTTGCAAATTGTCAGACCAGTTTGAACATTTAAACTAGCTCTGAAGACAGTGATTTTTAATCCTAAAATATGTTTCTTAAGAATCATCAAATTGATGAACTTTTGTGATTATTTTTTTCATCCCAATTTCAACCAATCAAATGGTGGTATTTCCCGTCACGTGGTACAAGTAAAACGGTCTTACTTCGGATTTTTTTTCGAATATTTCCGTTTGTTGCTGGGCAATGAAAATATCCGATAAACAATTTGTAGGCGTTTCAAACCCCAAAACTGTCATTAGAAAAAATCAAGTTCAAAGACTTTACCTCGACATGAGGAGATTTGGAGAAGAATCCTTGAACATTATTGATCAAAACATTAAGAATAATGTTCCTAATAATACAGTGAAGACAAAAGCCACAATTTGTCAACAATTTTCTGCATTTTGTGCAGACAGAAAATATACGATGGAGAAGCCACAATTATGAGTGACAAACCATACCATGTGACGTGAAATGCCACGAATTTAATTGCTTGAAATTGGAATGGAAAATATAATCGAGCCAAATACCCCTCGACCTTCAAAATTAATCGGATATTTCCCTCCAGTTTCCCTGCGTAGCACCGACCGGATTTTTAACCTGCAAAACTTATCCCTCTCGTTGTTACGCAACGAAACTCTCGGGAAATATCCGATAATTTTGAAGGTCTTGGGAGTCTTATTACTACTGAATAAATACTTATATTATACTAGGAAGCGTCTTCCACTTATTGAATTATCTGTTGGTAAACGCATATTTGCAAATCGCCGGAGAAATTTCAGTATTTAACTAGCTTCGTAGACAGTGACGCTTTGATTTCTTTTTCAAAAATATTTGTCTTCTTAAAGATAATCAATTTGATAAATTTTTTGTACATAAATATTTGTCTTGAAGCAGGAAACTTCTTCCATAAAATTAATTATCCGGTGGTAAACGGACATATACGCGTTTACCAACGAGTAATTAATTACCAAAGTACCAGGGAAATTTGAACATTTAATTAGTTCGGTAGATAGACAGTGGTTTTGCTTAAAATGTCCTAATTTCTTCTTGTTCTACTCCGTTAAGAAATATTTCTTGATAAAATTATTTCCCACTCTTTTATCACGTTCATGATTCAGTAAGTGGGTAGTTTTTTGCACCATCCTAATTAAGCCCCCTTCCCAAACAGATTATCGTTATCTTTACACTTGAAATTTAACTCAAAATTTGATGGTGTTTGACTAACATTGCAAGAGGTGATAACGTAAATTTCTCCTAATTGCTCTCGCTCTCTAGATTATAACAGAAAATATTCTTTCTGTTTTATATTCACATCGAGTGGTATTCAGGGGATTATTTTTCCTATCCAAATTTCGGCCAAGAGAATTGTGCCATGACATGAAAAGAGGTTTATTTGGTTAGGTGTCGTTTGTTTATCAAAATTATCAAAAAATTATCGCATATAATACCACAAGAGCTCCGAAATTATCGGATATTTCCCGATAGGTTCGTTGCAAACAAATGAACGTGTCAAGTTTTCCAGTTTAAAAATCACGAGCGCGAAGCGCGAGTGATTTTTCTGGAAAACTTGACGAGCTTATTTGTTTGTAGGGAACCTTGAGGGAAATATCAGATAATTTCGAAGTTCGAGTGGTATTCGGGGGATTATTTTTTGCATCCAAATCTTGGCCGATAGAATTGCACCATGAGACATAATTTTCAACGAATTGCCATTTAATCTGTCAGATACAATTGAGGGTTACTTCAACATTTGTTTTTTTTTATATATATCAACATGCAAAATTTCCAGTGAAATTTCAAAGAATATCCGCTGAAATACCGTGTTGACTATACAAAATAACGTCGAATGGTGCAATCCTATTGGCCAAGATTTGGATGGGAAAAATAATCGCTGATATTCGAGGTAGGCTATACAAAATATCAACAAATGGTGCAATTCTATTGGCTGAAATTTGGGTGGGAAAAATAATCATTAGAATACCACATTCAATTTTGAATTTCCTAGAGTTGTAAATTTTAGAAATCTGTCCTCTACAGAATAATGTTTCGAATATGTACTACACGCCGAGGTTTTCCTTGTGCACTTGTTTTAATGTTCTTTTGAAGAGAATGCGAATTTGATTGATACACAATACCTTTAATTCACAATTTCAAATATATTTTACAAACAAAAGGTGAACTACAACACTGATATCGAAAGAAGGAAAGTATCTCCGTCGAGATATTCCTACTATGATGGTCGCGACAATACTGACGATGAAAATTATAAAAGGGGGAAAATGAATTTTGAAATGTTTAAGGGTCGAGAAAAAGCAATAATTCTGCTAATAAAAAATTTTCTAGTAAGCCGAAAAATGATTATTGCAGTGGGCAATATAATAATTGGGGAAAAGAATCTATAAAGTAATTCCACGTGCAGAGTTTACTGTCGATAAAGGGATTAGAACGGTTCCTGCCCAGGTAGGAAATCACCAATGGCCCAGGCTTCACCCAAGCTATTCCCAAGATTAGGTGAGCTTGGATCAGGCTCGGCATCCAAGCCTGGACCAGTAGTGGATGAGCATTGGAATGTAACGTGGGGCCAGGCCTGGTAATGAGGGCTGGCACAAGCTAACTTATTAAGGCTGGTCCAGGCCTTCAAACCAGCGCCGTACCAGGCTCATATATTAAAAAATGCCGAGGCTTTATTCAAACAGTTTATAGTACTGAACATATCCAGATAAATGACAAATGAACCAGATACCCTGTGGCATTCGAAAACTTACTTTACACTTATGTAACAATATGGGCTTAACAATTAGGCATAATACCATAGGGAATTGCCACCCTTTGGTTTGACGTGTAAGTAGAATCAGCATACCGGCTAGTTAAGAAGAAATAAATTTCAGCGAGTTGGTCAGTCTGGGCCCAGGACTGGTTGAGGAGCTATGAACCGAGGCTGAATGAACCAAACTTTTCCCAGGCTTGGCACAAGCTTGGTAGCCAGGTTTGATATCAGGGAAGGATCCAAGCCTGGGCTTTTTCTGGTGTGACTAAGATACCAAGCCTGGTCGAGTCTGGGATTACCGAAGCTTGGTCAGCCGGGCCTAACCCACGGTTGGCCCGGGCGTGAAGCTTGGCGACTCCTACCTGGGTACTAAGGACTAAGTCTGTGCCGAAATTCAGCTCGATTGGTCCAGCCGTTTGTCATAAATTTCCATTTCATTCTGAATCGGTTTTCGCAAATATATCAAAAACTATCCAACCGAGTTCAATTTTTCCCTCTTAACATCTTCGTCTTGGTGTACTCTATCTCAATCACTCAAATATGTCTACACGTTCTCACTGAGTTTACGACATATTCCAATTTTTCTATTGTGTCCAAAAAAAAGTTTGGTAACACGGTAACGTTGACAAAATCTCATTCATCAATTTGAAATTCAGCATAAAATTTTCTCTCGGCACTAAAATTTTTGGCATTGAAGAACGGCTGAATCGGATCATTCATTCATGAGATATTCCACTTCATATTAAAACCGATTTCCTTGCACATCTCGAAAGCTATCGAATATTTTGCAATGTATCACCTTTCATAATTTCCGGCTCGATGTACTTCAGGTCCATTGATTGAGATATGTAGACCCATTCATATTGAATTTTCAAGATATTTCAATATTTCTGTTTTTTGCCAAAAGATTTTGTTAGTGCCAACATTGCGAAAAATGAATAATTGGGTAAGTGCAGTTTCCTCCAGATTCGAACATAAAAAAAAATATAATGCGATATAAATTCAATAAGAATGTCGTGTAAAATTCAGTGGTGAACTCTCTTCAATGATTAATTAATGCTGCCATGAACTCAGACTTTTCGTAAATAAGTCATAAATATCCCCAGGTTTATTATCGCTTCATATTGCATCGGTGAATTACTTCAATGAATGACAATATATTATGAAAGTATCCAAATACTCCATTGATTTCTTAATAATTCATAGTTGGGACCCTGTACGTGTGCACGCGATTATTTTATATATTCAGTATCGTGGTATTTGAAGCAATAGTTATTAAATTGTATAAAATTCCAAAGCTCATCTCCTAGGACATATTGTAAAAGAAATGTTGGCTGCATGTGTCCTTCACTTAGGCCACGCCATAAAGTCCCGTTTGAAACAAAGGGTCAGGTAATACCATAACCTAATTATTAACTACTTTAGTTTGGATCGGTTTATACAACCAAATAATAAGAAAATTTAAACTTAATATGGGTCCCTCTAGCCAGAAGAAGTAGGCGAGACCCTGAATGGGTTTGTAAAATGAGTTTTGAGTTTCTTACATTCGAACATTCGAAGGAACAAGTAGTCTCTTCTAATCTATTGTCCACAATACGAACTTGGTACAATAAACTTTATATCTCACAAGTGCAACATTCCCTTTATTATTTCAAAGCGCATCCGTCTAATTTCGCGTGCACAACATATACACGATTTCAACGAATGTGTGAAGGTTTCGTGTCATATGCCTATACGATTTTAAACATGGATATTTGTTTTTCCTAAATTCATGAAATAAAGAATAAATAAATCAATAAATTACTGGTAACAACATTTTAAATAAATTTATTTAGAAAAAAACCTATCATTGCTATTAAAATGATGTAAATGATTGAAATGAATCATACATTTATTAAATCTAAAACATAGCTTTTCCTAGTTTCTTTGTCTTGTCAATCAGAATGACATTATAACTGATAATAACATGAGGAAAAATTGTCGAAATAGTCAAATAAAGATTCTTCAATCATATTGGAACTGAGATAGTTATAATGATTCTAAACGTGTGAATGTTTTTCATTCTTTTTATTTTATACGCTCGAAAGGCACAACCGCTCTGGTTCGTTGCCTTAGAGGAACTAACTAAAAAGACTAAAGGGTCACAACCCCCTGTACCTGATGACCCACACCAACAATGGTCCAACTCATGCACCTCTACTTAGACCCAAGAAAACAGCATGCACATCATACCCCGAACTTCTTGGATTTTTGACCCATAAAAATGTTTTCCAATCTCACGAGTGGAAACACGAGAATAAAAAAAATTCAAATCCCTGTCCCTTTCTCATTCATCAGTTCTGTTTAATCCCAAAAATCAAGCAATTTCCTCCGTGAGATATTCAGCCTTATCCTCCTACTCTAACAGTCGAGGCCCAAAACGGACCGTCCCCTCATACACAGTCGATGTCTGGTATGGAAACCACCTCAACAGGTTATAGTTTTCGGAAAGTGCGAAACCGCTGCAGGGTCTCTTCGGTCTTGGAAAAATCCAGATCTGCCAGCAAGCTGGTGGACTTTCGTTACAACGCCACCACTTTTTGCAAAGTACCGAAATTGCACCCACGGGGAACCTCGGGGAGGTAGTCCCTGGCATATGCCCAGATATGTAGGACCTCAAGAATTACTGCCCCTCAATGGTCCATCTTTTAAATTCACAAAAAATGCCGTTACAATCAAAAGAACATCTGATGGAATTTAGAACTCAGCGAGGTACCGATTTCCCTGGTTTAGTTTCCATTTTGATTTTTGGGCATATTATCGAGTCCCAATGCTCTATATAATGAAACACACACAAAGGATATTTGTGGAGTTTGAGCTATTGGGAAGAGTGCCATTTTGAATGGTGTGGCCACCATGCGCTACCAGGAACACAGACCGCGCCCTTGGCATTATCCTTATTTCAAATACCCCTGTACAACCTCAGGTGGGGTCCGGCTAGTAGAGATTGAACCATCTCGAGGTTTTCCCAACATACACAATTTCCGTCCTCATTTCCCACCAATTTCCTAATCCACCAATGAAAATTCGTGTTATATTCTGTAACCCAAGCATTGACCAAATTCGCCATCCCGAATTTCCACCTTGGCCGTCTAAAAATTTGACCAAAAAGGTAGTTATTTTCAAAATTTAGAACATACAAGATCAGCCGTGAAATAACTTCCGTGGAAGTCATTGAAAAATTTATAAAGCGTAAAAATTCATTAAAAAATATGTGTTTGTGAATACAATAAAAATTCGACTTCAAACATCAGGTTACCCGTTATTTAAACCTTAACAAACCTCGTAATTCTTAACTGACAAAAAATTTGTTGTGTCACCAAAAGGCACAACATTTGTCTATCATATTCGACAGATGACCATTTTTCACTGCGGATTTCCCCATAATTTTTCCCGATGCTACATATAACATGAAATTGGCAAATCTCCATCAAGATTTCTTGTCCTTTTTTCGCTTCAATTTGATCCTCACTCTTTTTGGAAATATTTCCTCAAAATATAATAACGATAAAAATAATACTAACTCAGAAAGTTCAATTTTTAGAAATATATATTTGCAATGAGTTGAACAATTTTCAATTAATAATTGAAGAATTATTGTATTAAAAATGAAGTGTTCTTCATTATTAATACAATAATTTTCATCAGCTGAATTAGGCAGCGTGAAAGGGTGACATTTTTTGTTATCCAATTGTGAATAGTCCCGGACTATTCACAAAGATAACGAAAAAAAGATTGCCCGTTCTGGCGCCATCGTACCTCGTCCGCCTACCTGGAGTGTTGAATTGAAGGGTTCATTCTCCAGGGGGGGGTGGGGGGGGGGGGTGTTTCGTGACGGATGGTAAAGGATTGATGTTAAATAACACTTACGGACTTCTCATATATTGAGATATGGGTAAAAGTGTGGTGACTACGTCGCCACTACACCCTGGCATTCCCGGGTAAATTCCCCAATCCTGTCTAGACTTTTCAAAACCCATTAGACCTAGCACCTACCCGACCGACGCCATCCCTACCATAAAAACCTGGGGAATAACCCAGAACTGTCCCAGCGAAGAACCCAACCTTCCTGTGCACTTAGCCGGCATCACGACGTCACGTGTCGAGAATACGATGCCGAGCCAATCACAGTCGAGATTCCTAGTATCCCTTCTCCTGTTTCCCAAACATTCGCACGCCCACACTTTCCGCACATTTTTCCACACTCAACAGTCGTTCCTCAACCTACCTCGGACACACTTGCCCTCCAATCTACCTTAGACGCACACCGCACAAGAGAGGACAAGTCAACACCCTGTATTGTGCTGAAGCCAATAAATACTAAACAAATACACCGGCGTGAATCTTTTTCCACCACCTGCTCAACCCCACAAAAGTATATAAATAAATGTAGCAACACAATCAATTACTTTAACTAGAACTCTCTAGTACTGGTACGAGGAAGACACAAGTGACCTAGAGGACCGGTGTCCAGAGACTAACTTCTTACTATATGGAAACCCTTTACTGAGGGAAAAAACAAGAGAACGTTTATGACTCCAGAGGACAAAGTCTCCTTTGAATACCACATGTGGTAAGGATTATAATGCTCTCAAGTTAAGAGCACGACAGATCATAAATTAGTCCTTTTCTGGAGACTCTTTCAAACACGTCATAAACCCTGTCGAGTGATTTTTGAAGATAGACAGAAGAGCTGTGCTCTAATTTTCCAACACCATAAAAAGGCATCATCCACTCGCGTATGTTGTAACCCTTAACATCTGAATATAATATTTATATTATAATATTTATATTCCGGGCCATGCTGGCATCAGAGGCAACGAGAAAGCCGATGAGCTAGCTAAAGATCGGTGCAGGAGGAGGGGTCTCAGGGGGGAGCACATAGGTGTGCACATTGACTTTGTGAAGGACCTAGTTAAGGAACGTGGCAACAGGAGGATTGTGGTTAGGTGGGGCTCGGAAACGGGCGCCAGACACGCAAAATCCCTCTTGGAAACACCCACAAGGAAGATTGCAAAAGCTCTGTTGGGCCTAAGCAGGGCTAAGCTCCGAGCTATAGTGGGGCTTATCACTGGGCATTGGCCCCTGACTCTGTACCTATCGAGAATAGGCAAAGGGACTGACCCCCTATGCACAAGATGTAGCGGACTCGATGAAGTTAGATGGGAGGTTTTCAGGTCCGCATGCACAGATATACATGTCGACAGGGACGGTATCAAGGGACTCTACCAATTTGCGCGCAGGGCACAGATACTCGAGACCATCGACTAGACGGCTGCCTAGGGCAGAGTGTAAAATGACCGAAAGGCTGATTATACTTCTGGACTAATGAGGACCGTCTAGCGGCAATAAAAGTCATAATATTTATATTATATTCAGATGTTAAGGGTTACATCATACGCGAGTGGATCAGTATAACCCCTTATAAAGTTCGATCGCGAATTTGGGTCTTGAACTCGCAAATGGGCGACTCAGAGATCTACTCTGGTCTCCTCTCGATCGTACTCTGACTCTCTTGGAGTCTTCAAAAACGCTTCCAGTTCAAACTCGCTGAGCTAAGCAGTCTCACGGTTTTCTGCACTACCATTCTCTTGTGTCGTCATTGTTACAAGACTTACACCATCAAACAATTCATTGTCTTGGACTACATCATTTGTAAAAATGTGAAATTGCTTAATATAATATTTAAGGGACGCTATAAGGGTGCTGACAATGGTCTAATCATCCGTTGGATCGTTTAACGCTATTGTCCACATGACGCCACGACTCTGCTGATCACTGTCCAAACAATGATGACTGTTTACCACAGTGCTTACAACACACCCTGGGACTGCTGGCCAATGTCTGGATGATGGGAAAGAGGGATTGAATTCCTCTATTCCATTATTCATTCGTGAATCCCTGGACATTAATAAAAAAAAAAAAGACGTATTGGTGGGTCTCAATACAACACAGGTTAAATAGTACTTCTTACGGATTACAAGTATTTATTATTCCCACAATAATTACTAAGGAATATATCCATATTGTGATGATTAGTCTGATGACAATTAATATCCTCTGCATATATATACCGTCACAATAATTATATATACAGGGTGTCCCAGAATTGAACGTCCAGACTTTAAACTTAAGTTGGGGGTGAAATTCTGGATCGAAAAGTCCTGAGCGACTTTTTGATCGGACGCACCCTCTTCAACTTATTCAGGGTTGAAGTTGGACGAATCAGGGGCGTGGGATAACCGCTCGCACGACGGTGAGGAAAACGTTCGAGTGTGGTGGTGTCCCCACCATATCGTACTACTCCCCTGCGGCGGCAGAAAGAGATGACTGGCGGCGGTGGGTAAGAGGAAGGGGAGGGAAATGAAAAAAATGAACACCCGCCCGCTACATAAAAATTATTTACTCCTCCCCTAATTAATGCCAAGGGATGAAACCAAGGGCATTCGATGGAGGAATAAATTCTCCATCGATTGAGGCCCATTACATCTCTTAATCTAATCGAAAAGGAGAAAAAAACGGCGTTGAAAATTACAGCGCTGGAAAAAAAAACCCGGCGATTTAATTTTCTAAAGCCCCATTGGCCCTGTATGAGATTTTCATTTTTTCTTTCAGCGAAGGAGAAAAAAATGATCAATCGCTGATGATTTTTTTTTTGGGTGTTCATTTTTTCATTTCCCTCCCCTTCCTCTTACCCGCCGCCGCCAGTCATCTCTTTCTGTCGCCGCAGGGGAGTAGTACCGTATGGTGGGGACACCACCACACTCGAACGTTTTCCTCACCGTCGTGCGACCGGGTATTCCACACCTCTGATTCGTGCAACTTCAACCCTGAATAAGTTGAAGAGGGTGCGTCCGATCAAAAAGTCGCTCAGGACTTTTCGATCCAGAATTTCACCCCCAACTTAAGTTTAAAGTCTGGACGTTCAATTTTGGGACACCCTGTATATTGTGACGTAATGTCAGGAAGTTCACGGAACCCTTTTTCCGTTAGTCAGTCCTCTGGCACCATCACACCCCAACATAATAAAAAGCAGAAAATTAAGTTATGCGCCAGGTCATTTAACGGAATCACCACTGTTTCAAAAATCCTTCTCCACTTGCAGCTCCACTTTCCCCGCTACTCGATACGTAGAGATTTAAAATGAATCTGAAGCTGGAAGGGAATGTAACTGGGATAGACAAATCAATGAAATCAAGAGACTATAGAACTATCGGGGAGAACGATGTTTAATTAGTTATCAAGTCTCGATACAATAAAAAAATAAATAACATCAAAAATAATTTTGTCCTCTCTTCTCAGGAACTCTCGCCACTGAAGGTGACTTCGCGTCTGGTGGAAGTCTCTAAAATCGCGAAACGATCGAGAGCCAGTAACTGGTCAAAATACCACGTTACATATATATATGTACATGTTACAATATATATGTATGTATACATATATGTATATAATATTACATATATTTTTTTATATGCATGATTTAGCTGTGCGCCAAAAAAGCTTGCAAAAGTCGTTAAATGCGGTCCTTTACAAGGGATGACGGGGCTGTTTGATTTCAAATTTTTTGTACCCTTAATTTTAAAATAACGTTACCAAAATATTTTCAAGAAATTAGGATGAAAATTTAAAAGTCGTGTCTGTATTTTTTCACTCTCCACTTCTAAAGAAGTGAACAATGATTTCCCAATACATCCAAACAGTTTTCCAAATGGAGAATTCTAAAATTGTTGATGATAAATGATTAATTTATGTGCTGCAAATGAAACGGAAAAAATAATTGAAAACGGCTCCACCGGTTTGAATGATTCTTCCCCATTAATTAGGCTTTATCTATCTCATTCGAAACCGTTAAGTCTTCCAATATGAGGTAAATAAAACATGTTGAAATTATAAATTCTATCAAAATATAACTGAAACTATTGGTAGATGAGGAACAAAATAATTGAGAACACACTGTTAATAACTACAACACTAAACTTTAATATACTATTCAGACTCTACTAGTTAAGAGGACATTGTAAACACTATGAAATCTTACGAAAGACTGAAAACCAAATTGCTAGTGAGTCCCTGATTCACCTCTACTTAGAGAGGGCAATAAATTCCGCACCCCCTGAAAATTTACTGAGAACTTGTATCTTGACCATGTCAGGTCACCACATGGGTTTTCGGGAAAATCCCTTCGGAAAAGCTCAGTAATAAAAGTCCCAAGGGGTAAGGCCCCGACGACGATTAAGTTGTAAAGCATTTTTTAAAATCTTAAATATAAAAACTCTGGAACGAGTGAATTTTGTCTTCGGGGAAACCCCCAAAATTCAACATAAACAATCAGAAGGGAAAGAAATAATAATAACAAGATTAGGTAATCAGAATCCAAAAGGAGCATTCAGAAGTATATTGCGAGATTATAAAAAACTTTAATATGTATATGGCAGGAATAATCTGTCACTTTTGAATCCATAGAATCGGAGAAATGAGGTGTTTCCATCGTACCAAAAAGTTTGATTGTAGAATGGCAATTGTTGGATACCAGAGTAAACGTACTCGTTTTTAATAATCCACAAAAATAAAAAAACTTTATTTGCTTGTCTGGGAGTACAATTTATTGAGACAACCAGTCGTGTCCAATGCTAATTCGAAAGTGAGTCTACAAAATATTGCTGAAAGATATCGAGGGATGATCACGTGACTATTAGCCGATCGGAGTAGAGGTAGAGAGTGTACATCCTTTTTGTAAAAGCAGAAGCACATAAATTAAGTTCGTCCGAGTCGAAATCGCGTAAGGTCTTTCCCATTGGCCGATTAAATGAATGAAGTTTCGCATTAGTCGAAAAGGCGAAAACGTTCGTGTTCCTAAAAGCATCCATTGTGGATCGAGTCACCTCTCTCATCATATTTATAACCAACGACTTTCACATTCGTTCTTTTACGGTGTGATCGCCCTTCATCCTTTTGTAAAAAGGACATACACCTCAAATCTCGAATCGAATCGAACATATCGAAATTCCGTAACACTTATTCGTGATTGGTAGATACATTCACAGCGGCAAAATTTGAATTTCACAAGTACACAAGTATCAAGTAAATCAAGTCAAAGGATGAGTTAATTAGTAGAAAATAACAACTTAGTTAGAAAATGGAAATGAAACAAGTTACTCATCAAATGTAAATATCTATATCTTATCGAAACTCCTGTATTTTCCAAGTCGTCTTACAGCTTCAAGACATTTAAAATTTTGCATGTTGCCTACAAGTGGGAAATAGATCAGCTGTGAATATATCAGCAATTTTTAAAGATCCATCTTTACGAAATGATGACGTGTTCAACGTCATACGCGATTACTTCAGGATCATTTTGGTATTATTATTTTGAATTTAAATATTACATTGACTTTTTATATCCCTATAATTCAACTGCTCTACTCATACAGTAGTTAAAATAAGGTGCGCTCACCGCAAATGTGACTTAAATAAAAAATATCACAACAATTAAGATTAACCAAATCGCGCGCGGTGGCGCGCGACTATGTCTCGTCAGTCTATGAAAGCACAAGCACATAAATTAAATTAAATTAACCACAGAAGTCATCGACTAACTTCACGTGTAAGACTTTCTTCGAATTGGTCAATGTGTTTGAGGCGGCAAATCAAAATAGGGCACGCGAAGCGCGCATTCGATCTCGTTTGGGTCTGAGGATCAGGAAGGGTCTTGAGTGGGGCTCTTCGCAGGAAAATCTTCTAAATGAGGGGTGTTTATTGGGGAGAAAGTTGAAATGGTGTTGGATTAGGATATTGCTTTTAACGGCAATAAGGTTTTAAGGAGAGGAAAAATGTGGTTCTAATGCTGGAATTTCGGGGTAACAACATAATTATGAAAAAATGGGGAATATACTTGGAGTCGTTGAGCACTGAAAAATTGGTGAAACATTCGTAGAGATAATGATACACAACTGTGTGGATTAACAGATAATGACCTGATCTTATTAGCCAAATTAGTTAAAATAAGTACTTATCATCATGTGGTCCATAGTAACCCATATCGCCCCGTTAAAAATCATAGGAGCAGACGAACAATCACAATGAGTTATGGATCTAACAAACTAATAAATAAATAATTCTGCAAAATAAATATTGAATTAAAAAATAAAATTTTATTCAAAATGTCGCTTTAAAATGTTATTTGCATCAAATTACACTCGCAGACTTACTTTTTATTACGGCCAAAATAATCCATCAAAAATATCACAGACAAAAATGTCTTAAGCAAAAATATCACAGCTGAAAGATTACAGAGAACAATCCCGGACACGCACCGTGCGTTTCACATATTTTTGCACGTGACATATAAGACGTTAAATTTATGTAGCGTTTTACATCTTGTGACGTCACCGAAAATTCTTGGATGGGATTTTGGATTAAGTAGGAAGGGTTATTCTCGATATAATATTACTAGAAAACTTTACCAAAAAAATTGATAGTCGAGACCGTGATAATTTTCATCCCCTCAAGCTCTACCTCCTATAATAACAATGTTTTATCTAGAATGACTGCACTAATAGACGTTTCCTGAGTTATCTGATGATACGTGAGGAGATAGACCCGTTGGATGTCATGTACCCCAATATTTCAATTCACATTTTCTGTATTTTTCTAATTCTCCTGAAAATTCCCCTATTGAATAACCCTTAGCGGATATACCTTAAATGAAATTGCTTCCAATAAAGCCTAATCAGCTGGAGAATTCCCAAACATTTTAGACCCTACGACACATGTCTCTCTCAAAACCCTCCCCTCCATTTTTTCCGCAAATCCTGAGACACAAAACTGAAGACTCCTTTAATTTTAGGTTAGTTCTAATTTGTCACCTAATACGGTAGTCACCCCGAGTTCCAAAATTCTCTGTCGACTCGGTTGTTAAATAACTAGTCTTTCTCGATTAAAATATCAGTTTATTTTAAGAATAAATCTGTGTTCAAAATTTATTTATTGAGAATCCAACATGGAATTGGAATTCAATTATTATACAACGAGGAGGCTGAAATATTTATGATCATTTGGACTGTGATATTATTGCCGTGATTATTTTTATTGTCATAAACAAGCGGTGATTAATTAATTAGGCAGTCACCGTCATGATTGTTCTGTCCCCTTGCTATCCACATTCGCCCTGAGCTGCATTATGAGCTGCATTAAATTTTTGTCGTTTTGGGTGAATTTTTCTAGGAGGCATATAGAAAATGGGTGTGCAGCTCTCTGGTGCCTTATTTTGCTCATGAGGGACCGTCGATCTCATTGAATTCAGTGGAAGTATACGTTGGTACGAGATTGAGACCCTGTCGGTCTTTCTGCCAGTCTGTAGAACAACGTTGTCCTTACCTACTTCCAGGTGATCGTGCACCTGCATATCCAACACAGTACGCCGGTGAACCAACTTTTCTTTGCAGAGGTGAGTTGAATCAATTTTTATTAATGACATTCAAGTATTTAAAACAATTTTTCCCCAGGAAAATTCCTTTCAACACTTGTGGAGGGGATCAAACGTTTATTTTGATCATAATTTCAGCTCAAGTTCCCGGATATTGGATTATGGATAGGAATTTACTGAATAATATCAAACGATTTGGCTATAAACTTTAGTTCTTTATTATCGCACGCAGAAGGTATACCTTTCTCCTATTATGTCTCCAGAGGAAGTAACCCTTAGTGACCAAAGATTTCACCCTCTGGATCCATTTGACAAAAGGCCCTTGTTCACTCATTTCTTTGTTTTCCTTCTGTTGTATACCCCTATATTTCCCTTTATATTTTACATTAATATTTCTATTTCCCATTTATTTATTGCTTGGGGTATACCCAACTACGTCTGGCCCAACTCTTAATCCCACCATAAACCCTAGCACCACTACGAATTTTTCACATGCCCCATTTACGAAAGGCTAGCGTCTGCATGCCCAAAAAATAGTCATGCTTCCCTTCATTCCCTTCATTTTCTCTTTATATCCTCAGGTAAGGAACTGAGCACTCTGACATTATTCTTGTTAATCAGTGAGATCCCGAATTTCACCGAGAGCACTGACTCCACTCTAAGATCAGGAATCTTTTCGAACATATAGATCTGTTGTCACAATATTTACACGTTGAGTGAATTTCCTAATAAATATCAGTTTTTATTCAAATATAACTCTTGTGTTTTTAATTTATTATGGGAATCCAATACTTCTCTGTTTCTGTTTATTAATTATTATTGACTAAAATGAACTATTATTGAACTATTATGATGATTAAAATTATTCTAAACATTCCGTTCCTGTGCTGAGAAGAACGATAAAATACTGAAATGGACTAAGCAGAGCTATAGACAGACAGTTAATGTTTGTCCACATATACCATGCACCCTCAATACCGAACATGTTATTTAGAAAGAAAATTCCGAAGAATAAATTCCAACGCAGAATTCGGGTAAGCACAGCGCCCTCTCGACTTCGATCTCATTTTTGGTAGTGTTACAGTGTGTGATGACATGTAGAACCGTATATAAGTTTTTCTCGTTATCCTCTCAAAAAAATTTCAAAGTATAAGTTATGGGATAGACAACTGAAAAAATTGAATTGAAAACCCTCTGATTTGACCCGCGGCCATTTTGGATGGTTTCAATCCGAGGGCTCAAACTGATTTGGCAACATGGCATTGACATGCGATGCTGAGAATTGTTTCCGAATTGTGGCTTTTCGTTCACGCTCCCAGGCGAACGGTACGCGCGATCGGAATGGGGGTGGTCGCGATCGATAGATGTCATCGAGCACAAGATCGGATTAGTTTGGGAGCGAAATCCCCCCACCCGTTTTTGAGTTTTTTAAAAAATAAGGATTATTTTGATCTTTCAATTTCTTTCGTTCACGCTCCCGTCCAAGCGCGTGATGCGATCGAGGCGGTTATGGTCGCAGTCGATGGCCGTTGACTTGGTCAAGATCCCATTAGCATGGGAGTGAAATCCCCCCACCCCTTTTCGGGATTTTTGTTGAAAACAATGGAAAGATTGACAACTGACATTATTCGATATATGAAGCCTATATTGAGCTGTCATTCATGCTCCCGCGAAAACGCATAATGCGATCGGAATGGTTTTGATCACGATCGATAGGTTTTGACTTGGTTCGGATCTGATTAGGTTGGGAGCGAATTCCCTCCACCTCATTTTGAGTTTTTTTAGAAAAGAAGGGTTAATTTTGGATTTCTTTCGTTCACGCTCCTGCGCAGACGCGTCCCCCGATTGAATTGATTTTGATCGCGATCGATAGGCATTGACTTTGTCTAGATCCCATTAGGACGGGAGTAAATTCCCCCCACCCCTTTTCCGTTTTTTTAACGTGAAATCCTCTCACCCTTCATAAAACTTATGAACGAGGGTGTCCAAATGTCTAAGTTAATATTTCAGCCTATCGGGAAGTTGGTTACGAGGCTCGTCAAGGGCCGAATAAAATAAAAAATCGTGTTACGAATCGTGTTGAGAATTGGTCGGGAAGTTAGTAGTTCGACCCGTAATGCAAGCGTAGCGAGCGACCAACAACTCAGACAGATTTTCATTTTATTTTTATTTTTTGATCAATAACGTCGAAGGATTCCCCTCTTACTCCTCTTACTTGTACCATGTGACGGAAAATGCCACCATTTGATTGGTTGAAATTGGGATGAAAAACATAATCACATATAATACCACAAGAGCTCCAAAATTGTCGCATATTACCCTATAGGTTCGTTGCAAACAAATGAACGTTTCAAGTTTTCCAAAAAAATCGTGATTTTTAAACTGGAAAACTTGACACGTTCATTTGTTTGCAACGATTTTTTTGGAAAACTTGACAAGCTTATTTGTTTATAGGGAACCTTGAGGGAAATACCAGATAATTTCGAAGTTCGTGTGGTATTCGGGAGATTATTTTTTCCATCCAAATCTTGGCCGATAGAATTGCACCATGAGACATAATTTTCAACGAATTGCCATTTAATCTGTCAGATACAATTGAGGGTTACTTCATCATTTGTTTTTTTTTATATAGGCAACATGAAAAATTTCCAGTGAAATTTCCAAGAATTTCCATGGGAAATTGGATGGGAAAAATAATCCGAGAAATATCCCTCGTGGTTGAAAATAAATGGGATATTTCCCTCAAGCTTTCGGACAAACAAACCCTTGTGTTACGTTTTACTGGAAAATTCTACAAAAAAGTTCGTCATAGAATTTGAAATTGACTCAGTGCGGAAATTTGGTGGAATTTTTCACGTCCCTTGCTCGGTATTTTTCTCTCTGTGAGGGGATTAAAAAATCTGTGACACATTTTTTCTTAGCCATCTACAAGGGAGTTTAGGGGGTGAAAATGCTCTCGGAAGTCAACTACCCCTCGGGGTAATTGTTGAATTGCACATACAAGGAGGCTATTTGGACAAATGCTTTACAAAGTCAAATGAACTTGACAAGATGGTGATGAAAATTGAAACTTTTCCGGGGGGTGGGGCGGTGAGAGGTAATCTTCCCTGGGGAACGCTCATTTTCTGGAGAGCAAACAAATATTACTGAGAATTATATGAAACAAATTTCATTTGAACGCGAAGCTCCCGAAAAATGTTCCTTCAACGTCATTATTGAATAACATTCAACATTTTTCGACACAGAAATTTCATGATTATTTTTCAAACTCAGATTTCAGCCAATCAGGACACACTATTTAAGACTATCCAATAGGATGTTATCGGAAATTGAAAAAACGATACAGACGCGCCCTCTGGGGGCGCTAGCTAAATTGTACGTAATAAATTCCAAATTTGTAATTATTATGTTATGTAAAACGGGGTAAAAAACTCACCAAAGAACTTTGAGATTAGCATATGATACATAATTTTTTTAATAAAATCACGAAACTTCATTTCCTTATTAAAATTTGTCATAGGACAATGAAAAATGGTGAGAATTCCGTTATTCAGGTGTCAAATTGAGGGTAATTTGACCCAGCTAGCCAAAATCCGACTTGCTGCCTTGTCACTGTCGACAAAAATTGCTGACCCACTGTCCTGGCACTGTCGACAGTGGCAAAGTAGAAAGATCGACAGTACATCGACAGTAGTAAGCGGATTAATTTCCAGGGTCGTTTTTTTATGGGGCCCCATTAGACCTATCTTACGAGCCAGGCTCGATGACTTAGAAGGGGTGGTAGACCCTTTTTTGAGAGATCCGCGGTAGATGACACTACCGTGAATTTTGATGGACCAGTAGCCGGCAGCAGGTTGGGGGATGGTGGGGAAAAAATCGGGGTCCGTTTTTCATTTAGCAAAATTCTTACAAAAGTTATGAAACAGAACTGCTAAATGAGTTAGATGAATAGAAAAAGAAAAATAGGATGACGAGGGAAGAACAATGGATGAGGAATCATTGGAAAAATCGCCAATACCCCTGCGTCCATCCGTTTACTCAAGCAGCCCGCCTGCAACTAACGCTCTGGTGTATCGACCGCCGGCGACCAGAACGTGGAGATTCGAAAAATTGACCCTACGTCATCTACTGGAAGGTTTTCAGAGCAAAAGGTCATAAAGCAATAGTAGTAAAAGGCTTATGAGGGGCCTAAAGATGGACCCTTTGACAACGATACTTTTTTTTTATTCTCCCTCATAATCACCCAACGACAGCGCTGGCTATCTGGGGATATATTTCCATCGAAAATAAAAGGTTTTATTAAAATTATTGTAAAAATTCCACAATTTTCATGTTTAAGAGAAAAAAATGAGAAATTTTTAAAGTGTGAAATGCTAAAATCTGTGCATTATCGTGTTGGATACCGACTATATTTAAAAATATACTTTTCATTTTCTACGAATTAGAAATCCATCAATTACTCATTATCGATAGACATTCACAACATTCTCTTATTTTCATAACGAACCTCATAGATAAATGCATTTTATGTAGTGCAGTGGCGCATTTTCAACGAATTCGAGATTTCCTCGATTTTTTCAAAATGAAAAAAAAAATGGTTTTACATTTTATGGACTTTGTTTTTTCTAAATTGCATTTAGAATTTCATTAAATAGAGTTGCTTTTCCTTTTACTTCTTTAAATGTTCGGAACACATTCAAAAACACAGTTGGCAACCTTCAAAATGTCGTGCGTACGTCTGAAGCTCCTGTCGGGTGGGTCAGTGCTGCCAACACCACGAATTCATTCTGACAATTTTATAATGCGAGATTGGGAAAAAGTGAATATACGACTCTTCCAACGCTCGGTTTTTCTAACTATCGATGCGAAAAATATGAAAGATGTACCATCGAAAAGCTCATAGACGATTTATCTAGTGTCACTAAGTGCAATATTCTAGTTCATTGTTTTCGGCTGGGGGCAAGTAGTAAAAATCATTCAGAGGTAGGGGAGGGGGTAGTCATATTCGGTAGGGTAGGGATCAACATTTAGTGCCAGAACTTTTTTTTGGTTGATGTCCAACCGGAAATCTCGACAATAATTCTACTTGGTAAAAAGCTAATAATTTTGTCTCCAAGTTACCGCTAAAATTTCCGAAAAAAAATTTAGAGTAGATTGAACGAAATAGTATATTTCGATACAAAGACGATGGGGGAGGGGGGTAACGAGTGTGAAGTTGGCGGACCGAAGCGAGCCCGAGGGCTGCCAATCACAAGAGTTAAAATCCTCCGTCGCACGTGTATCCGAACTATAGTTTTTGTTAGTGATGTTACGTTCAGGGAGTGGCGAACTGTCATTTTTCGTTTACTACTAAACGAAAAGTCTTTTTTGTCACTGCGGCCACATTCAGCCCGCCTCGAAAAGTGTCGTTCTGTTTTCTTGTGAAGAAAATGTCAAAACTTGTGAACGAAAAAACTTCTCGTTTACTAGTAAACGAACAATGGCACAGCTCGCCACTCCCTGAACGTAAAATCACTAACAAAAATTATAGTTCGGATACACGTGCGACCGGAGGCTTTTTAGCTCTTGTGATTGGCAGCCCTCGGCTTCGTCTCGCACCGCTTCGAGCAACTTCACACTCGTTATCACCCCGTCGCACTTGTATCGAAGAATACGGTTCGATTACAAGTTCTAACTTTTCACTTACAAGTAAACGAAAAGGCACTTTTCGACACGGGCTGAATGTAATAGCAGTGACTATTAGATTTTAATAATTGGAAGGCAGGTTAATGATAGAAAAACAGACGATATAAGTAAGAGCAGTTTTATTTCTATGATTATGTGTTCACACTTCGAGAGTAGTCGACGAACTGACAAACGGTATTAAAAATCTTAAAAACTCAAGCATCGTCATCATGGTTTCTTTCTTTCAATGAACAACGATTTCGTTATATTATTTAATAATCATAAACTGGAGTTTTCGGTGTAAGACCACGCAAACGGTCTCCCCAGGAAACAACGACCTCATAGCATTGATATAGACTTATATAGGTCTGTAATATAATCATATTGTTTTTGCTCTTTTCAATAGTGACAAAAAATTAATTCGGTGATAATGGCGTTATGACGTTTTAGGTTAGATAATCCGGCTCGATGATCTAACCAATCGTGAATAGCCTCCGACTAGTCCTGTTGGATACCAGAGTGAACGTACTCGCTCTTAAAGTTCCACAAAATAAAAGAACTTTATTTCCTTGTCTGGGAGTACAGTTTATTGAGACATGCAGTCGTGTCCAATGCTAATTCGAAAGTGAGTCTACAAAATATTTCTGGGAGATATTGAGGGATGATCACGTGACTATTAGAGGATTGGAGTAGGGGTAGAGAGTGGACATTTGGGTCTGAGGATCAGGGAAGGTCTGGAGTGGGACTGTTTGCAGGAAAATCTTCTAAATGAGAGTTGTTTATTGGGGAAAAGCTTGTAACGATGTTGGATTAGGATATTTCAAGAGTATTACTGTAGTACCGGTAATAATTATGAGGAAATCCCCAGTGTAGAAATAATAATCTAGCAAATATTATAGACAGATGTTCTTCGTATTTTATTAAGGTAGTCTAGAGCTATAAGTTTATACAGTAGTTTTAGCGTAGGTGGTAAATAGAGGGTCATATTTTGTCGGTTTATGAGGCCTACAGATGTGACAGGGGGAGATCGTTACAGCCAGCGTGATCCAGAGATGCTAGGACCACGTGACGCGATTAGGGCCCAGTCCAGGCTTGAGAAGAGGGACAGGGTCAGAGTCGTTACTGAGCAGCGTTAGACGATAGACTCCTTTTAGACGTTAGACGTGTGTTGAAAAGATAGACGTGGATTTAGACGTTCTTGTGTTATGTGTTTAAGAGGGCTTGAAGCTTGTGAAGTGTGTTAAAAAATAGCGAATATAGTGTTGAAATCATTTGTACCTTTTTCCTAGAAATAAACTGTTTTTATCCTTTT
This sequence comes from Diachasmimorpha longicaudata, assembly GCF_034640455.1. Lineage (NCBI taxonomy): Eukaryota > Metazoa > Arthropoda > Insecta > Hymenoptera > Braconidae > Diachasmimorpha > Diachasmimorpha longicaudata. The sequence continues at coordinate 1,957,025 of NC_087242.1, forward strand.
AAAGTAACCCTATATTACGGATTGAGGATGTTCAGGGTTTTATAGAGGGTTGTTAGAGTTTCAATATTGGGATGTTTTAATGGAAATTGCGTTTAATTGTAATTAGGTTCTAAGAAGGGAAAAATGTGATTCTAATGGAGGAATTTCGGCGTATACAACATTCCTAAAGATATGAAAGTAGTCTAACTCTCCGTTAATTTGAGCTGTTAATGTGACTGGTGATAGGACACTCCAATGCCCTGTCCTCTCTGGACTGCCCCCCCCCCCTCCAGATAGCTCGCTCAGTGACCTTATAAGGGTTCACTCACGTTGGAGGAGTGTCTCGTGACGGATGGGAAAAGGTTGATGTTAAGAAACACTCCTGTACTTCTTATAAAATGGCGATATATTATCGGTATTGAGGGTTAAAAGAGAAGCGAGTGCGTCGGCATAACGCGTTACTGAAATGTTCCATTGCGAATTGGGTTCTGGACTCGCCAATGAGAGACTCAGAGATTTACTCTGGTCTCCTCTCGAGACCCACACCGTCAACCAGTTCATTGCGTTGAACTGCATCATTTGTAAAAATATGAAATTGATTAATATAATATTTGCGGGACGTTATAAGGGTGCTGACAATGGTCTAAACATCCATTGGATCGTTTAACACTTTTGTCCAAATGACAACGCGAGTCTGTTGATCAGTATCCAAACATTCGGGGCTGATTACTACAGCGTCTACAAAGCACCGTGGGACTGCTGACTAATGTTTGGATGATAAGAAAGAGGGATTGACTTTCTCTATTACATTATCCACTCATCAATCCCTGGATATTAAAAAAAACGACGTATTGATGAGTCCCAAGACCTCACAGCGTTAAAAATGAAATGAATTGAATTCAATTGCCCTCATTTTGAAGGTCTTTTAATGACCTTCAAATCTGTTGAAAAAAAATTTAATTCTTGTTCACTCGCACAGGGTCGGGACACTGAGGAGGTGATTGTGAGAGTGTTGCTATTTGTTTTTATTTGTTGCACTGATTTACACTTGATGGAAATCACAATTATATTTAACGGATCTCAAACAATTTTTTATTTTAAACCGAAACTATTATTAAAAACTGCAAACTGAATCTAATTATATAGAAAGGGGAGTGTAAACGGAAGCGGTGTAACTCATAAACAGGTACAGCTGATAGAGTAAGTGTAGGAACTTGGTCTAATCAACTGGTGATTCAAAAATTATAAAGTCTTGACTTGGGTAAAACTACGGAACTAACTTAAAATTAAGTGAGATAAACATCCTTATGCGAACGCACGGACCATGGAGAGATCCTAGAATTCCAATTTCCTTATTACTGGAAATGGGTTATTAGAAATAATAATATCCTGCAAATAATTGTAACTATTTCTTTCTTGATTATTTACCTAAAATAATTGTGCTCGGAAGACATATCCACTCTGTACCGATTCCTTAGAGGAACTAATTAGATTTACAAAGGAAAACAACACCCTGGACCTTTTAGTCACGTGCTCTCAAAGAGTCCTATTCATTCCACTTTGTCTACATACTTAAAATCGAACCTAAACCCCATACCTCACATTTCTCAGAATACCAACCCATAAAAATGTTTTTCAATTTAAAGTATAAACACTCAGAAGGGCATAAGATTGATTTTTGTTCTCTATTTATTTCATGAACAATCCAATACTTATGATAGAGAGTAGCAATAAAATCATTCGAAGGATTAGGAACCATAACAATTCGTCCACAATAAAATCATTCGAATGATCAGGACCTGAGAAATGTCCGACTATAATGAAGGAGTGATAGATGAATTTTATTCTCACTAAAATATTTGTTGAATTTGGGGTTTTCCCCACTGGAAAATTCACCCTGCTATAAAATCATTCAATGTATAGGGAATATTTATTAGTCTTTTTTTA